>NW_011889042.1:2884534-3025602 GCF_000151845.1 Pteropus vampyrus
CCAAGCTCTGCCATTCACTTGCTGCTCATCACTGAGACAGTCATTTCTCTCCAAGTGCCCTCATTTGGAAAATGGTTTAATATAAAAATAATATATCCATTGTCAGTTTTATGACAATAAGATAAAAGTGTGAAAGTGTCTAACACAGTATCTGAGGAAGGAATAGGTATGTAGAAACATTAATTTAATCTTCATTGTCTCAGTGTATAAAAAACTTCCTGCGCTGTTTGAATGGGAAAACAAAAGTTCAGAAAGGTGGTTTTTTTGTTTACATGCAACCTATTTAAAGTTTACTCCCTGTTTCAAATCACTAGTCGCCTGCCTAACCTCTTCATGGCTGCCTGAATATCCTTGTTCCTCAGGGTGTAGATCATGGAGTTGAGCATGGGAGTCATGACTGTGTAGCTGATGGACACAGCCTTGTCCAATGAGAAGGGGGAGAAGGGCCGGGAGTAGATGTAGATACTGGGAATAAAGATAATAGACACCACGATGATGTGGGTGGTGCAAGTAGATGCTGCCTTTCTCCTTGCCTTTCCTGAGTGGGACCTCAGCATCACCAGGATAACAGTGTAAGAGATCAGAAGGAGAAGGAACCAGATAAGAACCAGCAACCCACTATTGGAGATCATAAGGAATTCTAGGAGGGAGGTGTCTGTGCAGGCAAGTCTCAACACTTGTGGAATGTCACAGTAAAAGTTATCCAGGACATTGGGACCACAAAAAGGCAATGGGAGCATCAGGGCCAGCTGCACAATGGAGTGGACAAAGCCCCCAACCCAGGCAGCCAGCACCAGCCCCACACACAATTGAGTGTTCATGATGGTGACATAGTGAAGGGGCCGGGAGATGGCTATGTACCGATCATAAGCCATGACCGAGAGAAAGAAGACAGTGGCACCTCCCAAGAGGTGGAAGAAGAAGATCTGGGCCATGCAGCCCTGGTAGGAGATAGTCTTGGTCTCATGAAAGAAGTCCACCAGCATCTTTGGAGAAGTGACTGTGGAACAGCAGAGGTCTATGACAGCCAGATTTCGAAGCAGAAAGAACATGGGCATGTGGAGCCGAGAGTCAAACGTCACTGTGACAATGATGAGGAGGTTTCCCACAATGGTGGTGACATAGACAAGTAGAAATACCAGGAACAGGAATTTCTGGAGCTCCTGGGTCTTTGAGAACCCTAAGAGGACAAACTCGGACACCCATGTGCTGTTTTCTGGTTCCATGAGATCTTCCTAAAATTCTGAAAGAATAACCTACAAAACAAAAATTATGAAATTTCAATCATTTTCCTTGGAGAGTCAGAGTTGAATGAAGTCATTGTTGATTTCCATTGTATGATGGAGCTTAGGACAGCCTTCCATTAAAATAATACATTATCAAGGATTTCACAGAATTACCTCCCCAACCACACCCTATATTCTATTACAGGCATTAATGGGTGTTTTCCCTTTGTACCACGCTGTCCTTGTCCATGAGTTTCTTGTCTGATGCCTACCTGCTGAGCCCAACATTGTGCCTTGCGAACAACAGACTCTACAAATACAGTCAAACCAGTCAATGAAGAACAAACATATCAGCAAATACCTGTAATCATCAATCTGGGGGCAAAAATCTTGAAAGTATGAAAAGTAGAGTAGTAGTCTTGAGTAAACAAATAGATGCTTCATCATGACAGAGGTTTGAGGAGCTTCTTATGGTTCGTTGTTGAAGGAAGAGAGGTGTGCACTACAAGAAATTATCATATGCAGATTCAGAGGCAAATGTGAAGAAAAACATGCAAATGATCCTAGTAGGAGTGAAGCTGAGATAATTAGTGCGTCTTAAACTTTTCTTCAGAAAAACTTCTCTACTGTCCTCTGTTGTCATGGGGCCATCTGCAGAGGGAACTCAATGCAGCCCAGGACAAATACAAAATTTCCATGAACTCTCATGTTTCATATTTTAAAATTTATATGAATTTTCTGTTGTACACATATCTCTTGACATCTTTGGGAGGTTTTTTAAAATTTAAGTATCACGGCTTGTAAAATTTTGCTAAGTCCAACGCGATACAGAAAATATAGGATAGGGAAGACACATGTTTCTCTAGTTCGGCAAATCGAAAATCTAGAACACATTCATTTAAACACAAAACTGAGTTATCTGGTGTTAGAAGTCATTCCCTTGGGTTACACTGTTCCAAAATTTTTTTCTCAAATCGTTCAGGAAAATGTGCCCTGAGGCCCGACCCTGCAAAGAGAAAGATCTCTCCTCCCCAGCTCCCACCTGACAGATGGGAGGGACAGCAGTATTGCGCTGATGTTCTTTATACAAGGGAATTGCACAAACATATGTAAAAAGATTTCTATCAACTTCTGTAGACAAATATAAATCATAATTATCTCTAAAATTATGTTAATAATCACAATACTCTAAATACTGTCATGTTTACCTCCTCTAAAACTCACATTTATCCTCAATTATTTATGTAAAAATGATGTTCCAAGAGAGGCACTCTGTTTATTCTGTGGCATCACTAATTGCCAGCATAGGACCATTTGAAAAGCATCCCTATGGGCAACTGAGAACGCCTGCAAGCCTTTTGAAGGAAAATGATGTGATGAAACAGGGTTGAAAGGGCTCATCCCAGTCCACGAGGGCAGGAAGCACTGAGATAGGCAACGGTGGAGTAGACACTTCCTGGGCCAACAGAGAGGGTAATGTTTCTGTCTCTGGCTTTGTGTCCTTGCTCTACCATGTCATGTCAAGATTAGACTGCATGGGCAGCAGCTTAAATGGCATCGTTTAGTATGTTTGAGAAGGTCCCTGACTGGAAGCCCTTCACCCCCTACCCCAACCCTCACACTCAATCACGCCCTAAAATGCCATCAGCATATCTTTATTATCTCAGTTTTTCTTTGTTTCTATTAAGATACAACTATCATACACTTTTATACACCTTTATCAGACATGCACACTGTACAACATCATACATAAGTCAATCGCCTAAAAGATATTTTCTCCTCTAGACCAAAATGTTTTCAAAAATGTTCCATGATACTTCCACACAGATGCCGAAGATGGCATCCTGGTAGGTCCTGGTGATCAAAAGCCAAGGTCTTGTCCCGGGCCACCTGGTGACCCTCAAGGCCGAGTAGGTATTGCTGGTCTAGAAGGTGATGTTCATGTCCTGGGAGGGCATCAACATTTCTGGCAATTTTAGAAACAAGGTGAAGTACCTGACCTTGCTCTGCAAGTTGAAGAACACCTACCTATCCCGCAGCCCCTACCACTTCCGAGCCTCCAGCCGCATCGTTTGGCAGACTGTGTGAGGTGTGCTGCCCTACAAGACCAAACGGGGCCTGGCCTCCCTGGACTGCATCAAGGTGTCTGAAGGGCTTCCCGCACCCCAGGACAAGAAAAACCTGGTTCCTGCCACCCTCAAGATTGTGCCTCTGAAGCTTATATTAAAGTGCGCCTACTGAGGTCGCTGGCTCATGGACTTGGCTGGAAGTGTTGGCAGGTACAGCCACTCTGGAGGAACAGAGGAAGAAGGCCAAGATTCATCACCAGAAAACAAACAAACAAATGAAAACATACAACAACAACGACACCGCTTGTGAGGCTACAGAAATAGGACAAAAAGAAGAAGAAAATTGACAAGTGCACAGAGGTCCTCCAGACCCTGTGGACTCCAGGTCTGAACCCAGTAAAATTGACTTCTATTTCCTCAAAAAATATTTTCCTTGCTTCTTCATTGTCTACAGAAAGAATTCACGCTTCATGGGTTTTTGGGTGCTTCCACATAAACTGGGTCTTATCTTTCTTTGCAGACCCATCTGCCACTCAGCAACATTCGAAGCAGTCAAACATTAATTGTACTTGTAGTAGTAATTGTTGTCATTGTTGTGGCAAATATGTATTGCATGTTTACTCTGTGCTAGGCCCTAGGCTGAACATTTTATAAGCATTAGCCTGTTTAATTCTCATACATCATTCTCACACTTATAAAGTATAATAAGTACTATTAATTATCCCCACTTTACAGATAAGTAGTCTCAGGCTTAAAGAGGTTAAATAATTTGCCCCAGGTCACACAGACAATAAGCAGCAAAGCTGGGACTCTGAACCAGGTTGGTGAATCCCAGGATGGCATCCTAACCGCAATTCTCGTCTTACTTGCTCGCCCCTAAGAATCCTTGGCTTCGACATACTGATGTCTACTTCAGTTCCTCAGGCCTCAATGCTTCTCATCAGGCCAGTGCCCAACCCGCATTGCTTTGCCATCCTGTTCCTCTCCTTCAAGGCCCAAGGGTAATTAGCTTCTTCATACATTGCCATGTACTGGTCATTTTCCATAAGGATGGCTGTGTCACCTCACATGGGCTTGTAATGTCTGATATGTTTAGCAATATACAGTTCCTAATGCACGTATAACCTTTCTCATAGATGGTTCCCAAAAGAATGTTTGATAGCTTGATAGTGGATGGAAGGCTAGGATGGGCCAGACCACTGAGACAGGTGGGAAGAGAGTGAGTAGTCACTTCATGGAAGATTTCAGTTTCAGGGACCTTGAAGAGAACTCAAGCATCCTAATTCCCAGCATCGCCAGACTTAGGAACCTGGAAGCATCATCTTAGCATAGTCAGCATCCCTTCCACAAACTTATAAGAACCTTGGGAAATGATTCTTCCATCTACCTGCATAGAGCATAGATTTAGAGGGATTCTAGATAGGAAAGAAAACAGAGACATAAAGAAAGGACATGGACGTATATGGGGTAAAGAAAGGTTCCGAACCCCTTTCTGTTGATATTTAATCTTGTCTCCCATCTGTCTCTCTCTCAGGCAATCAGTCCGCACTGGATTAAGAGAGAGGAAGGGAAAAGGAACACGTGGTTCCAAAAATGAGGGTGAATCTCGCCGGTGGTCATCGTGGGAGTATTAACAGCTTTTATTAAGCAAAGGACTTAAGGAAGGATATGATGGAGGTATAGCACTAGAAAAGGAATGAAAACCTGGAGAGGCAGCAGGCAGGAGAAGTGGGTGGAGGAATAAAAGAGGATTAAAAGGGAAACATCAGAGGGTGGGAAGTGTGAGAAAGGGCTAGATTGTTTTCTCCTAGGCGTGGGAGGAAGCTGTAGTGTGCATGTGGGAGGTGGGGGAGAAACCAGTGGTGTCTCCATTCTGCTCTCCCTCCTACCTTCTGATCTAAATCCCACTCAATACATTAGGCAATACAGACAAATGTCTTAATTCCAAATAAACCCAGCTGACCCCCAAATCACATTCCCCTTGCATTCTGGCCCAATGACTTTCCTATACCTTCTCTCCAACCCATGCTTATCGTACAATAGTCTTTGACAGGAGCCTTCCTAGTGCTGACATGTCCATGGGAAGGTCATGGGGACCATCACCTACCTCCAGCCCAATGTGGCCAAGTGGACTTAGAGCCTCCCATCTTCCAGGCCACCCTTCTCCTGAAGCTCCATTCTTCTCCTGGCCTGTCTCAGACCAAGATCACAGATAGGACTGGCCTTAAAGGAAGAGACATTCCTTGGGGATCAAAACAGCCTGAGATTGTGAAATGAGCTGGTTCAGGCTGCTGAGGGCAAGAGCAATGGGAGTTATTAAAAAGTATGTGAGCTGTTGCATCAGATGTGTCATTATAAACTCTTCAGGGGCATTGATCATAGGACCAGATGAAGCAGGTAAGAGCCCTAATGGAAAATGAATTCTTGGGGAAATTTACAGGAACCATATCCCTTGAGGTCGCCATATGTGCTCTGCAAGGCTCCACCCTCCCCTCTCACCACTGTAGCTGCAAAAGTAAGTTATGTCCTAGGACATGGTCTGGGTCATGCCCTCTACAAGTAAACTCTGAAGCTTTTTCACGTGTACAGTTGTTAAGGTGTGTCTCTGTCCAACCTCTGATCTGTTCTTTTATAGCCATAGTGACCTCCCCAATATAAATCAGCTAAGTTTGCCCTCAGGATACTACTCATATACCATAAAATTCACCATTTTGAAGAGCACAGCTCAGTGGGTTCTTGGATATTCACAAGCTTGTGTAACGATCACCACTATCTGACTCCAGAACATTTTCATCACTCCGAAAAGAAACCTCATATTATTTAGCAGTCACTACCCATTCTGTTCTCTCTCCAGCTCCTGGCAACCATTAGTCTACTTTTCATCACTATGGATTTCCCTATTCTGGACATTTTATACAGATGAAACCATATAATATGTGGTCTTCAATGTCTTGCTTCTTTCACTAGCATAACGTTTTCAAGGTTCATCCATGTTGTAGCATGTATCAATACTTTATTCCTTTTTATGACCAAATAATAGTCCATCGTATGAATAGGCCACTTTTGTTTATCCATTAATCAGTTCTTGATCATTTGGGTTGTCGCTACACTTTTACTATTATAAACAATGCTGCTATAACATTTGTACACAACTTTTTGTATGAATATATGTTTTCAATTATCTTGGGTGTATACCTAGCAGTGGAAATACAAGGTCACGTGATAGCTCTATGTTTAACCTTTGAAGGAACAGCCAGTCTGTTTTTCAGTGTCTGCACCACTTTATATAAGCATTTATATTCCCATCAGCAGTGTAGCAGCAGTGATGATTCCTCTACATCATCACCAGCAGTTCTTATTATCTGTCTTCTTATTTTAACCATTCTAATGAGAGTGAATTGAAATTTTGCTGTGGTTTTGAATTGCATTTCCTTAATGATCAGTGATTTTGACTGTCTTAACATGTGCTTGTTGACCATTTGTATATTTTCCTTGGAGAAACATCTGCTCAAGTTCATTGTCCATTTTTAAATTGGATTGTTTGTCTTTTGTTGTTGAGTTTTTAGCTTTTTTTATATTCTGGATATTAGATCATTATAATGTGCAATTTACAAATATTTTCTCCCATTCTGTAGGTTTTTTCTTCATATTTCAATAATGTGCTTTGATATACATAAGATTTTAGTTTTATGAAGTCATTTCTGTTTACATTTTTCATGTCAAATATAAAACTCCACTGACAACTTTGAGATCACAAAGGTTTACTTCTATTTTATAGTTTTAGCTCTTGTTTTTAGATAACTGATTCATAGTGAGTTAATTTTTATATATGGAGTGAAATAAGCATCCAACTTTACTGTTTTGCATGTGGTCACCCAGTCGTCTCCACCATTTTTGAAAAGACTGTTTCTCATCATTGAACGACCTTGGCTCCACTGCAAAGAAAATTAATTGGCCTTAGATGTTTTGTTTATTTCTGAACCCAATTCTATTCCATTGATCTATGTGTTTATCCTTATGCTGGTACCACACTGTTTCGATTCCTGTAGCTTTGTAGTAAATTTTGAAGTTAGGAAAAGTGAATCCTCCACTTTGTTTTTTTCTTTTTCTAAGTTATTTTGGCTATTCGGGGCCCCCTGTAATAGCATATAAATTTGAAAATTGGATATTCATTCCATTTGTGCAAAAGCAAAAAAGCTATTAACATTTTGATAGGGAAAGCACTGAATCTGTAGATCACTTTGGGGAGTATTGCTATCTTACAATTAAGCCTCCTGATCTATGAATCTGAGATTCATAGATCTTTTCATTTTCATGACTGCTAAATAATATGAGGTCTTTTCATTTATTTAGATCTCGATTAATTTTTTTAAGCAATGCTTTGTAGTTTTCAAGTGTATAACTCTTTCACCTTCTTTGTTAAAATTTTCGCAGGTATTTTAAATGGAAAGTTTTAAACTTCTTTTTAGGTATATTTTTTACTTGTTTATAGAAGCACAGGTAACATTTGTGTGTTGTTTTTGGACATTTGAAAGATCCCAAATATACTTATTACCTCTGATAGGTTTTTTTTTGTAGATTCTGTGGGATTTTCTGCATATAGAATCCTATCATCTGCAAATGGCGATAGTTTTACTTTTTTCTTTCTAATATAAATGTCTTTTATTTCTGTTTCTTGCATAATTGCTCTGACTACACCTTCCAGGACAATACTGACTAGCAGTGGTGAAATGGGCATCTTTTTCTTATTCCTGATCTTGAGGGAAGATTTCAGTTTTTCACCATTGAGGATGATTTTAGCTGTGTGTTTTTCATAAATGATTCCTTTCTAATCCTAATTTGAGTGTTTTTGTCATAAAAAGGTGTTGACATTTTTCAAATGCTGCTTCTGCATTTATTGAGATGATCATATGGGTTTTCCTTCATTTAATTAATGCGGTGCATTACATTCATTGATTTTTCTCATGCTGGACTATCTTTGCCTTTCTGGGCTAAATTCCACTTGGCCATGGTGTATAAACCTGTAAACATGCTGTTGAATTTGATTTGCTGGTATTTTTTGAGTATTTTCCATCCTGACGTATAGTGGTGTGTACTTTTCTTTTCCTGCGGTGTCTCACTTTGACTCTGTTAGCAGGGAAATGCTGACCTTACACAACGTGTTAGACAATGTTCCCTTTGCTTCTATTTTTGGAAGCGGTTAAGTAGTACTGATGTTGCTTCTTTAAATGTTTGGTAAGATTCACCCAGTAAAACCATATGGTCCTGGGATTTTCTTTGTTGGGAAGTTTTTTCATACAATTTTTGCTTGTTACAGGTTTGTTGAGATTTTCTATTCCTTCTTAAGGAAACTCTTTAATAAGTTGTGTGTTTTTAGGAATTCGTCCCTTTAATCTAGAGTATCTAATTTTTGGCATATACTTGCTCATAGTAATCTATTATAAGCCTTTTCATTTCTGTAAGGCTGGTAGGTCCGTTCTCACTCTCATTTCACAAAACTTTCTCACCTGCCATTGGTGCGGTGCCTCTCCTCTCGCCTTGCCGTACACTATGTTTCAGGAATGTCTCTGCTTATGGAGTCAGACTTATTTTTATCTCACTCTTTCACAAGCCGCCTTATTCAAGGGTGAGGGTATGTGATAGAGTTTACTCCTTCCCTGCCAAAAATCTCCAAAAAGTGACTTGGTCACGTCCCTCCAAACTTCTACCACTTATACCTGTGTCATTCCTCCTTATAGCCCAGACTGAAGGGCAAACTGTGACATGTCTGTATTTTTTTTTTTATCCATCCTTCCAGCCCACTCAGTCCTCTCTATGTTCTTTCCCTCTGGCCAAGTCCTTCTAGCCCAACAATGGACAAGGAGAAGGAGATAGCCACAGCATCCACTCATTCTGGAGGAAATTGTCACAGCGACTCAGATTATTTGTGATGTGATTGGATGAGCACTGAACCGAGGGCCAAAAAATCCTGGATTCTTGTTTGGTCACAAACAAGCCATGTAACCTTGAACAGGACATAGAGTCTAGGATTTTGAAGCTCTGCAAAGTCTTAAGAGGTGATCTAATCCAACTTATTACTTCACATATGCTTGAAACTGAGGCCTGGAGACGTGATAGAACCTGCTCCAAGTCATGGGATTGGTGAATGGCATAGCTGGTACAAACAGGAGTGTTATATCGATGCTCCTTCCATCATCCCTTGCTGATTGCTTCTGTTTTCTCATCTGCACAATGGTCACAATGTGGATAATAGATGAGGACAAATGAGCTGATGCTGCATTAAGAACATGGAAAAGAGAAAACGGTATTCAAATGAGAGGTTATGAAATCCCCACTGGAAACTGACTCTCTGTTGTGCCCCAGTGGAAGTTCAGAAGCCAAGGGAGGCTGGCTCATCCACCTCTCCTGGGCCCTGGAAACTTTCCATGGGAACCCTGGGCAGAGAGCCATGGCCACTGCAGCTAATAAGCCTCACAGGAACCACTTTAAAAGTTGTGCTGTGCAAAAATACCTACAATAAATACCTATCTCAAAATCAAGTGTGTAATGGGATGTGGGGTTATGGGTGGTTTATGTTCTTCCCCTCCCTATTTTACAAATTGATTATAACGTGATTCATTGTTCTGGCATATCATACCTGGGTTAGTGTAGACTTTCAGCAAACTTTTGTTAAATATGGAACTAACGATTTGAAATAAAATTTCTTGATGATTTAAAGAGCAGCAAGAGACATGTCAGGGTATACCTCTATCCTCAATGCCAGGAATACAAACATAAGTACATTCTGCTCTTAAGGAACTCAGAGGCTGATGGGGAAAACAGACCTAGAAACACCCAAATGCACAGCAGAGAGGAAATAGCTCTACCAAGGAGATGCTCAAAGGTAAAGGGCTCAGCAACTAACCATGCCCGAGAGAGGGTAAGGCTTCTCAGAGGAGGTGACAACTGAGCAAAGAGAAGTTCCTGCATGTAGCAGAAACGTATTTCTGGCAAGGAGAACAGAGGCCCAGAGATAGAAAGACACAGCATACACTCCATGAAGACTGAAAGCCTCAGCAGGGTTGGAGCTCAGGGCAACAGTGTGAGATGACAGGGGGCAAAGATTTGATTTTGGAGAGCTTCGAGGGGTCGAGTTAATAAATTCAGATTTTATTCTATAAAGACGAGAAGCCAGTGGAAGACATTATACAAGAGAACCACGTGCAGATGAAAGCTTCTACAACAGTAAGGAGGAGGAGAGATGGGAGAATCAAGATAATAAACACCAGGGAAGTAGCTCCTGATCCCCTAAAGTAAAGTTTATCAGTATAAAAGCCTTGCCTCTACATATAGGCTCCAATTAACATTTTAGTGCCTTACTCTTAAATAGATATAGACAATCAAAGAACAAGAGGCGTTTAAAGAAGGCTTCCAAGTCGAAAGAGCAAAAAGCAAAATAAATAGAAAAGTGAATGGGAAGGAAATAAAAATGATACAGGGAACCTGGGAAATCTTTATAATACAACCTCTAGTTCACATAATCAGTGTCTTTAGAGAGAGGCAAGAAAATACACTATCCATAAAATATAATAGTAAAAATGGAGAACAAGAAATAGCTCTTAGAAATTCAAATATATTTACAGTTGTGAAAACTTCAACAGAGGAGTTAGAAGTTGAAATTATCTCTGAATGTGGAATAAGAAATTAGGAAGTTGTAAACAAGTGGTGAGAATACATAAATGACTTAGAAATTAATTCAGTAGGAATTCCCAAAGAATGGCAATTATGGAGGTGAAAAATCTATCGAAGAAATACCAATAATACAAGAAATCACCCAGATTAAACAGGCCCACCAAAAATCTGCAGAAGATATAAAATCCACACCAAACACTTCACTGTAAAATTTCAAAACGCTAAGAACAAAAAAGAACTCCTAAAAGCCTCCAGAAGTAAGGAAGGACCCAGCCACAAAATAACAAGAAGCAGAAGAACTTGAGACTTCTCAAGAGCAAACTGGATGCTAGAGGAAAACCAAGAAATGCCTTCAGCATTTTGGTAGAAAAATTATTTTCAGTCCGTAATTCTGATCTCATCCAAAATATTAATTGAGCATGAGGGATTAATGAAAGGACTTTGTAATGGACTGAAACTTTGAGTTCTCCCAAAATTCGTATATTGAAATCTTAAACCCAGTATGATAGTATTAGAAAGTGGAGCTTTGGGAAAGTGATTAGGTCATGTGAGTGGAGGCCTCATGAATGAGATTAGTGCCCTTATGAAAGAGACTCTAAAAAGCTCTCCTACTCACCTTCCATCACATAAGAACAAAGCGAGAAGACATGTATCTATGATCCAAGAAGTGGGCCTCACCAGATACTGAATCTACTGGCAGTTTGACCTTGGACTTGTGAGCCTACAGAACTGTGAGAAATAAATATCTGTTGTTTATCAGCCACCCAGTCTAAAGTATTCTGTTATAGGAGCCCAAACTGACTAAGAAAGACAGCTAGGTCCTCTCTCTTGCACGGTGTCTTCAAATATCTAATGATCCCTGCCTAAGCATTCATGTGTACAAAGCTGTAAGAATCGAAAAAAGCAAGGATGCCCATTACACCAGTCCTATTCAACGTCAAACTGTCAGTCTCAGACAGTAAATTAAAGCAATAACAATAAATAAATAAATAAATAAATAGATAGATAGATAGATAGATAGATAGATAGATAGATAGATAAAAAGCAAGCATTTAAAGTTGCTCTAAAAATGAGGAACTTAAGTATAAATCTAACAACATGTGTATAGAATTGGTATGCTGAAAACTACAAAATATTGATTAAAGAAATCAAAGAAGACCTAAATCAATGGAGAGAGATACTGTGTTCATTAACCAGAAGGCACAATATTGTTAAGATGTCAATCTTCCCCCACCGATGTAATGTTTCAATGCAAACACAATTAAAATCCCAGCAGGTTTTTTGACATATATTGACAGGATGATTCCAAAAGGCATGTGGAAAGGCAAAATAACTAGAATAGCCAAAATAATTTTTACAAATAAGGTTGGAGAATTCACATGTCTTCATTTTAAGAGCTACTATAAAGCCACAGTAGTCAACAGAGTGTGGTATTAGTGAAGGGATAGACACAGAGATCAATGAAATTGAATAGAGAGTCTAGAAATAGATTCACATATTATGGCAATGGATTCTTGACAAGAATGCCAAGACCATGTAGTGGAAAAAAATTATATTCTTTTCAGCAATTGTTTTAGGGTAAAGTTTAGGGCAAAGTTTATATACAGAAAAATGAACTTTGTCCTAAACTTCATATCTTATACAAAATTTTCAGTTCTGGTGGAAATTATGAGTATTAGTATATAGAAATCTAAGTAAACACAAAAGAGCAATTGTTAACTCCAGAAGATACAAGAAGTTTGAATGTAATTATAATACAATATATAGCTCGCCTACCAATATTAATTGTATTATCTTGATACTATAAACACTGAACCAATGGCATACCAAAGGATGATGGTGAGAGCAGGCTGCCCCAAGTGCAGCCAATAAGAGATGTGCATTCTCTGTAGATGACTTTAAAACAATAACAAAATTGACTAAAAGTCACCTTAGCTTTTATTGTCACTGTGCACGAGCACATCTAAATAACGTCAGTGATGAAATACTCCTTCTAAAATATCTTTTGTTTGTCTAATTTATAAAAAATATTGGAAGTTACTATAGACTTTCATAATATATTTAATAGCTTCAAATTAACACATTTTTATTATTTATCCTTTAATGAACATTTTATTTTACATGAAAGTTAATTTGAGGAGTTCCCAGTTGTATAGTCGGTCTACTTAATACATGGATTCAGCAATTGTTTGAGTGTAAATTTCTAATGGTTCAGAATCATTGTTAACTTCACATCGGGTACACTTTGTGTGTCTAGCCCTCTGGTACCACATATCCCTGTTTAAAATGGTAAATTAAAAGTAAACAAGGCAAGCATAGTGATTGTAAATGCAGAGAAATTAAACCCGAGTTACTTTAATTCTGTTGTTCTATGTGACCATTTGGAGTTTTTGTGTTTAAAATATAAAACAGTGAAACAGCACAAACTGCAAGGTGTAATTATTTAGTTAGTAAATACAAATTTTAGTTTATAAATGATATTTTACTTAATTTCGATAATTTGAAATGTATTCTTTTCTAATTTATAATTTTTTAAAACTAAAAAATGAATCCATAAAATTAAATGTAGCATTAGTGGTTTAGTGTTAATTTCCTAAATTGTACCTTTTGGAGACATTTCAGTTTTACAAAAACTGTACACTGGTAAAAAAAAAAATCACTTAATAGCTCATTGTACTATTTACCTAAAATATTATTAGATCAGATTATAACCAAAGGATAAAAATTTTATTAAGTAGATATGAAAACTCCTAGATAAATAGTTGTGCTCTTTTGTCCTGCAGGAACTTGGAGAAACTTGTAGTCATTTGTAATATTGTTGTGAAACCAGTTGATTCAGTCCATAATTGCTTTGCATTTATAAAGGAATCTGAAGTGTGGTTCCCATATTAACATGAAACAATATTAATCCAGAGGATTTCAATAAGGAAAATGTAAAAAAGCAATGCATAGATCTATTTTGAAACATATAATTCCTTCATAAAGTTAATGAAAAAATCTTAAGAAATGCAAAACAACACAAGATTCAAGTGATTACTTTTTCCTTTTTTGTACTGGAATTTTTAAAAATTTACTAGCATTATACATAAGAAATTCAATAAAAGAAAATCTTTACTCTGTGTTTCTTTTCTGGCCCTTATTATTATTTGTTTTATTTCATGATTATTACTGAAAATGAAGTTATATAAAGGACAAGATGTCAAAAAATGATTTAATCCAGGTGTCATATATGCTGGCATGCCTCTGCACTGGATATTGATTCAATGGAAAGTGGTGATAATTGCTTTTGGAGGATAAGAAGAGGTTGAGTTTATGTGAGTGTGTTAAGGAGAGGGCCCAGTGAATTACCTAGAGCCTCAACTGCTACAGCAGGAAGTCAGTGCTTTGGAATATGAACGTGATAGCAAAGGAGATCACTGTAGGAGATGGGGTTTACTCTTTCAGAGCAGTGAGGTTTAGATGAGCGAGGACATGCAGCAAAGAAATGCTATCTTTCATTCAGAGCCAAGTGGTGAAACTTGACTTTTTAAATTATGTGCATATATTACTTTGAAAAGAAATAATTACAAAATCAAGAGAACTTAAGGATGGAGAAGCCAGCCACGTAAGTGCCCATCAATAGACAACTGAATAAAGCAGATGTGATACATATATACAATGGAATATTACTTGGCCATAAAAAAGAATGAAATCTTACCATTTGTGACAACATGGATGGACCTAGAGGATGTTATGTGAAGTGAAATAAATCAGAGAAAGACAAATATACCATGTGATCTCACTTATATGTGGAATCTAAATAACAAAATAAACTAGCAAACAAAACAGAAACAGACTCATAGATACAGAGAACAAACTGATGGTTGCCGGATGGGAGGAGGGTTGGGAGGCTGGGTGAAAAAGTTTAAAGAATTAAGATGTACAAATTGGTAGTTACAAAATAGTGACAGAGATGTAAAGTACAGCATAGGGAATATAGTCAATAATATTGTAATAACTGTAGAGTACCAAGTTGATACTAGCCTAATCAGGGGCATAGCTTTGTAAATTATATAAATGTCTAAATACTATACTGTATACCTGAAACTTATAAAAAATAATATTGACTGTCAACTGTAATTGAAAAAGAAAAGAAAGAAAAGAATGGAGAAGCCAATATAAAAATACTGGGCAGTCAGCTTTGGATACATTTAATATCATCTGGAAATTATGATTACAAAACAATATAAATAATATAAACGCCAATAAAAGGAAAAGCAACAGAAGTAACAAAATTGGGAGACTGATAAAGGGAGAAAGAAATATAACTATGCTAACCACTCCACTTTTTATAGCAGAGAATCAATCAATACTGTCTAAAATTGAAGCATGAGGTTTGAAAATCAATGACTCTAACTTCTTATGGTTTTATGGTATTCATAACCATTTTCCTTACCCTTGGGGGAATCTTTTAGTAATTAATGTGTCCTGTGGTGGAAAAATATTTAAAGTACAGCATTTCCTTCAGATTTACTTCAGTTTCTTTCTCTATTGTTGAATTTGATTAAAATTAAGCTTACATTTTGATTAAATATAGAGTAGCGATCAATTTTTACAAAATCTTTTCTGCCTAATCTTATCTAAAACTTTCCCTTATCCATTCATTATTCTTTTTTATATTTAATCATAGAGAGACATTAGAAATAATATTTACCAGAGTTTCTGTTTTCATTCACTCAAATAAATGAAGGTTTATTTTTTCACATATAAACAACTATGAATTTAGTGAGCTCATGCAATGGCTGTTGGCCAGACATCAGTAGTGAAGCAGTTGTCATTGCTGACACCTTCTGGTAAGAAAAAAAAGTGCCCGCATAAAAATTTATAGCTGGGTATCAGTAATTTAGATGATAGCTGAGCACTCTTAAGAAATACTGCACCAATACTCTTGATGCACAAAGGATTATACTGTACATACACACACACACTTTGGGGTTAAAAAGTGATTCAGAAGAGTTGAACTCTAAATGTAAAGGTAGTTTAGAAAGATAGTGCCCCATTATTTAACTTTTCTTTTCTTTTTTTATGTTTGCATAAGAATAATACATTATAAATATGTATTTAAGTAGGTCTAGAAGAGTTCTTTTAATAAAAATTCCAAGTGATAGTAGGCATTGTTTCATGGTTTAATTGGAAGCATTTTAATTTGACCTCAAAGGCAAGGGAAGTAAAAGCTAAAATAAATGAATGAAATTACATCAAACTAAAAAACTTCTGCTCAGCAAAAGAAATCGTCAACAAGGTAAAGAGACAACCATCTGAATGGGAAAATACATTTGCAAGAAACGCCTCCAATAAGGGCCTAATATCTAAAATATACAAAGAACACGTATGACTCAATAACAACAAAAAAACAAATGATCTAATCAAAAAATGGGCAGAGGACCTAAACGGACACTTCTCCCTAGAGGACATACAAATGGCCAACAAATATATGAAAAGATGCTCAACATCACTAGCTATTAGGGAAACGCCAATCAAAACCACAATGAGATACCATCTCACAACTGTTAGAATAGCTATAATCAACAGAACAAGTAATGACCAATGCTGGAGAGGATGTGAAGAAAAAGGAACCCTCATACACTGCTGGTGGAACTGCAAATTGGTACAGCCACTATGGAAAACAGTATGGAGTTTCCTCAAAAAACTAAGAATTGATCTACCATATGATCCAGCAATCCCTCTACTGGGTATTTACCCCAAAGACTTGAAAACCCATATCCAAAAAAGATATTTGCACACAGATGTTCATAGCAGCACTATTCATGGTTGGCCAGGTCATGGAAGCAACTGAAGTGTCCTACAATAGATGACTGGCTAAAGAAGCAGTGGTACATATATACACTGGAATATTACTCAGCCATAAGAAGAGATGAAATACTGCATTTGCGACAACATGGATGGACTTCGAGATAATCATGCTAAGCGAAATAAGCCAGACTGAAAAAGGTGAAAATCACATGATATCACTTATACATGGGATATAAACCTAAAAGCAACAAATGAACAGGTAAAACAGAGACTCAGGGACATGGACAATGGACTAGTAGTTACCAGAGGGTAGGGGGTGGGGGAGGAGGAAAGAGGTAGACAGGGTAAAAGAGGTCAAATATAGGGGGTTGTGGGAGGGTGAAGTGGGTAAAGGGGATCAAATATATGGTAGCTGAAGGAAATTGGACTCTGGGTGGTAATCACACAATAGAATATACAGATGTCAAATTATAATGTACACCCGAAAATTATATAATTGTATTAACCAATGTTACCCAATAAATTTTTTTTAAAAAGAATCTAAAAAAAAAAATTGGAAGCATTTTTCAGTGATTCAAAAAATGATCTGTCTTAGAATCAAAACCTAGATTTTATGAAATATGGTATTTCCAAGTGACAGAACTTGAAGGTTCATTGCTATCTTCTTTAAAATTTTTCCATGTGGCTTAATTTTATAATATATATATAATAAGAAATATTATAGACATTACATGTAATATTATATACTATAATTATATATTATTATATATTATAAATATATTATGTATAATTTATTATATATTATAATTAAATATTATTTATGATATTTTTATGTATACTATATTACAGTGTAAAATATATATTTTGCATAAAACATTTATAATATCATGTTATATTAGAAACATACACCGCACCTAATGAATATAAAAACTTGCCACATGGCTTAATTTTATAATGCATATGTAATAAGGAAATAAATACAATGGGCTCTCTAGTCTGACTGGTATCATTTCACTTGAACCATCTTGACATTGCTTTCTCATTCTTATTCATACTCACCCATATTTGTTTAGCTTAGTGTACAAATTTCTCCATATCTTTCAGCTTTTCAGTATTTAGGCCACAGTCTAGGTCTAGGGAGGTTTCTTTCATGATGAAAACAAATGTTTTTAAAACCAAAGAACTCTGCTACTCTTTTGAAGCTGTGCCTTTTAAACAGTCTCTCTGTCTCTCTGTCTCTCTCTCTCCCTCCCTCCCTTTCTTCCTTCCTTCCCCCCATCCTCCCTCAATTTTCTCCTTCCTCGTCTCCTTCTATTTTCTTTCACCTTTTTGTCCCATGCCTATTTCAGGATCTGTAAGAGATGTTCTACAGGAGTCACTAGTGTCCCTGGGTTAGAAGAAACAGTCATAGTCTAAGGATCAACTATGATAGTTCAGGACCACGGACAGTAACAAGGGCCCTGGATGACAACCAACCTCACAACCCTCACCCTGCAGGTTCCTCCAGGATCTGAGGAGTAGCCAGCACACCCTTCTAATCTCCAAATAGTATCTTCTACTCTTGACTGCCTCTACTCCCTGAGGTTTCCACCATTAACGATCATCTTTGAGCTTAAGACTTCCAAGATTCCAATAAACACTATCATCCAGGAAAGTCCTCTGATTTCTAGTAACAGGAAGTTATCTAAACTACCTTGGGCAGAAATTTACTGTGAGGACAGAGGCATATCTCACAGAACGCGACGGCCAGGCCTCCCAGGGTGAAGAGCGTGCTTCTCAGATTGTCTTTCTCTAGGTTACTTTGCCGAACACCAGTTGGTTACCAGGCACCGCAGCAGGCTCTGCGATTTGTCAGACACAAATGAGACAAGGTCTGTTCTGTCAGGAAATTATGGCCCAAATGGAATGATTAAACATGACACACAAACTGGAGCAAAGGTGGGAGGTGCTACAAGGGAGAAGGAGTTGGCCATGTGGAGATGGAGAAGGACAATCCAGGGGCTGGGCCCAAAGAGGGCAAAGCCATGGTGCCCTTGGCTAAATTATGGAGACAGTGAATGTGGGTGGTGAGAAATAGGATGGGAAAGTAGGTTAGGTTTAAATAATGGAGAACTTGGGTGCTAGAAAAGGAAATTTAGCTTGTATTTAGCAAAAATGTGTGTGTGTGTGTGTGTGTGTGTGTGTGCGTGTGTGTGTGTGTGTGTCAGAAGTCACTGAAAGACTGATGACAATGGAGTGGAGCAACCAAACATGAGCCTCTCAAGGACCCATTTATGTTTGGCCAGAGGGAGAAAAAAGGACAAGAGACCACAGAGGCAGAGCAGAGAGGAAGGGACTGACCAACCAAATGAGAAATAAGCTGGGTGGGGACTGAGGTCATCAGCACCTATAAGCTCCCCTGAGCATGGACACTGACACACAGAGATATCTCCTTCTAAGCATTCATCAGCCCCACAGGGCCTGAGAGGAGGCCAGGGCTTTCTGTTTGGGGGAGCAATGGTGAGAGAGTGTCAAGAAGGTTCCAGAGAATGGGTGGTTCCAGGGGCAGCAGGATGGAGGATGAACAGTTGATGGTGTTGAATATGGATGTACCTAATCAGATTCACATACACACGGGCCCATACACAAGACAAAGCACACGATGCAGTGACCACAGCAAGAACTCAGAGTCAGGCAGACCCTGGGTCAAATCCTAGCTCTGCATTTTACTAGCTGTGAGACCTTAAGCACTCTCTCAATCACTCTGAGCCTCAAGTTTTTCATCTGTAAAATGTCGATGATAAGATATACCTCTTGGTTTGTTGTGGGGATCATCTAGTCCTTAAAAATGACTACACATTCTTGCTCTCTTATATTTTTGCCCTTTTAGTGTGACCTTACACTTCCTCTCATCAAGGGGTGGAGTCTATTCATCAACCCTCTGAATCTGAGTTCATGATCTGCTTTGGCCAAAAGGACAATAGCAAAAATAATGTTCGAATTATTCTCTTGTGCTCCTGGAACCCAACCATCATGTGAACAAGGCCAGGCTAGCCTGCTGGATAATGAGAGACACATGGCCCAGTTGCCCCCCATCACTCCAGTCAACAGCCAGCCTGGGAAACAGAGCAACCCAGCTGATCCACAACTAGTTACAGACCCAGGAGTTAGCCAAGCTAAGGCCAGCAAAAATGCCTGGGCTAAATTGCCAATCTGCCAAATCATGAGCAAATAAATGGTTGTTTTAAGCCACTACATTTTGGGTGATTTGTTATGCAGCAAAATCTGATAGACATATGCTCCTGCCTAAGATAAAGTTACAGGGATCAGATTTATCTTCCTGCCTGAAACAATCAAAATAAACAAGCAAGATTCTAGGCATTGGGTGGGTAATGAAGGATGGTGATCCCCAAGAGACAGGAAAACAAATGATGTGAGCCCTAACGTCACCCCTGCTTACCGCCTAGGAAAAGCTTCCAGGTTGCCGGGCAGATGGGGAGATTCAGATGGATCCTAGGGAACTCCTGAGTTGGTGACCTAACTGACAGTCTGGGGAGACCAGAGTGGGTAGAGTTCTCAGGACAGAGTGCTGGAAAAGAGAGAGCTACACACAGGGAGAATCCCAGAGATGTACGGAGAGTCCCCCTCTAGTATCCAGCAGAGTACTGATCAGCAACACATGTGCAAGGAGACCTGAGGCCAGGGAAGGAACTATCTAAACGGATGAGAGAACAGTGCCCAGCACTCGCACAGAGCAAGAAATGGTGCCTGCTGCCACTGTCAGACTGTAAAAACATAATTCACAGGATATTGAGTAGAATACCCAGGAAGCTCATGGCTCAGTAGTGGGGAATACTTAGTCCTCGACAGAACACACCTCCAGACCCACCTAAGAAACTGCATCCCAGAACATCTAACTGATACGAAGCCTATGGAGTGCTTATGTAGTCAAGCAACTTTACATGTGTCAGAATTTTACATATATTACTATATTTATATCACTTTATTAATAACAACCCTTTGAAAAAGCTGCAATTATTGTCTCCATTGTACAGATGATGAAATCTAAAGATAATACATATGAAGTGCCCAGCACATGACATGGTCAATAAATGGTATTTCCCTAAGTCCCCACACTAGCTCCCCATCTGCAACCATCAACAACCAAATGACATTTCCCAAATTGTACATCCACTTCAAAGAGATGATGGCTTTAAAAAGCCTCAAACTTTGGCCTTCAGCACGAAAGTATTCTCTGGCTGGGGTCCTAGAGAAAGTCCTGAATGAAGAGTCAAGAGTGATAGTTCAAGTCCTGGCATTGCCACTACCTTGCAAAGTGACCTTGGGCCAGCCTTCACCTCTCTGAACCTGATTCTCCCACCTACAGCGTGGGGGAGGGGGTGATTCAGATCAGATTTCCTCAAAGCCTCTTATTCCTCTTGTTGAGCTCTCTACACAGACACACACACACACACACGCACGCACGCACGCACGCACACACATACGCACAGAGAGCCTCTTGTTGAGCTCTCTCCAGAGGTTTCCTGCACCTAGGAGATCCTCTCTCTACCACTCCAGTCCAGCATTACTCACTTTGGCCAGAAGATGGTGCTGCTTCTCCGTGCACCTTTAACTCCATTTATTCTGCGCACAAAATGTTCTAGGCACAGAGTAAATTCAAAGGAGATTACAGTATGGTCCAGTCCTTTCCAGGATGTTACTCTCAAGTCACAAGCAACCAACCAAAGATAACATGAAATCAGAAGGGAATTGGGACTTTTCTGGAAATAAACTAAACATTATCGGAAGTGTAAGTGCGAGCTGCCTTACAGCACTTCTTTTAAACACTGAGCACTCTAATGCTCAGAGATGATAAAAGTAGAAGCAGGTGCTTGGTAAATGTTAATTTGATCTCCACTTCTTTGTAGCTTCATAGTACAGGGCACTTGGTTGATGATCAATAAGTTTGTATTGGTCGACTGATTGATTGAATTGTAATTACAGGTAGAGACCCAAAAGCTAAGCCAAGGTGGCAGGGCCAAAGAGAACATTCAGTCCAAATGTTACAATTTCTACACGAAAAATGAGACCCAGAGAAAGATGGGAAGAAAAATTAAGTACCTGATGCAAAGCGAGTGCTCCCCAAACATCTGCTAAATTAATAAAGTGCTTTTGCCTACATCATCAATAACTCCCCAAGGTAATAGTTTTTATTTCCATTTTACAGATGAAAAAACTGAGGCTTAGCAACACTGTCTGCCCAACTACAGGGGCAGATCGGAAGATGAGGTCCACAACCTCTGAATCTGCTCCTCTCTGCCCCTACATTCATTTATTTTTAACTCAAACGTTCTTGGGAGTACAAGAATTCACTGGAATAATTTTTCACTTTGTTTTCATTTGATAACCTTTTTCTGGGTTTATTGAGATATAAATGACATATGACATTGTCTAAGTTTAAGGTGTACAATGTGATGATTTGGTATATGTATATATTTTGAGATGTTTACCACAATAAGGTTAACACATCCTTCATCTCACATAGTTACCATTTTGTTGTTGCTGTTATGGTGAGAACATTAATAAAACTTGACCATTGAGGCAACTTTCAAGTATACAATACTGTATTGTTAACTAGTCACCACGCTATACATCACATTCCAGAATTTAACTCCTAAATGGATGTTTGACCCTTTGACCAACATCCCATTTCCCCCATCCCCAAGCCCCTGGCAACCACCATTTCACTTTCTGTTTTATGAGTTCAGTGTTTTTAGATTCTATATATAAGTGAGATCATACAGTATTTGTCTTTCTCTGACTTATTTCACTTAGCATGATGTCCTCAAGGCCCATCCATGCTGTCACAATGATAGCTTTTTTTTTTGTAATGAACTCTGGATAGGCGCTTTAAAACCGGTGGCTTTAGCTACTTTAATTATTCAGAGCCAACAAGTGGGGGATAGGGAACAGAGATAGACCTGATACCTAAATGATGCACTCATACCATGTGAAAGCCAAATGACCCCCAAAAGCTTGTTAAATAGAAGAGTCATAGGGGTTCAAATCAAGACAAGTGGGACAGACACGAGAGATCCTCCTGGCATACCCCTGCACAGCATGCACAGGCAGAAAAACTTGGGCTGTAGCTAGTGGGCACTTGTTCCTGGTGGGAGGTCTGCCTTAGATCGAGAAAAAATAAAATTGAATTTGTGTCGTTCATTGGAATTTTACAGGTTTTATAATTTTATTTGTATTTAATTTGTAAATTTCCTTTTGGTTTCATAGCCACATAAGAACTATACATTTATACCTAGTTTTAGGCTTATACATACTTAAGTAATATAACAAAATTAACTTGTCAACATCGAGTCACTGGGAATTTTTTTCCCTTTGAAAGGACTATGCACAGTCAGGTTAGAGAAACACTGACCATATTTACTTCTCTCAGGAAAGGGGCCATAGCCACGGATAGTTTTTTCCTTTGGATGGGAAGGAGCCCTCTCCCAAGAGAACAGGGAGGAGCTCACTCCCAGGCCAGATTCTGTGCAGGAAAAAGGCAGTCCCTTCTGTCGTTCCCAGTTCTTCCCTGCCGGTGGCAGGGATGGGTGGTAGGCAACCAGGGTTGGTAGCAATTAGGCTCAAGTTTTCCATTAGTTTCCTTTAGAATTTTGTTAAACTCTTCAAAAATTACAAAAGTAACTTATGTGTATTGCATCCAGTGAGACAGTTGTATACCAAAAAAAAGTAATTCATCTCTTCCTGCCCCACTCCCATATTAGTAGGTTGTACGTAGCTCTCTACTCTCATCTCCATACACAGCCACATCCAGACATACATGTCCCATTTAGATGTTGCTTAATCGTTGTTTGACAACATAGGATTGTGCTATATGCATGCCTCTGCCATTTGCTTATCTCACGTAACATCATCTTAACTTTTCAGGTCAAAGGAGAGGCCCTCGCCTTATTCTTTTTGAAGAGCTGTATAACATTCCAGAGTATGGATGTAACAGAATTTACTCACGCACTACCTGAAGGATGTATAGTTAGGTTATTGCCAAGTTTTCCTTCTTGTGCATTGTAAGAAATGCTGCAATAGCCATCCTTGGACATGTGGCTCTATTCTCCACACTGTCTTTTGGATGGATTCCTAGAAGTAAGCTAAGTCAACAGATGTGGGTCATTTCTTTTTCATTTTTTTTTTTGCATTGATAGCTATTCCCTATGTTATTATTCATGTGTTCTTTTCACAGACATGCACTGAGCACCTGCTGTGTGCAGGACACTGTGTTGGAGTAAACGAGACAAGGCTTTGCCCTCCAAGCATATAAAGTACTAAAGAGTATTTATATATTAGCTATATAAATGATTATTAGTTATATACCAGTTATATATTGTATAATAGTATTTATATAACTCTATTCAACTGACAAAGTGATAGTACCCTCAGAAAGGCAGATGTAGATTAGGGGGTGAGGGAGTGTACATGTGTCCATGTCCCCCTCCTCCATGGAGAGAGTGACTGGAGGGGGCTCTGTCCAGTTGGGACAAGTATGGAGACTCTGCTTCTGGGCCCACCTGTCTCCTCATCCCTGGTCAGCCACAAGAGACAACCTCTAGAACTGGGGGACATTTTTCCCACTCATGCTAACCACCATTTATTATGGTGGCCTTCTATGTGTTAGACATTTCACATATATTCCTTTATTCACACTAATCTTTACAAACCCACTGCTTTTGTTATCCATTGCTATGTAACAAATTATCCCAAGACTTAGTGGCCTAAAACAATGTATATTTATTATCCCATAGGTTTTATGTGGTTCTTTTTTGTCTGGCTTCTTTCACTTAGCATGTTTTCAAGGTTCATCCATGTTATAAGGATGAATCAGTACTCCATTCCTTTTTGTGGCCAAAAAATATTTCATTGTATGGATATATCACTTTTCTTTATCCGTATATTAGTTAATGGACGCTCTTTTAAGTAATATGTACATAGCATATATTTTTCCATCCTCATAATTACATTCTCCTTGAAAAAAAATTATAAGTAAGATTAAAGTTGCCTTAAACACTAGCCACCCAAAGCCAATTTCCTCTCCAGAAGATTAAAGTTTATCCAAGTCTTTCTTTGTGCATGTACTTAACTGTATATGTACCTGTATAATTATCTACTGTTGTAATAACAAATTACTCCAAAACTTAGTGGCTTGAAACAATAATAAACATTTACTATTTCACACAGTATCTGAGAATCGGGAATTCTGGAGTGTTTTAGCTGGGTGGTTCTGACTCAGGTTCTCTCACGAGGCTGCAATCAAGATAATGACAGGGGCTGCAGTCATCTGAAGACTTGGCTGGGACTTCCCAAAAGTCTCACTCAGGTGGATGGAGAGTCAGTGCTGGCTGTTGGCAGGAGGCATCAGTTCCTCGCCATCTAGAGTTGCCATATTTAGCAAAGAAAAATACAGAATGCAACTAGTAGATAAATAAGTTCTGGAGACCTAGCATACAACATAGTGATTATAATCAACAACACTGTATTATAAACTTCAAAGTTGCTTAGAGACTAGATATAAATGTTCTCACCATAAAAAAAAAAAAGATAATCATATGAGGTAGTAGAGGTGTTAGCTAATGCTACAGTGGTAATCATATTTCCATATATAACCATATTAAATCAACATATTGTATACCTTAAATTTATACAATGTTATGTCAATTATATCTTAATTTTTAAAAAGCAAGATCCAACTGTATGCTGCTTACAAGAAAACCACTTAACTTTAAAAACACAAATAAGTTAAATGTAAAAGGGTGGGGGAAAGATATAACATGCTAATACTAATCAAAAGAATCTGAAGATGCAATAGATTTCAGAGCAAGGAATATTACCAGGTATAAAGAGTCATTTCATAATGATAAAGAAATCAATTCATCAAAAGGATATAAAGATCCTAAACATTTATGAGGAGCTTCAAAATACATGCAGAAAAAATGCTAGAAATTCAAGAAAAAATAGACAAGTCTATAATTATAACTGAAAATGTCAATACTCTTCTTTTGATGATTTAGAGAACAAATAGAGACTAGTAAGGATCCAGAAGATGATCAACCAAGTTGGCCCAATTGACTTTAACAAAACATCCCACCAACAGCAATAGAATATGCATTATTTTAAAATGTACATTGAAAATGTACCAAGATAGACCATAAGTTGGACCATAAAACAAATCCAAATACATTTAAAAGGATTCAAATCATACAAAATATATGCTCTAACTACAATGCAATTAAAGAAGAAATCAGTAACAGAGATAACTGGAAATCCCCAAATAAACTACAATCCATACCTCGCATCACATACAAAATTAACTCTAAATGGATCATAGATCTAAATATAAAATGTAAAACTTTAAAACTTTTAGGAAAAAAAATAGAAGAAAACCTTAGTTACTTCGGTTTATGCAGTGTTCTTAGATACCCCAAAGCACAACATGAAAAAGAAATAAATAAATTAGTCTTTATCAAAACGTTTTAAATGTTTGCTCTGTAAAAGATAATTAAGAGAATGAAAAGACAAGCCACAGACTGAGAGACATATATGCAAGTTATATATTTGATAATGGACTTGTATCCAGAATATATAAGGAATTCTTAAAACTCAACGATGCTTATCATAAACCCCAGCAATTCCACTCCTGGTCATTTACCTAAATTAAATAAAAACCTACATTAACACAAAACTTGTACACAAATGTTTATAGCAGCTTTATTCATAATTGCCAAGATGGAAACCCAAATGTCTCTCATTTGGGGAATGGATATACTTTAGTAAAACATATATATGCTGAAATACTACTCAACAATAAAAAAGAATAAGCATTAGGATGCACAGAACAACACAGATGAATCTCGCCATAATTATGCTGAGTGAAAGAAACCAGACCCCAAAAGAGTATATATTGTATGGTTCCATTTTTTTTTTTAAATCCTGGAACATGCAAGCTAATCTATAGTAAGAAAAAGATCAGTGGATGTTTGAGGATGGGGGCTGGGAGGGAGGCAAGGAAGGGAGAGGGATTACGTAGGGTCATGAGGAGACTTTTGGATGTGATGGGAATGTTTGATAACTTGAACATGGTGATAGTCTTTGACATATGTAACATGCGTCAAAACTTATCAAAGTGTATACTTTCAATATGTGCAATTTATTATATGTCAATTACACTTCAATAAAAATGACTTTCCTCTTTGAACATGTTTAGATTCCTCTATGAGAAGTTATAACTTTCTCAGTTTGCAAACTGTATTGGTCAGGTTTATTTGTCAACTTGGGTAGGCTATGGTATCCAATTATTCAAATACTAATCTGTGAAGGTATTTTGTAGATGAGATTAATATTTACAATCATTTGATTTTATGGAAAGATTATCCTAGATAATATAGGTGGACCTGATACAATTGTTGAAAGGCATTAAGAATAAAACAGGTTTCCCTGAGGAAGAAGAAATTCTGCCTATGGATTGCAGCTTCAGTTCCTGCCAGAAAGTCCCCACTTGCTAGCCTACAGATTCCAAACTTGCCTAGCCAGCCCCCACAATCACATAAGCCAAGTACTTGCAATAAATCTCTCTCCTCTCCTCTTTCTCTTCTCTTCCTTCTCTGTCTCTCTCTGTCTCTGTCTCCCTCTGTCTCTCTGACACATATACATATAGGAGCTATATATATATATATATATATATATATATATATATATATATATATCCTCTAATATATCTTTAGGATCTTATGTTGATATCCTATTGATCATATATTATCAATAGTTTTGTATATATGTATATCATATTATATACGATACTGGTTTTGGATAGGAGATATATATATATCCTGCTGGTTCAGTTCTTTCTCTGGTATGAAGTGGCCCAAATGCCCATAGTCCCAGCTCCTGTTATATTAGTTTCTCTCTCTCAGTTCCCTATGACCAGCTGACAGAGGAAGGGAAAACTCAGGACTGGTTTACAGATGGTTCTGCACAATATGCAGGCACCACCCCAAAGTGGACAGCTGCAGCATGACAGCCCCTTTCTAGGATGTCCCTGAAGGACAATGGTGAAGGTGAGTCTTCCCGGCAGATAGAACTTTGAGCAGTGCACCTGATTATTTAGCTTGGAAAACAAATGGCTAGGAACATAAACCTACGCTAATTCATGAGCTATAGTCAGTATTTTGGCTGGATAGTCAGAGACTCGATAGGAACATGATTGGAAAATTGGTGACAAGTATAGGTCTCTCTGAATGGGCAAAGAATGCAAAAATATTTGTGTCCCATGTGAATGTTCACCAAATGGTGACCTGTGTATTGGAGGATTTTAATAATCAAGTGGATAGGATGATCTGTTCTGTGGGTACCAGTCAGCCTCTTGCCCCAATCACCCCTCTCATTGCCCATTGGCTTATGAACAAAGTAGCCAGATGGCAGGGATGGAGGTTATTGCATGGGTTCAGCAACATGGACTTCCTCTCACCAAAGCCAAGCTGGCTACAGCCACTGCTGAAAACCCAGTACATCTACAGCAGAGACCAACACTGAGACCTGGCACTATAACCTGCGGTGATCAGCCACTCGAATCATGGCAGTTGGATTACACTGGACTACTTCCATCATGGAAGGGACAATGCTTTGTTCTTACTGGAACAGATACTTGCTCTGGATATGGATTCACTTTCCCTGCATGTAATTCTTCTGCCAAAACTATCACCTGTGGATTTCTAGAATGCCTATCCACCATCGTGGTATGTCACACAGCATTACTTCTAATGAAGGAACTCACTTTACAGCAAATGAAGTACAGCAATGGGCCCGGATTCACAGAATTTACTGGTCTTACCATGTTTCCCATCGTCCTGAAGCAGTTGGCCTGATAGAAAGGTTGCATGGCCTTTTGAAGATCCAGTTATAGCACCAGCAAGGTGGCAACATCTAGCAGGACTGGGGCAATGTCCTTCGGGAGCCTGTATGTGCTCTAAATCAGCATTTCACATATGGTATTTTTCCTCCCACACTAGCGTTCATGGTTCCAGCAATCAAGGAGTGGAAATGAAATGGCACCACTCACTAGTACCCCTAATGATCCACTAGCAAAATTTTTGCTTCCCATCCCTGCAACCTTATGCTCTGCTGGTCTAGAGGTCTTCACTCCAAAAGGAGGAATGTTTTTACCAGGAGACACAACAATGATTCCAGTGAATTGGAAGTTAAGATTGTCATCTGGCTATTTGGGTTCCTCATGCCTCTGAATCAACAAAGAAGGAAGTACTGGCTAGGGTGCTTGATTCTGACTACCAAAGGGAGACTGGGTTGCTCCTGCAAAATAGAAGAAAAGTATGCCTAAAATATAGGAGATCTCTTAGAGCATCTCTTAGTACTCCCGTGTCCTGTGATTAAAGCCAAAGGAAAACTCTAACGACACAATTCAGTAAGACTTCTAATGGTACAAACCCTTCAAGGATGAAGGTTTGGGAGTATCCCACCAAGAAAAGAACCATGCCAGTGCAAAGGTGCTTGCTAAGGGCAAAGGAAATAAGGAATGCATAGTGGAAGAAGGCAGTTAAAAATATCAGCTATGACCTCATAATTGCAGAAACGAGGGCTGTAATTATTATATTTGTTTTATGAATGTTTGTGTATATTTATCCTCCCTCTCTTATCCCCTTATCATCTAATATAAAATATATTAATAATAACTAATGTTACATTATTGAAGTTACAGGGTTATCAAAGAAAAGAGTGAACATCACCCAAAGACTTCACGTCCTCTTCTGGGGAAATGATTAGCACACTTTTAGTTGTCTGCAGGATAATTGCATTATGTTAAGTAGAAGTATGACTTCATTATTGTTTTTATTTGGAGAATAAGTATGGTTTAAGGAGATGTATATGGGTGCCAGCTGACCAGATGCGAACTATGATGATCAGTTTTTTGGTGTTAACTTGAAAAGCTCTAATACCTAGATATTCAATCAAACACTAATCTAGATGTTGCTGTGAAGGTATTTTGTAGATATGATTAACATCTACAATCAGTAACTTTATGTGAAGGAAATTTTCCTGGATAATGTGGGTGGTCCTGATCCAACCACCTGAAAGAACTGAGGCTTCCCTGAAGAAAGTCCACCTGTGGACTGCAGTGTTGGCTTCTGCCTAAGTTTCCAGTCTAGCTTTCTTTACAGCCTGCACTACAGATTCCAGATTTGCCTACTTAGCCCCGACAACTGCATAAGCCATAAGCCAATTTCTCACCATAAATCCAGATGGATGGATGGATGGATGATTAGATAGATAGATGATAGATAGATAGATAGGATATATGATAGGAAGGAAAGGTATCTTACTGGTTGTGTTTCTGTAGCAGAACTCTGACAAGTAGAAAACTACCTGAGAAAATCTTGTGTCCTTTGAGAGCTTGTTTTTGACCCAAGAGGGACCAACCAACATATTCATCAGGCATAGCCCAAAACTTCTGGACAAATCTCAGGAGTTGCAAAGATTATTATGATAGAGGAATCAATTGGGCAGGTCAGGGCAACACTCCTAGAATAGTATTCACATTGGAATATTACACAGCCACTTAAAACACGCTCTTTATTGCCTCTGATAGGAGACCAAAAAAGTCTCATAACATTAATGGCTTCGAAGGAGAGGAACCCAGTGGCTGGCAGACAGGAGTGGAGGGAAAATTTTTACTTTTTATACCTTTGGGATATTGAATCATGTGAATGTATCATCTAGATCAGGGGTTGACAAAATAGTCCACAGGCCAAATTTGGTCCATTGCCTGTTTAAAGTTTTACAGAAACATATCTATATTCATTTTTTTACAATGGCTACTTTCATGCTGCAATTTCAGTTTAATAATTGTGATGTCATATGGCCCACAAAGCCTAAAATACTATTTGATGCTTTACAGGAAAAAAAAATTGCCAATTTCAAACTAGATTTAACAGAAAAGTAAACTGACATTAAAAAAAAGAAGCCCCAAGAGAACTGAAAACATATGTCCACACAAAAACTTATACATGGATGTTCATAGAAGCACTATTCGCAATAACTAAAAAGTGGAAACAACCCAACCCAAATGTCACTCAACTGATGAATAAACAAAATGTGATATATTCATACAGTGGAACATTACTTGGCCAGAAAAAGGAATGAAGTACTGATAAATGCCACAGCACAGATGAACCTTGAAAACATATGGTAAGTAAAAGAAGCCAGACACAAAAGGCCACATACTGTGTGATTCTATTTATATGAAATGCCCAGAATAGGCAAATCCATAGAGACAGGAAATAGATTAGTGGTTTCCAGGGGCTAGGAGGAAGGAAGAATGGAGAATGACTGCAATGGATACAAGGTTTCTTTTGAGAGTGATAGAAATGTTCTGGAATTAGATAGTGGTGATGGTTGCACAACTTGTTGAACATATTAAAACCACTGAATTGTACACCACCACCAAGTACAGGGCATTCCACAGTTCAGTAGGGGCCCAGCATCTAGTAATGAATTAGTCCCCTCCCCCACTTCAAACCAGGATCAGACCTGGCCTGAGAGTCGTCAGGAGACCTAGTTTGACAACCCAATTGTCCCAAACCCGCAGGTAACCTTAGGTATGTTTTTTCTCTGTCTGGTCCTTAATTTCCTCCTCTGTAATATAAGTGCTATTGGATAGGCAGGGAAAAGGCTGGTGTGACACTGTGAGGGTTGATTTAGGGGACCTGACTTTCCAGAATTCTTTATTCCTAAAGCTTTATCATCACTGACCCTCATCAGTGACTTCATGACCATTTTCTAATTTCAAAGCATATGTCTTTTGATCCTCATAGGTAGGTATTATCTCCTTAAGGAGGTCAAAGAATTGCCCAAATTCCTACAGTGATTAAGTGTTGGAGCTGGAATTCAACCCCGTCTTCTGATTCCAGATCCTGTGTTCTGTCCATACCACTACTGTTTTTGTATGTTTGGCCTCTCTCTGGAAAACCCAAGACATCAGTGTCCAGCAGCCTCACCACTTTGTTTTGACAAAGCAAGAAAGGAGAGGTACAGGGGCCTGGGGTTCTCTTTGATCTTTTCTTCTGATCCTCTCTATATTGACACAGGAGCAGTCTGTGCATAGGAGTATGCATGTACATTGGTGTAGACACCAAGCCCATTGCATCACACATATACACATAGGTACGCTTGACCTCGACAGGTGATAGGTTACTCCTTGTTAACAGTGTGATGAGGAGGCTGTACCTTTAGTTCAGGGGAAGCTTAAGAAGTCACAACTCTTTCAGAATCTACTCTCTCCCTTAAGTCCAAAAGACTCTTTACCCCTCTCATGAGACTTCAAGGAGGAAGGGGTATCTCCTCAATCCTTAGGAGACAGAAGAGAGGGACAGGGAATTATCCCCCTTACCTTTGCTGAAGCAGAGCCCAGGAAAGGGAACATAAGTGGAAGCGGGGATTCACTAAGCTCAGAGGGCTGGGCCCAAATCTCAAGAAGTGTCAGTGAAACCACTGCTGTCAAACCCAGTTCAGTCCTTATGAGTGACAGTGCCTCGCTCTAGTGATGCTACTAGCTTCGTGGGCTTTGGCAAGTCACTCACCCTGATTGTTTTATACAAAACTGTGGCTGATTGCTGGGTCTGGTTCAGAGGTCCTTTCCAGGCAGAAGGAAACACACAGGGCTTAGGGAACCAAGCAGAGTGGGGCACAGTGAGGCCAAGTGCAAAAGTCTCTTCATGAAAGGCCAAGCTGCGCTGGGGCAGAGGGGCTGCCCATGCTTGCTTCCACTTTTTTCACTTGACCAATCGACAATTATCAAGCATATCCTACAGATGCTGTTCTGTGTGCTTGAAGATAAAGCAGTGAAGAGAAAATGGCTCTGCTCTCACAGAGCTTATATTCTAGTTGTGGGAGACCAGGTAAACCAACACATGTCAAGGGTTGGCAGGTGCTATAAACAGGGAAAGTTTAATAGTGATGGGAGAGAGGTGCTATTTCACATAGAATGTCTGTAAGTCCCTCTGATAAGAGGATATTTGAGCAGACATCTGAAGGAAGTAAGGGAATAGTTTAGGGGACAGCCATACTTTAGGTCTAGGCTGGAGGACAGACATTGCCAATGACAACAGACAATTTCCTATCATGCTGGTTTGCCCCCCTTAGATTCATTCTCCACCCTTCTCTTTCCTGTTGTTCCCTGCGGGTGGGAGAACGGACCCCCTACAGACTGCATCCCTGGGTCAGCCTTGCCATCTACCTTTCAGTTAGGTTCAGCCAAAAGGAGACTCCAGAATATTGGAGAATAGGATGAGAATCTCTCTGCCTGGCCACATTCTGACAGTGGCTGCATTCACCTATGCCACAATTCCCATTTGCCTTCCACAGCTCCTCTGCAACCCATGCTCCCATCCTGCCCCTCCTGGGTCCCACAGGGTCAGGCTAATCCTCTCCAGGAAGCTTTGCAGAATTAGCCTTACAGATGAGCACTGCACACCTACCTGTGCAGGAAGATGTTGTCCATAGATGCTACCTGGACTGCCTCTCCCATCAGGGCAAGAGTTTTAGCCTTCGAGACACTCATCACTGACTAACGGTGAACCATTACCCCCATCCCCGCACCCACACCCAACCAAGGTTCCAGCTGTCAAATTGCTCATCCCAACAATGATAGGAATGGAAGCTGGGGTTTTAGAGTCCTTTGTCTTACCCGCTTAGGACCTTACTGCACCAGAAACAGAGCCTTCTTCCCAAGATCAGCCCACCAACTTTCTATGTGAAGGAACCCTATCAACCTACCTCTGATTTCCTTGATAGTACATTTATCGCTATTGGAAAAAGCTTATCTATGTGTATGCCTGCTCTACCCATTAGAACATGCATGCCATGGAAGCACAGAACTTGCCTATCTTGTTCTCCTTTGCAAACAGCATCCTTGGCCCAAGTACACAAGAACACAGTAAATGTTTTTGAGTGAATAACTGACAACATAAACGAGTACAAAGCACCTCAGCCCCCTAATACCTCCACAAGAATGTAGCCATAGGCCCAGACATCAACGGCTTAGGGTCAGGGATGGGCAGACACTCTCAGAAGTGTCTCAGTTCCACTGACTTCTCCAGGTGTATGTAGGCAGGAGCCCCCAAGTGGGACAGCCAGGATAACCCAAGACTAAGAGAACAAGTCAGGTTCCACCAAGAGTTTCAATCTTTCTGAAGTCACAGTTTTTCCATTTTCGATTGGCTAGTGCAGGACTTTGCTAACAGTCTACATCTCAAGGAAGACTAGCATGAGGACTATGAGGGCTGTAAGCTTTGGTCAAAAGTTCTAGGCCAAGCTCCTCCAGGTCTAGAACAGCTGCAAACTGGTCTCAAACCTGGGATTGGAATTTGTGAAGATACCACCTGTTATATTGAAGACCTAAAATGTGGCTCACCTGGCTATCTCTACCAAGGAACCCAAGAACCCTTGTGGCTGAGTGCTGCTGGCTGGTTTTCCTCCATTTAAGTGGCTCAAGCCTAGACCTTACAACTAAAACCTGACTCAGGCCAATGATCTGCCTGGTCTTCTCTCTTCGGCCCCCATTCTACTCCATCCTAGATACCTTCCACGCCACCCATGTGTGGCACCACTGCCACCTGACCATCCCCCTTTATCCCCAAAGAAACCCAAACAGATCAGAAGTGCATCAATCAACCTTTAATGTCCAAAAGAGGCATGGATGCAGAGCATAAGAGATGTAGCGGGGTCTCAGCCCCTGCTCCAGAAATGAGGGAGAGATGAACACCAAACATTTCCGACTGGCCACACAAGTCTGGGAGGGTAGGGGAAAACACATATTTGGACATTCATAAAAGGGTCTGAAACATAGAACTCACTCATCATCCCAATCCCCACCCTAACCTGTCAAAAAGAAAGCTCAGCATACACTAAAGGCTTAGGGAGGGGACATTCTCCTCTTTCCCTACCAGCCCCACAGATGGAGTTGAAAAAAAAAAATGAGCTGAATCCCAAACCTCCCCCACTGTCAACCGTACACATGAGTTCTGAACGCAATTTACAAGAATCAGCAGCTCAACCAGCAATGACTCCCCCCACCCTTACCCCCACCCCATCCCTATTTGACCAACAGTTAAGATTTCCCCAGCACTCTCCTTAGAATCTCCTCCCACTAGTGGCCCTGCTCTATCTCCTGATACCTGGCCTTATCACTGCAAGACTGGCCTCCAAAGTTCCTCCCAAGCCCCTCACAGCCCTTTATCACTTCCATCCCTACCTCCCACAAGAGGCTGCAACCATCCACAAAGTCCCTTTCTCTCTCCACTGAAAGCCAACTCCAGGGCAGGTGGCAGCCTGGCCATCTCGTTGTGGGTTATCCTCCTAAAGCCTTCATGGGAACAGATAGCCATAGGGCAAGCAATGTCTGGGCAAGATGGCTGAGGGGGGTGACACCTGTCCTCACCCCAATAAACATACATCTCCCAGAGGTTTTTAACATAAAGGCCCATTTAGAACTAACTATGCACCCTATCTCCCCTTATACTCTAGAGATTCCACACCGTCTTACCCCTCCCTCCCCTTTACCCAAACCAAGATACACATACACACACACACATACACAGAGGAGAATCAAGGGAGACATTGATTTGGTTTGATTGCTAAGACCTAATTAAGGAACGACAGTCACCAGAAATTCCCTTGCCAGCCAACTAATGGGGGCTGCTCTAAGAGAATTCCAGAGGAATGAGAAAACCAAGAGCTAAGCAGGGAGCACACAGAAGTAGAGAAGAATGCAAAGAAAAATAATCAAGCTGCTCTTACCTCCAACATCCTTCTAGCATGAGCTCTGGCAGGAAGAATAAAAGGTAATCCACAAAGACACAGCCCTTACTTAGAAACTCTTCTGACAAAGACAGCAAGACAAATCTGCTCCCCACTCCCACACACCAAAGACAAACACGTCTCAGGGCCCCTTAAAGAATCCACCCTCCCCAACCACACCCTCTGCCCCAAGTCGTGGAATCACAGTTCAGTGGAATAGTCTCCCTGGTACTAGATCAATCCCCCTACCCTCCTTCCTATCCCTCTCTCCTTGCTGATCCTAACACTGTCTCCCTGCAGCCTCCCTGGCCTTCCATCACCATCAGGAAGAAGCAGCTGCACAGTTTTAGTACCACCTCCAGAAACCAATTTCTTTTCCCCAGCCCTCCTAGTCATAGGCTTTTTTGAGGGCTTTTTATTTTGTAAAGGGAGAGAAAGAGAAAAGGGAGGGATGGGAGAGATTTCCTAGTGCAATACAACCAAAAAATTTTTTTAACTCTTGAAAAATAAACATAAAGCAGCCTTCTTCCCCAGGCAACTAAACAGAAAGAGGTTTGGTTTTGTTTACTGCGACATACACATGAAATCGAGTATACAGTCCATGCAGTAGCACAGCCATTGGAGAGGACATCCTGATGCTGGCCCCAGTGCAAAACAGTCCCAGCAACACCGCCTGCTTGCCATTGCTGCCGCCGCCACTGACACCTTCCCTGTAGCCATCTAGCCTGACTTGAAGAGGAGGATTGCAACTTGACCCAAGTAAAAATAGATGAAGTGCTTTGTCTCGTGTGTAACGTAGCTGCCAAAATTTCGGCCCACGATACAATGCCAGGTAGGGTTATATTTCTTGTCAAATTCCTAAAAGAAGAATAAAAGGGAGAGAAGAAAGGTGATTAGAACAGCTGGAGGATGAGAAATCAGAATGGGATTCTGATTAGTCATCACCCCCAACCCATGGCCTCAGCTCCTTTAACCTAAGGAGCTCAGGTTCTAAGGCTGGCTAGGACACTCCTTCCCTCATTATTAATGTAATACCACAAAGGCTCCATTATTTCTCTCCAGCACTTTACACCCTGATCATCTCTCCTCCCTCTAGCTACCCTATTCCATAGCCCACCCTGTGATTCTACAGCAAGGGAATCAGAGAAGCAGAATAAAGTAGAAGAACCATTCCGGTGTCACACAGCACGAGTAAAACAGAGGGGCAAGCCTCTATGACTCACCACCCATCGCCTCCCACATTACTAAACTAGGATTTCCAAATGCCAAAAACCAAGACACCAGAGCAAAATGGGGACCAAATATCAGGAGTACCAGGAAGCAGTTCTGTGTAAGTCAATATTAAAGGTGTCCCTGTGTGCCAGGCAATGTGTGGGCTGTAAGCATCAGAACAGAGACCTCTCAGCCTCGATGCACTTCCTATGTCCCCAGCTTACTTCTCTCAGGGGCACAAATTCAGTATCAAAGCCACCTAGGAAATCCTTGTGACCTAATCAGACAGGCAGCTCCCTGTCACCTTGTGGACACAGAATTAAACAGATGGCTGGCTCAGTTCTAGATGCATCCTGCCATAGCCGTGAAAGGGCAATAGCCCGCCACCATAAGCCCAGAAATGCTGCCAACCCTGGGGCAACTTGTTTGGCCTCCTCACAGCTCCCGTACCACATGATTCCAAGAGGTACTGGGAAACAGTTGAAAGAGCATGCGTTACCAAACCCAGCTTTAATCTTAACTCAAGATTTTATAACATAGGAGAGCCATAGTCACTTCCCTAGGTCTCATTTTCCTCATCAGCAAAACAAGAAAGCTGGTCCAGACATAATCTAAGGATTCTTCTGGCTCTGAGAGCCCATGATTCTGGATTCTCTCCTTAGGACAGCAAAGCCATCCATCACTCAGCAAGGAGCCAGCACCCCCAGGAGCCTTCCTGGCTCTGTACCCCTTGGCTTCACACTCAGAAACTCTCTCAGGACTCCAGAGTTTCCCTTTCTCATTCCACCCATCTGGGTAGGAAGCAGAGTTCTGTAAAACTCAAAGACACCCTACCACCTCTATGGACCAGAATGTCACTACTCTTAGGCATCCTTCTTGGTATAACAGAGCTAATATCAAAGACTGGGACTATGCCACTAATGGACATAGATCCTGACTGGTAACCAAGGGCCCTCAGTACCACTTTTCACTTCTAGCTCAGCTAATTCCTCACCATGTTAACCATATCCATTCACCCCATCACTCAGAAATTTAGGAGCTAAACCCATTGCCCCAATATTGCTCATCCATTTAAAAAATTATATATTCAAGCTCTCCTTTTCTTAGGAGGAGGGCATGATGCAGAACCTTTTTAAGAGAAAGAAGAGGACACCTCCTACATGACAAGGATTAGCTTACTTTAAATGATGAAGTTCCCTGAATATTAGTTAGTATATGATCATATACTATCCATCCAAATATCCTTGATATTCATTTTGAATAGTTCTGAATTGGGCCAGTTCTATTTAATCCTGAAACTTCTCTTCCCGACCCCTTGAAGTAACATAATAATCTGTAAACATGAATGAGCACACATACCCATACCCAGCAGAGTCTCTCTTAAGAACTAAGGTAAACGCTTTGGCAATTAAAATTCACTTCCTAATTTGTCTGCTTTCCAAGTTCTTAAGGTGTTTTGTTTTGTTTTGTTTTTGCATGGGATATACCTGCTTTCCTATGTCCCCAGCTCCAGCCCTCCCTTGGCACAGTTCAGCTGCCTATTCCCACCCCTGGCCACCAGCCACAGCTTTCCCAATGCACCTTCTTGATATAGGCAGCAATGTCTTTCTCTATGTTGTACTTCTCCATAGCCTGCGTAGCACAGTCAACAGCATCCTGTTGCATGTCCTCAGACATGTCTGCGTTCTTGATCACTGCCTTCCGGTCAGACATCGTGCCACTGCAGAAGAAGCAAAGAGGTGAGGCTGACAACCACATGCTCTGAACAACGAACATTAGCAACTGAGAGTGGGGCCTCAGTGAGAGGAATGTACAGAAGGTGAGGGCAACGGAAAACACGGATGACAGGCAATAAGAGAGAGCTCCTAAGCTTTTATCAGACATGGTCCCCAAGCCTGGGAAATACAAGATAAATTTAAAAAGATATAATCAGCCATCAGTTTTTATCATATGTAAAGTGAGATTTTTTCCAACACTAAATTTACCTATTTCTGATATTCTGAATATCACCAATAGCAAAGATACTACAATATATCACCTACTAGTTGTGTCCCTGGGCAAAGTGTTTTCATGCCATCACCTTAAAATAGGGACTGCAGGGTTATCCTAAGGGTAAACCAGGTGGCATAACACCTGACCACAATAAGCCCTTGATTTAATGACCATTATTACATCATGGTATCACAGTGGAAAGATAACAGACTAGGAATCAGTAGCCTTGATTTCTGGTTCAGACTATGAACTCTTGTGGTTTTGGACAAGTCACTTAGTCTTTCTCCATTTGATTACTCCCATTTTAGCAATGAAAACAGCTCTCTGTTAGGGTTTGTTATAAGAATTAATTTAAATTATATGAGAACATCTGCAAACAAGGACAATCTATACAGGGGTCATCGCACTGGCTAGATTCAGCCTGCCACCTGTTTTTATAAATAGTTTTAGAGGAACACACTACAATGGCAGAGTTGAACAGCTGGAAGATACTGTATGGCCTATAAAGCCTAAAATGTTTACTATCTGGCCCTTCACAGAAAAAGGTTGCCAACTCCTAGGCTACCAATGCCCAGTGGTGACAGAGAAGCAAAAAATGAAGAATTAACAGCCCTAGTTCATATCTCTGCTATCTAAATCAAGGTATTCATCCTATAGCAACCAGAGTTCTCAGGTAGACTTCCTATGGTCCCTTCCTGGGATGAAAGGAATCCCAGGTAGGCTGGACAGAATCTGCCTGGCAGTCTGTAGCATGTGCGGGTGCTTTGCAGGAATAGAGGAGATGAGTTGAAAAATCCTATCCTCTGTTCTTGACCACAATCCTGTCACACAGAGCAATAACAATCCACCCGTCACGACTCACCCCTCAAAGCACCACTACTCTGTGGCCCAGCCCAGTGAACAAAAGATGCTGTCATTCCAGCCCTGTCTGATACAAGGCTATATACACAGGGTTCTGCCTGCTCAAGGAGAGATCCCTGGTATCATTCCAGGCCACCCTGATCTCTTCCACACTAGCCTGTGGACTGGGCAGACAAAGGAAAACAACCCATAACTACTCCTTCAGCCTGTACCAGATGCAAAAAATGCATGCATGCCAGGTGCCAGTTAGACAGCCCGTGACTAAATCCAAAGCACCTTTGTCTGGCACTACCAAACTAAGCGGAGCTGGTTCCACTTCAGCAGAGATTGGCAGAGCGAAGGGTCAGTGGACCAGCACCCTCTGCCCCCACACACCCTGAGAGGAAAAGTCAGAGCCTCAAGGAGTGTTCGTGAGCACTGCCTCGTGTTGAAGAAGGTCAGGAGAACCTCGTTCAAGACCCGACTAGCTAAATGACCTTGGGCAAATCAACATCTTTTTAAAAACCAATGATTTTTAAATAAGATAAATGAGGCAACTTCAGTGAATTTGGGAAAAGGTATAAGAGAAGCACAAGAAGTATATGCTGATATTATAAGGCTCTTTATGGGTGAAGAAAACTAGTGTCACCTGGTGGCCTATTCCATATTCCAGGTCACCACTCACAAGGGGGCACTGTTTATAAACCAAAGGGTGGGGGTGGGGCCCGGTAACAGACGGCGAAGTTGAAGTACGAAATTAGCACCCATTTTCCCAGCAAGCTCACCTGCTCATCCCCAAAGTCCAAAGGAACAACTTTATCACAGTAATTAAAAGCCACCTTACTCTCCAGGAGAGAGCCTGCAGTTACATAACGTTGGTCTTGTGACTACAATGCCACGATTCTTCACCTCTGGCCCCCCAGGCGTCTGAGAGGAGAGGCCTAGTCCCAGCCTCCCCTGTCCAAGGTGCCAGTGAGAAAAAGACAGGGAGGTGTCAAGCCTAGCCCCTCCCTCCTGGGAAAAAAGAACCTGTGCCTCCAGATCCGAGGATGACCAGAGGGCCCCAGGCCAGCTGCCTCAGTCACGAGCCAGGAGCTCCTTTGAAAAGCGAAGAGAGCACTCCAGGACAGCACCCTATCCTCTACGCGCCCTCCCCATCCCCCGTTTTTCGACAAAAAGAAAAAAAAAAAGGAAAAAGGCTAAGCCTCCGAAAGACATGGACCGCCCTCCCCAATCCCCAAGACACACAAATACTAGTATTTTCTCCCTTCAGACCTCTGGAGGGGCCATATCCCTCCACCATCCCATCCCCCAGAAGGCCAGCACCTGGGGAATGAAAAAGCATCCTCCTCCCCACCTCCGCCCGGGCGGGTCAGCCGCCCTCCCCCGCCTAGCCCCGAGCAGCGCTGGGGTGACTGGGCGTCCTACTCGCACGAAGGACGCCCCAGAGGGTGGCGGTGGTGGCGGCGTCAGGAGGAGCCGCGTCACGCCCGAAGCCTCTCCACCCCAACCGCTCGGCCCCAAACACCAGAGGCCTCCGCGCAGCGCAGGGAAGCTCCCGAGGGAGATGAGAGCGGCACCTCCGCAGCCCGGGGCTTCCAGTCGCGACCTAGAGCACAGGGTGGCGCAGCTCCTTGAAGGAGGGGCGCTGAGGGCGTCACATCGAAGCCAGCCCTGCTCGGGGGATCGGTGAGGCGAGGAGGCCGCAGGGACACCGCGCGTGGGGTCGCACACAACGGGCGCAGGCCGCAGCCCCGAGGACGCCCCCATCCACCGCTCACCTTCACGCAAGCGAGTCCGCGCGGGGCCTCAAGGGAGCAGCGATGGCCTGAGGCAGGGAGCGGGCAGGGGCGGTGTCCCTTCGGCTCCTCCTGCAGCAGCAGCCTCCGCCGCGGTCTCCGGCTCCCGCAGCCCCGGGCGGAGCGCTCAACGCCGCCGCCGCCGCCGCCGCCGCTGCCGTCCGCCCTTCGAGCTTCCTTAGCCGCCTGCGCTCCTCCTCGCACCCGCCGGGCCGCCTGCCTGCTCTGCGTTGGCGCCTCGCTGCTCCGCTCCGCCGCTGAGAGCGGCCGACGCGCGGCCCCCGCTGAAATAGCGCCCGCCTCCGCCCCCCCCCGCCGCGCGCGCCGCCGTCCGCGCTCCCCATTGGCTGCGCCCGCCTGGCCCCGCACTGCGGGCTTCTCCCCGCGCCGCTCTCGCCCCACATCTTGTTTCCTCCCACAATACCTTGGGGCAGAGGGAGGGGGTGAGGGGAGCTGGAAAGGGTTGGGGGAGGAAAATGTTGGCCTAAAGAGAAAAGAGGAATGCAGACCCCTTTACCCAGGGCTGGGGAGGCCAGGCCTAAAAAGGAGTAAAGAAGCGAGGCTGTGAGAGAGGGAAGGACTAAAGACCCCAATCCCAAGAAGAATAAAGGAAGAGAGGGGGATGGAGATTTCAGACCCTTGGAGCTGATGGAAAAGAGTAGAGATCCTAACCTTAGGTAGAGGAAGGGGATGGAGGTGAAGTCATCAGCCTCAGAGGAAAAGACAGGACCCCTTCCCTTCCTCCAAATATGCGGGAAAGAGAGGAACAGCCAACCCTACGGAAAGGTAAAGTCGTAAACAGCCCCAGGGCTCCCTTCCCCTCACATTCAGGGAATGTTCCCTTCTCCATCCAGCTCAGCCCTTTTTCCTGAGACTCTAGGCCACAGGACCTAAGTTCCCCAGCCAGGGGCCCCAGGTGCTGTTTATCATCAAGGGCAATGGAGGCAGACCCTAAGTGCAATTGTGAGAAGGGAGGTTTGTCTTTGGTACACAGCCCCCTGTGCGAGTTAGGCGTTCCTGGTCGGTAGGTCTTTACCTGTCTGGTTAGACAGGACTGGAAGGGGAGTGAATAGAACCCTCTAGAGGTGGGAACGTGGCACATCAGAGCTCTGAGGATTCTTAAAATTCACCTCATCCATATTCCTCACCCTATAAAGGAGAGAACCAAGGTACAGAGAGGGGAAAGGCCTTGCCAGATCACCACAGGTCTGGCTTGTATGTGGCTTCTAGGTGCTTCTAGGCAGCAGCCCCTCTGGAGCTGAAGAGGCTATGTTTATGAGAGTGTGTGTAAACGTATGTGCACCTTGGAAGAGTGCCTGCCCTCCACTCCACGCGACACACCTCCAGAGAACAGGAAACGTCTGCTTTTTTTCTTCCTTTCTGTTTCATAAAGAAAGTGTCCACCTAAAGGAGTGGTGAGAGTCTTTATTGGAAACCAAGCATTCAGGCCACACAGTGAGGATTAAGCAGCTACCATTTCCATCATTTTTCCTTCACTGCCCCAAACCATAGTTAGGAAGTCAGACTTGCTCTGGCCCTGGCCTGCTCTGGTTTGGAACATCTTTATTTAGTGTTCATTATGTGTCAGGGGAAACCTGGAAAATCATTCCCTCCCACTTCTGCTTTCCACAGCTCTGTCATCTCCCAACCTCAATCAGGATTTCAGAGAAACAGACAAGGCCTGAAACACCAAGGGTATTCTGATGTCAGCCTCTGTGTGAATGAATGGGGGGTGGGGCATGTGGGGAGGGAGAGAGAAGGAGGAGGATGTTTTATCCACTTGGCGCTTGTGAAGAGCTAATCTCACGGACTACTAGGAGAACTGGTCCCTTCTTTCTTCAATCAATGATAATTAGCTTCCAGCTCCTCTATGGCCTGAAGGTCAGAACTGCCATGTGTGATTGTGCAGGTTGTTCATTGTACAGGGGCATTCAGCCTAAGGAGCAAGTGGGGCTAAAATATAGTCTGTGCTCCACTTGGTAAGCTGTGTGCTCTCGTATAGGCCAGCGTCCACCCAAAAGATGCATACCTTTTGGAGCATGCATAAAGGTGACTATGAACTAGCAGTGGCCCATCCAAGGCCATGTGGCCAGGTTATAAATCCTCCTTTTCCCTGGTCCCCTTCCCTAGAGTAGTATAGGGCAAGAGTTTGGTCATTCACAGTCTTGGGTGGTGGGGTGTCAAGGCAGGGACAGAGAACTTCGAATAATAGTATTCGGAATCAAGACTTAAGACTTTTAAGAAATATGGATATCAATGTGTATGACATGGACTAAACTGTAGACTTAATAACAATATGGCTTATAGATAAGAGTTAATATTTATCGTGCCCTCACTCTGTGCCAGGCTCTGTGTTTTAAATGTACGTATGATTACGTTTAATCTCGAACAATCCAGATGAGCATATTACTATTCCCCTGGACAGAGGAAACTGCTGCTTAGAGAAGCTCAGTAATTTGCCCCAAATTACACAGCTTGTCAGTGGCAGGATTCAACCCCAGGCTGTCTGTTCCCAGTATCTCCACTCAGCCATTCCACTCTCCTGCCTCCTAACAGTAAAGAATAATATGTAAATCAGGGTTTAGGGCTCTTTCTAAATCATACCAGCATTTCCTAAGCTTCTCTGACTCCAAAGCCCTTTTTTATCCAAACATTTATTAACATCTCCAGGAACTACTATTCCACAGGATATAGTTTGCGAAATTTGTGCTATACTAATTACTGCTATTTATGTAAAATGCTTACTGTTTAGGATAATTACTGTGCGACATAGTAACTGTTATAATTAATATGTCGGCTTAACTTGGTGCACGTTTTTATTTGATGCCACCATACTTTCGTGATTGCCCAGTTTTCTTGTGCCCAGATAGCAAAACCATGCCTTTGGATTTTAAACTCAGAGTGGACTTTTGTTTTTGTCTCATCCGTGGCCCCTTACCCTCTGACTATTTCTTTAACCTATGGGTTCCCCAGGGCACTGTGCTTCAGTCACTGCTCAATTTGAGTAGTTTCATCCATATTTATGGTTTTTACCATGATCTGGGCCCTGATAGCTCCCCTAAATCCCAGACCACTCCACTATGGGTATCCCACAGGCACTTCAGATTCTTCACATATGCACATAAACCTTGGTTGTTAAGAGCATCAATTCTGGAGCCAGAGTGCCTGGATTCTAACTGCTTTTCACCACTCTACCAGCTGTGCAGATCTGGCCAAGCTATTTAGCATCTCAAAGTTTCATTTTCCTCATCTATAAATCGAGAATAATAATATCTACACCTCATAGAATTATGAGTAAATGCATGAAAAACTCTTGGTGCAATGCCTAGTCCATAAGTGATTAATAAATGGTAGCCATCATCAGCATCTCTCTTCCAGATTCGTTTCCCTTTTCTGTATTTATCATCTCAGTTCATGGCCCCATTATCCACCCAGGCACCAAGTCAGAAACCCGTGAGCCCCGCTAGATTTGTGTGTCTCCCTTACCCACCACGTCTTCATCATCATTCACCTCCTGGCTATTTCTTCAGTTCATCTCTCCTTTCATTATAAGTACTTCATTCTCATTATGAATGCCCTGCATCAAGCACTCATCACGTCCTCCAAATGGTTCCTTGTTCCCATTCTTGGCTCCGCCTTCCCAAATCCACACTGCAGTGATCTATCTAAAATGCAAATATCCCAGGCACCTCCCTCTTCCCTGCTTGGAAAAAAGACCATGGCTCACCTCCCTGTGTCTCACACACACACACACACCAGTCTCTGCCTTTTCTCTCCAAAATTCCCCTCTCCCTCTTCAGTCTCTAGTAACACCATCAACTAACTGCCTGTGGTTTCCTCCACACCCAGATTCCACACTTTTGTCCATGTGGTTCTCTGGCCTGTGAGACTATGGCTTTCTTTCCTGGCTAACTCCTTTGAGTGTCCTCTATGAAGCTTTCCCTGAATCCCAGGTGGGATACATACCCCTCTTCTGTGCTTTTTTACATCCAGGTCTTATCACTGACCATGTTCTATTGTATCTGTCAGTCTTATGTTTGTCTATAGTTCCTAGCAGACAGGAATCACACCTTATTTATGTGTGGGCTGCAGAACCCAGCACAGTTCCTGGAACATAGGAAGTTCTCTGTAAGTATTGGTTGAACTGATCATGCCCATTAATGGCTGAAAATACAGCTTGGAAGGACACTCTGTCTCGTCCTCCACTCAAAGAACCATGGCCAGGCTCTTCTGTCTGTCTAGAACCAGCAATGAATGCTGTTTTCACTGGGCTTTTCCCACCTAGAGCCAAGTTGCTAGCTAAGGTAAATCATTGTCAGCCCTGGGGAAAGTCCAAGCCTGATTTCTGAATCGATTTCCTCCTCAAACTCTCTGCTGAGTATTTGGCTGATATCCTGACACCTTACAGGTAAAGACAATTAAGGGCTCTCCTACCCAAAACTAACTGGGTCACCCAGAAGAAAGAGGCAGTGACAGAAGTCATTTCACCAAGCCCTTTAGCCGTTGACTTGATTTAGGGGCTCCAGGAGGATGGAGAAGGATGAGAACACACACACTAACACTCCCATTGCAGTGCAAACTCTGGTGCTAGTTTCCTCTGCCAAGTCCCCAAGGGGGAAAACCTAAAGAAGAAAGGAACATGACTAGAACTACTAGAATCTGCCTCAATTCTTTGCTGATTTTTTTAGGTGGCCTTGAAAGACATACTTCCCTAGGCAACCATTTACTAAGTCCCAAATATTGCCCCAAATATAAGTCTGCTGAAACCTGGAGGAGCCAGCCAAGCTCAACCATATGACTGGAGCTAGCGAGATAAGCACTGGCTGTACTGGGAGTCAGAGGAGAAGTCCTAAGCCCAGTGTGGCTCTAGTCAAGTCATTTCATCTCTCAGAATCTGGATTTCTTCATCTAGAAAATGCAGGACTGGATAGCCTGTAAGGTAGCTGTCAGCCCCGAAGTCTACAATTCTCTAATTTCAATACCCTATCACAAAGGGTAACTTCCCTGTAGGTCAGAGAAAATATCTACCTCTAGCCAAGCTTTAATGCTCTTTTTCTGATTCTTCTCGCTGATCCACTCAGAAGTCAGAGAGCATCTCTCTCTGCTCCCATACCGCCCTCCAAAACTGGGATATCATTTTGTTCATCCTTGTAACCTCTCCACGAATAAAGTATCTTGACATAGTTAAGATTCAGCGAATGTCTAGAGCTTCAATTAAAATATCAAAGCAAATGGGCACCACGAAGGAACCAAGAGAAGATGCTCTAATGAAAGTATAGTAGTGGTGTCTAGGCCATGACTCCTCATAATTTAGAAGTCTTCATCCTCCAATATCTGTACAGTTCTGAGGAACCCTGCCCCTGCTGTGGGAGAATCATGGCAATGACACGGAATTTGTCAGCCCTTGAACATCCAAGATATCAGGTTAAGGTTCTTGGGTGTAAGAAATGTCTGAATAAAAAAAACAGGACTGGAATACCCCTCCTCACCCCCTCCCCAGACTCTGAGGAACGGGAACCATGGAACAGTTTCCTCAGGGCATCCCAGTGGGACAAATCACTAACGTTGTCCTTGAGTTGCCCCACTCTTGATTTAAATTCCCAAAGAAGGGCATCTGATTGGACAAATCGAGTCACAAGTCCACATCTTGGCCATGGAAGTGAAGAGCAGCCTGACTGATAGACCTTCTGAGGTTGAGCGGGGAAATAGTGATAGAAGGAAAATTCACATGCAGTTATAAGAAGCAAGAGAATGGGTACTGGGCAGGCAGAAACCATCAGTTGCTCTTGGAGAGCCTCAAGAGTGGGAGGCAAGATTTTTACATGGGCATCCTTGTCTCCACTGTCATAAAAACACACACTATGCTCTCACCCTCAGTCTGTTAGGGTGAGGTGGGGAATGTTGAGAGGAGCCCTAAAATATTTGATCTGCACAACTTCGCCTTTCTTTTTGAGGACCATTTGGAGGAAAACTTTACATTGTCAAGCATGTTGTAGTATGTTCCAGTTGTCAAAAGCTATTTTTTATCTTTTTCACTAGGAAATGGAGACCCACCTTATATTTCACATAATAAGGTAATTATATATAAACAGCTTGATTGAGATATAGTTCACTTACCATAAAATTCACCTTTTTAAAGTGCTCCATTCAGTCGTTTTTAGTGTATTCACAGAGATACGCAAACAGCACCGCTACCTAACTTTAGAATATTTCCCCACCTCAAAAAGAAACCCCATACTCATTGGCAGTCACTCTCCTATTTCCCCCCAATTCTCACTAACTTACTGTCTCTATGGATTTGCATATGCTGGACATTTCATATAAATGTAATCATAAAATATATGGTCCTTCATGCCTGTTTTATTTCACTTAGAATATTTTCAAGGTTCATCCATGTTATCCATGAATCTGTCCTTCATTCCTTTTTATAACCAGTTAATATTCCATTATGTGGCCATACCACATTTTGTTTATCCATTCATCAGTCGATGGACATTTGGGTTTCCACTTTCTAGCTATTATGAATAATGCCTCTATAAACACACTCATGTACAAGATTTTGTGTTGGTATACATTTTCAATTCCCTTGGATATACACATTGGTGTTGAATTGCTGTGTTTTATGGTAACTCTATGCTTAACCTCTTGAAGAATGGTCAGACTGTTTTTTCAAAGCAGCTGCACCATTTAAAATTCCTACAAGCAGTGTATGAAGGCGGCAATTTCTCCACATCCTCACCAACAACTGTTATTATCTGTCTTTTTAATTATAGCCATCCTAGTTAGTGTGAAGTGTTATCTCATTATGGCTTTGATTTGCATTTCCTTGGTGGCCAATGATGTTGAACATCTTTTCACGTGTTTATTGGTAGTTTGTATATTTTCTGTGGAGAAATGTCTGTTCAGATCCTTTGTTCACTTTTAAATTAGGTTATTGGTCTTTTATTATTGAGTCATGCATGTTCTTTATATATTCTGGATACTAGGCCGTCGTTAGAGTAATAGTTTACAAATTCTCTCATTCTATGTATTGTATTTTCACTTTCTTGATGGTGGCCTTAGAAGCACAAAGTTTTTAATTTTGATGAAGACCAGTTTGTCTATTTTTCCTTTTGTCCTTTGTGCTTTTGATGTCATATCCAAGAAGTCACTGTCTGACCCAAGATCACAAAGATTTACTCCTATGTTTTCTTCTAAGAGTCTTAGCTCTTGCTAAATGATCTAGTTTGAGTTAATTTTTGTATATTGTGTGAGATGGGGATCTAATTTCATTGTTTTGCATGCAGATATTCAATTGTCGCACATCTTTAGTTGAAAAGAGTATTCTTTCACCACTAAATTGTCTTGACACACTTATCAAAGATCACTTGACCATAGATATAGGAGTTTATTTCTGGACTCCCAATACTACTCCATTGATGTATACTTCCGATCCATGAACATGGGATTTCTTCTCATTTATTTAGGTCTTCTTTAATTTCTTTCGATAATGTATTATAATTTTCAATGTACATGTCTTGCACTTCTTTTGATATATTCCTAGGAATTACATTATTTTTGGTGTTATTGTAAATTGTTGCCTTAATTTCATATTCAGATTGTTCATTACTAATGTATAGAAATATAATTGATTTTTGTATATCGTAGTCTGTATTCTGCAACCTTGCTGATCTCATTCATTAATTTCTAATTGTGTATGCATGTGTTTTCTTTAGAATTTTCTATATACATGACCACATCATATACATAGTTTTACTTCTGCCCAATCTAGGTGCCTTTTATTCTATTTCTTGCCCAATTATCCTGGCTAGAACCTTCAGTATAGTGTTGAACAGAAGACATCTTGGTCTTGATCTTGATCTTAGGGGGAAAGCTTTGTCTTTCACCACTAAGTCTAATGTTAGATGTGGGGTTTTTGTAGGCGCTCTTTACCAAATTGAGGAAGTTCACTTCTATTCCTGGTTTGTTGAGTGTTTTTATCATGAAAGGGTGTTGAACTTTTTCAAATACTTGTTTTGTATCTATTAAGATGATCATGTGGTTTTGGTCCATTATTCTATTAATGTGGTGTATTAGATTGGTTTTTAAATATGAAACCAATTTTCATTCCTGGAATAAATCTCATTTGATCATGATGTATAATCCTTATTTGTTGTTTGTTTGCGACCTACAGCACCCGGTCTTCCTAGGTGGTTTCCCATCCAAATACTAAACAGGCCTGACCCTGCTTAGCTTCCGGCATCAGACGAGATCGGGCGTGTTCAGGGTAGCATGGCTGTAGACCTGTATAATCCCTTTTATCTGTTGCTGGGTTCAGTTTGTTTGTATTTTGTTGAGGATTTTTGCATCTATATTCATAAGCGATGTTGATATATATTTTTCTTTGATGTCTTTGGTTTTTGGTATCTGGGTAATATAAGAAATGAGTTGGAAAGTGTTGTCTCCTATTCTATTTTTTGGAAGAGTGTGAAAGATTAATATTCATTCTTTAAATATGTGGTAGAATTCATCAGTGAAGCCACCTGAGCCTGGAATTTTCTTTGCAGGAAGTTTTAAAAATACTAGCAATCTCTACTTTTTTTAAGCCTATTCAAATTACCTACTTCTTGAAATAGTTTCAGTAGTTTTTGTCTCTCTACCAATCTGTCCATTTTATCTAGGTTATCTAATTTGATAGCATTATATAGTATAATTTTTCGTAGTATTCTTTCATAATCTTTTTTGTTTCTCTAAGGTCTGTACTAATGTCCCTCTTTCAGTCCTCATTTTAGTAACTTTAGTCTTTGCTTTTTTCTTGGTCACTCTAGCTAAAGATTTGCCAATTTGGTTCATCTCTTAAAACAACTAACTTTTAATTTCATTAATTTTTTTATTGCTTTTCTCTTAATAAAGTGGTTCTTGAGCACTCAGATGATACAAGCTGCTTGGGTCAAGGGAAGCTCAGACTGGGACTATTTCTTTGAGCAGCTGGATTCAAACTCAACTCCTTGTCTATTTCACTCTAAATCAAGGTTCTCTCTATTTTAGTGTCTCCCTCAGTCCCATAACTCCTGAAGTGATATGACAAAGAAGATAGAGACCACACTATTACTTGGGGGCTGTGAGAAACAACAATTTCTTTAAACCTATAAACATTTCTTTTTTTTCCCCATAAACATTTCTTAAACATCTGTAAAAAGCTCTTAGGAAGGCACCAAGGTGGATAGAGATGAGTAGCCAAAAGCAGCCTCAGACTTTTCCAGGCTCACAGTATAGTTAGGGAGACACTCATGTACACAACAACTTTAACACAGGCCAGACTACATTGAGGACTGTGATTGAGAGTAAGCAAAACTCTCGATCACAGTTGGCACATGAGGGCATGGGGGTTGGGGGCATTTAATCTGTCTGGAAGAATCAGGGAACAAGAAGAGTTGACATTTAAGATAAGTCTTGAAGCGTGGTAGGATTCAGGGGAAAAGAGAAAAGGGAGGAAGAGAAGATTCTTCAGTCAGAAAGAAGCACACAAGCCAAGGCAGGGAATGGTAGGAAGCCAAGCCTGGCAGGGACAGAGTGTGCTGGGGAAAGGAACAGGCTAGACAGAAAAGCTAGGGACAGACTTTAGAGGGGCCTGAAGGATGTGCTAAGGAGCTAGAACTTTATCCTTAAGAAACTTGGGACACATTGAAGGGCACTGAGCAGGAAGATGACATAACCAGCTTATATAGGAATTCGGGGCTGCACCAGAAACCTAAGTTGGTTTCTTCAGGCTCAATGGTGCCATCCACACCCATAAAAACAGCAGAGAGAGCTGCCTTTACCACTGTTGATCACCCCTCTTTGGTACTGTCTCCTCCCTAAGCTTCCATGGCAGAGCACATCCCTGATTTCCTTCCTACCTCTCTAGCTGCCTTAGCAAGCTCCTTGTCCTCTGCCCATCCTGAGTGCTGGTGTTTCTCAGAGTTTTGTTCTAGATCCTTTTCTATTTTCACTAGACCATTGTCCCTTGGAGATCTCACGTGTTGCCATAGTTTCAATGGCCAACTGTGGATTGAGAACTCCCAAATCTATATGTAGCTTTCTCAGACCCATCAGATCTAACTGACCTTTGGACATCTCCATTTATGTGCCATACTCATTAAAATTAGGTCCAGCTGTGAGTAGAAGGAAAACCCCAAATAAATGGCCCAAAGAAGAAAGGAGTTTATTTTTCTTTTAGATAAAAGGAGTACAGAGGTATTAGGTCCAGGCCTGGTATGACAACCTGGGAGTTATATCTCTGAAATCTTTCCTTCTGTCTTTATGCCCAAGCCACCATCCTCCTGCAGGTCAACTGCAACAGCTTGGTCATTCTTACTCCTCTCAAATGCATTCTCTATATCTACCCCATCCAACATGGTGGCCACTAAACACATGTGGCTATTAAGTACTCAAAAGGTGGCTTGTCCAAACCAAGATGCACTGTAAGTATAAAATATATCCTAGATTTCAAAGGCTTAATAGGAAAAAAATTAAAATATCTTAATATTTCTCTATTGATTATATGTTAAATGATAATTTTGATAAATTGAATTAAATAAAATATATTATTTAAAATTAATTATGCCTCTTTTTTATACTTTTTTTATTTTTTATTTTTTTTAGGCAAGGCAACCCTTGGTTGACCTCACCAATTACAAGGACCTTGTCAGCTTACAATCTCTTATTTTTTTTTATTTTTTATGCCTACAGCACCTGGTCTTCCTAGGTGATCTCCCATCCAAGTACTAACCAGGCCCAACCCTGCTTAGCTTCCGAGATCAGACAGGATTGGGCTTGTTCAGGGTAACATGGCCGTAGACTCTTTTTTTTTTTTTTTAATTTTTAATGTAGCTACTAGAAAATTTCATATCACACATGGTTCACATTTATGGCTCTTATATCTTTATTAAACAACACCGTCACCCTGAAAAGTAGAAAAGATCTTTCTAAAACACAATTCTGAACATGTCACACATCTTCTTAAAAACTTTCAGTGGTTTATCTTTGTCTTTAGGATAAAGTTCATTCTACTCAATATTGTTTTCAAGTCCTCTGTAACCCAGCCCCAGTCTCACCCTGTAGCCTCATCTTTCACTACCTCCTCCCTCCGCCTGCCCCTTTCACACTACGCTTCAGCCCTCTGCACTTTTTTCAGTTTCTTACATATACCAGGTGCACTCCAGCCTCCAGGCCTTCACACATGCTATTCCCTGTGCCTGGAACAGTCTTTCCCCTCTTGGGTGGCTTATTGCTCCTCCATCTTTCCAGCCTCAGCTTAGATGTGTCTCTTCTCCAGGAGGTCTTCCCAGCTACCCTGCTTCTCTGAGCTCCCATTACTTCTCTATCCTGACCTCACCCCACTCCATCCCCAAATAACAGTGTGCCAACTAACTGTGACCTCCAGACCAACCAGAATCTCGCCTGTCATATTCACTGTGGTATCCCCTGCACCTAGAGCAAAGGCTGGCACATGTCAACAAGTCAACAAGTATTTGCTGAATGAATGAGTGATTACCCAAAATTTCAGATGTGGGTACGGCCAGACTAGATGATTTCTGATCTCAAAGAAAGGGCCAGCCAGTGACCATTAGGTTCCCAGTTTTGGAGGTGAGGCAAAGAGAAACTTACAACATATTGCCTGGTTTTCCATCCTGCCTCAGGCCCCAGAGGCCCATTTATGGAGACCTGGGCCACCACCATCTCTTCCTCCTCCTCAGGAAACCCAAAAGGCGCTCACTTTCCTCCCAGGAAAGCTCCCTGGCACGTGCCCCCACATTTTCAGAAAGAGCTATTTGAGGATTCTCACCAGAGATGAGCTTCCTCCTGGGTGGGGGCGGGGCGGGAGGGGAGGGTTGAAAGGGGAGAAGGAGGAGGGTGCCCGTTTTGAGTTACTGTTTACCCAGCACCAGGAGAGTTGATGTGTATGTTGCTAATGGAGCGTGAGCCTCTCTGTTGAGATTTCCTTTTAGTAGACTGGTGGTAAAGGAGATGGAGGAATGGGGAGCCAGAGCCAAAGACAGGAAAGAACTTGGAGTCAGGAAGCCAGAGAGGGATTCCCTGGGGCTCCACTGCTAATGTGTTTTGTGACCCAAATTACATAGCCTCTCTGTGCTTCAATTCCTCATCTATAATCAGAAAACTCCGCTTTCTGTACCTCTGGAGGGGCTGTTGTAAGAATGGAAGGTGATGATGGATGTAAATGGGCTTTAAAAATACAAGTATCAGAGTAAAAGGTACCATGCAAAGACAAGGTTTTTAGACTGTTGTTCTGTTCCACAACTGTATGTTCATCTCTTGTAGATGTGGAAATGAGGCTGGGAGTGGTGGGTGGGAGCCCACCTTCTCTCAGCAAGTGTCAGAGCTAGAAACCATCCTCCCTACCATGGCCCAGTAGCCTGATCTGCCTATTCTAAACTTGGACCAGAAAAGATAAATTAATAAATAAATTAAATAATTAATTAATAAAAAAATAAACTTGGACCAGAAAAGCTGAGTTTTGAACAGAGCCTTGGAGAAAGTGGACCCAGCTGGGACCTCAGGACCCTGAAAGAAGCACAGTTCCATTTTGGCCCCCGCAATGCTTCTGATATACTCAGGTGAACATGAACACACACACAAACACACACACACACACACACACACACACACACACACACACACACACTTTGTAATTGATGCCCAGGTCTTCTGCCGAGGTCCCTGAACCTTAGAACTTCCCATTACTCTTTCTCCACTCGGAAGGACTACAGGTGGATTAACACTGCCCTTTAACCCAGCTAGAGACCACCCTGCCATGGGCTGCTCCACATAGAGTCCCTGATTCCAAAAGAGGGTTTCCCTTTGTCCTACTGAAGTGGGTCCGGAAGTTGGGATACATGTTGGAGGCCCCTCCCTCTTGGGGTAGACCCCACACCTGACAAAGCCATCGCTCACAGCTTTTATTATCCTTGTTTCTCTTTTCCTTTCACAGCCAGGTCAGATCTCACAAAGCAATCAGTAGTACCCACAGTTCCCAACCTGGAGAATTGAAAACACATTCCCCAGCATGCTGCCAGCAGCAGCCAGCACGAAGGGCTCTGTAATTACAGACAGGCAGGAGTTTGCCTTCTTGTTCTCACTCATCTATGAAATGCCTCCATTCCCTTCATTTCCCATGGTGCCTTAAAAAAGGAAATGTGAAACCGGGCCCTTCAGAAAAATAAGTTCCAATTCCCTACGCCATTGTAGGCAGACTTTAGACCTCGCTATGATTCAAATCCATTAGGTCACATGTTCATTTCTTCGTCCAAAACACATTTAATAGCCTCCTACCATGTGCTAGCACTGGGCCTTGTGTTGGGGGCACACCAAATGTAACCCAGGTCCTACTCTTGAAGAGCTCACACTCTTCAAAAGGTATTTATGATATAAGTAGTTACAGGAAAAAAATAAAAAAGTAATGTGTAATAAAGAAAGTGAAGATACAATCGTAGATAAGAGAAAAATAATTTTGGAAAGGGTAGCTGTTTCTTGAGAGGTAATATAGTATAGTGCCTGAGAATATAGAGTCTGGAGACATAGGCCTGTGTTCAAATTCTGACTTTGCCACTTAATAACTGTGTAACCCAATGGATAAATGGGGAGAATTTTGAGGTTATTATAAAAAAGAGTATAGTGTCTAGTGCAAAGTAGAACTCAACGGTTGTCAGCTGGTATAATCAGGGAAGGTGACATAGAACATGAATTTTCTGGAGCAGGAGGGTAGGGCATTCTAGAAGGATAGGGGCACAGAAAGAAAATTATGTTTTTATGGAATTCCTGTTGGCTACAGCATAGCCTGTAAGAAGGGAAGAGATGAGGCTAGTAAATTGGGTCAGGGTTAAACTTTGAAACATTTAATGAGCTTAAAAAGTACAATGACATAGGGCAGAATGCCCACTTAGCCTCAAGCAATGGTCCGAATGTTTAGAGCCACGTTCTGTTGAACCAAACTTCAGGGTCCCCAAAGATCGGGGAGCCTGCCCTTGGGGCTTGGTGCAGTGTGCTGGCCTGTCTCCTGGATTCTGCCCACCTGGAAAGGTTTATTCCTGTCTCTCCAGCAAATTGAGCCCTGGAAACAGAGCTGAGAAGAACCATCTTCTTTCACAGGGATGAGTGGATGTGGGCATCTCTGCGTACCAGAAGGCTGGTGTTGGGGCACAAAGGCTGGGAGAGACTTCAGGAACGATGGCTGATGGGTAGGGAGGTGGGAGTAGAGGATAGATAAGGTCAGGCAAGGCTGATCAGGCTCATAGTCATTATCACTAGCCTGTTTTCCTTTGGGGTTATACAGAACTTCCTCAGTCCTATTTTGGAGTGAGGCAGACTGAGAGCAAAGATGTCATCAAGTGCAAAACTAAGGAAAGGCCCTGATGAGAGACTGCAAAGGGGGACAAGAGTCTCAGAGAGTGATTCCTAGCTCAGGGGGCATCCCAGCTCTGGATTGAGGGATCAGATTGGGAGGTACCGTGGTACCTTGCAAAGGGTCCTCGCCTAGAGGAATCAGGAGGCCTCTGTTCTTATCTAGATTGTGTCTCCCTTTGTGGACTTTGGGGAAATCACTTCCCCTTGGCCTCTGTTGCTTCTCAGTAAAACAAAAAGATTTTACTGGGAACATGTCAGATGCCTTTACAGCTCTTTACTTGAGTTAAGCAATGCCCTGCTGTTAGAATTTGGGGTGCTGGAGTGTGTCCTAGATATTGGAAGAACCACCAGACCTGAGAAGAGAGGGAACTAGAGGGGCTGTCCTGAGCCCCCAATTGGTCTTCAGGGTACACGGGTGAGAGCTGCAAAAGGTGTGGGGAGAAGAGAGAGAACGAGGAGAGAGAGGAGGACAGCCTATCTGAGCGCCTGACATCTCCAGGGCAAAAGAAGCTAGCTGGTAAGTGTTTTTCTTCTACCATCTTCAGCTACCTCAGGATCCTGTGGAAAAACTGCATTATAATCGATAGCCTCATAAATAAATGAAGAGTCAACGCATCCTGTCTCCAGCTCAGGGCTTCTTCAGGAAAATCGAACCTTGACCTACTTCTGCTCACCCATTCTGGATTTCGAACTCTGACAGGTCATCTTGGGCATCTCTCCACTCTGGGCTGGCCTGTCATGCACCCCATCCAAGAAGGTCAAGGGCTGGGAAGTGTGCCCTCTGCCTCCCCTCAACCCCACCCGCTAGGAAGGCCCTCCCTCTCCTGCAGTCTCCCTTCTCCAGTCCCTTGGGGCTCTCTCACTCTTACCTTCATCCTCTTATCCCTGGTAAATGCTCCTTCTCAGGCTCTTTGCCTCTCACCTCCCCTAATGTTGTGCCTTTCTTCTGACTACTGCTTGGCACCAAACAGAATCAACAGCAGGAGGAAGGAAGGAAAAAAGGAAGGAAGGAAGGAAGCTGCTGCCCAACCTCTGAAGTCTCCCTCTATACCCACCCCTCAGACTCCTTGTCATCAGTTGTCGATGAGCCCCTTGGGGTCTGACAGAGTAGAGGTATTTCTGGAAGCAATGGACAAAGACCCTTGTAACTTTATAGAACAGATCCGTGCCAGCGAGTTAACTGCAAGGCAGTCTTTCTATTACAACACTGGAGATGTTTTCTCATAGGAAAAAGCAAGTCTCCGATACAGCAAGTTCAATATTTTGGACCCCGAAGAATCAGATGGTGGTCAGCTCTCTGTGGTAATGGGCAACTGTGTTCTGAGTGTGCCTTGACACACCTCAGAACCTCTCCTCTGCGTGGGTGCTTCGGTCTCTCCTCTACGTCCTGGCCCAGGCAGGGAACACCCCCATCCTTAAGGATCTTAGGGACTGCCGGTGCAGTGAGCACGGAGAAAGGAGCTGTCGGAGTGTGACAGCCCTCTTTGTTCATAATTAGTGACCACCACACTCCAGCTGATTCCTGGGGACTGAACATTTATTTAATTAAAGGTTTCTGACTCGAAGGTACCACATCCCTGCTTTCTCTGTTCTTCAAGTATGAAATTTAGAATATTCTATTTTCTTCAGAGTTAACCACGGCAGAGTTTTCCGCCCCAGCTTCCCAACCCCACCTGACCTCCTCCTGTCGTCAGTAGTTTCCTGAAGGAACAACTAAGGGTGACTTGGTAGCCAATGTCCCCACGGTGCTTCCCAGTGTCATTCTGAGACACCTACACTGCAGTTCTGTTCCCTTGGCACTGATAACTGGGGTTTCATTGTCCCAGGGAGGAACTCAGGCCTAGGAAGTAATCAGGGCTCCTGGCTCTGGTTTGGCTATCTCACAGCTGACAGGACGTAGCTCTGGCTGCCCAGAAAGTGGTAAAGGATTCATCCCCTGGGACCTCCTAAGGAGCAAAGGTGGCCAGTAGCACACTTCAGTGGACTTGTAAAGCTTGGTTACTAATTCGCAATGCTGAATGAATGAACTCCTTCAAAACATGGGGAACATGCCTGTAACGGAATTCCTACCCTAGGAAAAGCTTACAAATGCAGCACGCCAACCTTCAGCCATAGCTCTGAGAGCCGAAAGGGTCTTCAAGAAGTTATTTAGCACACAGTTGTCCCTTTGAGCAACACTCAACACCCAGCCTTGAAGTGACTGGCCCAGGGTCTCATACAGGGCACTAGGGTCCGGCCTTAGGCTCCCAGCTCTACCCGCAGTACAGGCTAGAGCTGGCACTGAGCAAATGGGTTGTGGCTGTCACCAGAGAGGGACTGGCAGCAGGCACAGCAGACTATGTTTTCTTTGCAGGCTGAGGGTAACTAGAAGAAGCTGAGAATTCTTCTGCTCTGCTCTGCCTCAGGCAGGAGGAAGGGGAATAGGGAGGAGAAGGGGAGCTGGGAAGGCCAGGGGCTTTCACTCCAAAGGAGGAATTGCTCCAGCTCCTAGGATAACAGAGGTAGTTTGGATCAAAGATGGAAAAGAAGACAGACTTACGGCCCCATGGAGTCCCTGAGGAGGATGTTAGGAGCCTGGGTCTCTTGTTTGGAACTGCTCTGGGGGAGTCATGGCGAGAGCTAACATTTACTAAACGCTTTGCTCTGTGCCAAGCACTGTGCTAAGAACTCTGTTGCATTATGAAGGCAGTTTATATAAGAGATGGGAACATGGCCTAAGTGACACAAGCCCAACTTTGCTACTCACTGGCTCTGTGACCTTGGGTAAGTCACTTAAGCTCTCTATGCCCCAGTTACTTCATTAATAAAATGGGAATAATAATAGTACCCACCTGATAAAGTCATGAATATTCAGTACATTCACATACATAAACCTCTTAGAACAGTGTCTGCCATGTAGTAAGCAGTTTTTGCTATCACTCCTTAGTTGAATCTGAAGTAGATATAAATTTCTCAGGCTCAAAGAAACCAAATTGTTGAAAACATGGGTGCCCTCCTAAAGTTCTTTTTGAGAGGAAGCAGCTTCTGAATTCACCAGCTCCCCACCCCAGGTCCATTTCTTTTTATAAACTCCACAGCTGCTTCATCAACAGAAGGAACAAAGGTGGATCTCTATCCTGCCTCAGAGGCTTGGCGTGCCTCTAGGGGCCAGGCTGGCTGGTGGCTTCAGGCCTAGCCAGAGGTCCCACCCACTGACTCCTGCAGCACCCAGACCAGGGAACCTCCTAGAGGCCTCACCCTGCATCACCGCCTCCAGCTTCCCCTGGAGTCACCACCTTCCCTATAGTTTCTCCTTCTTATGCAAGATGCTGGCCGCCCAGACTGGAGGGACCCTTTCAATCTCAGGATAAACAAACTGCTGCTGTGGCCCAGCCCTCTGCTGGCTTGCTGTTCCCTGCCCCCCTCAATCCGCAGTGCATAGTCGCTCTGTTCTCCTGCCAACTTGGCAGCTCGTCTCTGCTGTTACTATCAACACCTCCAAGGGAGAAGGGAGCGGAGTCAGCTCTGATCGCCTGGCGCGCTGAGCAGCAAATTCATGTCAGAGCCAGCCCTGGAATGTCTCCCAAGCTCCCGAGGCTCCTGGTGAAGAAGGAAAGGTGGGCCTGATCACAGCAGCCTTGATTGCAACCCAGCCTCCCAGCAGAGCCGCTGGGCCTGGCCAAAGCTGCAGACCTCCCAGGAGCAGGCAGCCCTGATAGAAAAGGCTGCAGGAGGGTGCTCTGAGGCTAGGCAGGAGCAAGCTGCAGGGGCTGTCTCATCCCGGCTCTTGCCATGGTTCAGGGCAGGGTTGGTGGCTTTGATTACAGAGATGGTTGGTCGGGGTGGGGCAATCTGTAGCCAGGGTTGAAGAAATAGATCTTTCTCTCCCCTGATAGTGATTCTTGGAATACCTGGGCTATGCCTTCTTTCTTAAACTGCTGTCTTTCTTAAACTCCTTGTGTGCAGAGCTCTTGCCTCCTTTGTCAGATTGGACTGGGAGCCCTAAGCAACCACACTTTCCCCACGGAATGGAAACTTCCCAGAAAGAAACCATCTTTTCCTTTTCCCAGCCCTCTCCCCCAGCCTCCTGGGCCCTGCCCATTGTTTCTATAAAGCAGCTGATGTCCTTATCTGGCTCCTGCCAGGACTCCTAGGGCCCTGTTAGGAAGAAAAGTGAACCCATATCTTGAGAGATGCAGTGCCCACCCTCAAGCAAGGCCTTCCCATGGCACAGGGTCTGTGGTCAGTCATCTACCCCTTGGCAGGACCAAAGGTGGTCACTATGCAACTCTCCCAGGAGGAATTACCTTTCCAGCTTTTTCACTGCTTGTCAAGGGAAGGCCTACGGGCCCTGCTCAAGACCACTGGCATCAACAAAAGTGATGAGTTCAGGGGAAGCTTCCTAATCCTTACACCACCCAGCTACCTGGGCTATTCAAGGATGTGGTTATAAGCTCTCACTCTGGGTGCTGCTAGACTGTTTCCTTCTCTACGACATAGAAATAACCTTTATAACTCACTGGGTTACAGCAATGGTGATAAAGATATAAAGACAATGCCTATATGCTTCTAGAATTGTGCCTGGAACTTAAGTCCCTCCTTTCTTCCTTCCCTCCCTCCCCACTTCCTTCCTTCTCTCCCTTTTCTTCTTTCCCTCTTTCCTTCCCTCCCTCATTCCTTCCTTCTCTCCTTCCTTTCATTCTTACTTCCTTCCCTCTTTCCCTTTTTCCTTTCTCTACTCCCTCTAGGAATCCTCCTCCCAGACACGAAACTGGTCCTAAGATGCCTTCTATTTCCTCCTTGAAAAGTCTGAAAAACACCACCAAGAGAGACTCAAGCCACCTTCCTTGCAAAACCCCCCAAGTTCCTGGAAGGCCAGCTGACTTTCTAGGCGCCTGGAAATAGGAAAAGAGAATAGTGGGCCAGGAAGTAAATAAACCACAAAAGGCTGCACCATTCCAGGCTGCACCTGTGAGCATCCCTCGGCTAAAGCCCTGTCAGCGTTTCCATGACAAACTCATATTTCTGGATGCCTCTCTTCTAGCTTCAAGAGCATGCCTTGTGGTAAGACTTGACACTGAAAATGCTTTCATAATTTTTTCCCCTAAAAAGGTTGCATGCTCTAAAAATCCACCTGCTCGTTATATATGTTAGCTTTCCATTCCGAGAGGTTTTTTTTGGATATTGTATTTATACAGTATGCATGCAAGCATACGATATACACGTGGGAGTTCTGTGGTGGAGAGCTGTAATGGCAAGTACGACCACCACACAGCATGATACGACCTCTGCCCTCCCTAAAACAGCTCCCACATTCCTTTGCCTGTCCCAGAGCTTGAAATTGTACCATTAGAGATTTACTATTTTTGAGTTTGAATGATTATCGGTCCCTAAGAGTCTCCTATGACAATGCATCACCCTCTGAAAGGGACTAAGCTACCATCTGATAAAGCATTAGGAAAAGAGCCACGAGTCATCAGGAAGGATGGCCCAAGGGTAGAAGAGCCCTAAAAGAGTAGATGAGTGGCATCCAAGATGGATTACCTGTTTTACAGGTTTGTTAGGCCTGCCTGTGGGAGGACACATGCCTGCACACAGTGCTCTTTATATAGAACAGTTGTTCCCCAAACCTAAATGGTGTTCAGATTCATCTAGGATGCTTCCAAAAATGCAAATATCCAGGCCCTGCCCCCAGACATACTCATAATCAGAGTTTCCAGGGCTGGAGTCAAGCCCAAGACTGCATTGAAGCGAAGCATTCAGGTGATGCTGATGATCAGACAGGCTTAGAAACCATTGATATAGAGGATAGAGTACCAGGAGAAGAACTGGAACACCTGAACTTGGGTTGCAGTATCACCATTTTTTGAGGGTCCCTGGGCACAGCGCTCTCTGAACATGGGGGAAATGTGAAACCTAGCTGCCATGGCCTGTATGAGGCAGTGTTACAGAAATGCCTGTTGAAAACCATCAGACAGTGCAAATGTTAATTGTTATCCCACACACACACAGGGCATGTGGCATACATGGGTACACGTGTTCATGTGCATCCAGGTACGTGAATTTCCTACCAAGAGGGCAGGTCTGATCTTCATTCTCCTTCACCTAAGCTTGTGGCCGTCTTCACTTCCTGATGGACTTTCTCACTTCCAGACATGCTCCCTGCTCTCCTCTTCCAACAGCTTAGCACAGCCCCCAATAACTCAAAAAAAGTTTTTCTATCTAATGGTTTTATCTACCATCTATAATCTCTCAGATGTTCATCCCTTCCAAGGAGTAAGAAGGAAGAGGAGTAGTTGCTCCCGTTTTATGACAAGGAGAAACCCAGGCAGGTGGTTTTAGATGACTTTATACCATTTAAATGAAAATATACAAACACAAAATTCTTCAAGTGTCAGGGTTTCATGGATTTCCTGACACCTTCCCATGGCCTCCCTTGGAGTCCAGGAACCCAGGCAAAAAACACCTGCCCCACCTGGCTCTGGCAGCCCACACCCTCTGAGCTCGCAGAAGGTCCCATTCAAGCACGGGAGACATCCTTTCATCTGTGCCTTTGCTGACTGACTGACTTGTCCCTCCCTCCCCACAAGCTTGGAGATGAACTTGCCTGACCTTCCCTCCTCCTCAAGAAAAAGAGTTAAAATCCAGCGATGCAGTGACATATCACCCGTGTCAAGACAGGATCTTCTCAGACCAGACTCTGCCTTCCTGTTCCGGAACCTGCAGCACAGAGCGTCTGAGCTGCAATAAGATGTCAGGAGGATGGATGATCATTTTTGCAATAATGGAAAACACAACTCAGACTGGCTTAAACAATAAAAGGAATCTATTGGTCTGTGACAATAAAAAAGTTTGAAGAAGGGTAGGCTTCCTGCAAGGTCCAATCCATCTGTTCTGTGTTGTTTCTTTTTGTCTCTCCACACTTCTCCATGATGTCAACTTCGTCTTAAGACTCTCAGCCTTCAAGGTTACATCTTGGTCCCCTGCAGCAGGAGAGAGAATGCAAACTACTTTTTTGATAGTTCCTGTGAAAGAAAGTGGAAGCCTCCTTCCAGAACCGGTCAGTCACCGTCTCCCCACATTTCATTAGCCCACATTGGGAAACATGCCATCCCAATAAAGGCCTCTGACACTGGAGTGCGCACGGCTGGGAAATTCAGAACATAGTAAAGATGGCATGCCTCGATGCTCAGACTCCCAAGTCCTGTCCTTGGGCTTAACACCCCCACCCCTGTGCAATTCAAGCTACTTCCAGGAAAAGAATTAAAGACTCAAATGATTTTGTAAATACCCGGGCTCTGGTATTGTCCCACACAGGCCCTTGGCAAAAGCCTGAGCCTTCTCAGAAAGGAAAGGAGAGATGGATTTTCACTTTCTAGAAAGGGAAGGAAACAGAATCTGCAGTCAGTCAGCTGAGTGGAATGCAGGCCACGTAGGGAGTTGGAGGCGTGGGGGATTATGCCTCCTTTTTCCCTTAGGCAGCCCTTTGGGTTGCCATGATCAATTTGTTTACCCTCTCTGGCCTCTGTACAAAAAGAGTAAAATGATTATCCCTTCCACTTCACAGCGATCCTCTGTGAGGTACCACAGCTTGGGAGGAAGCTGAGTCTAAGATTCTGGGCTTGTGTTCTACTATGCAGAAGACAGAGAGCGTGGTGCGTGGAGTGGTTTCTGGCCAGTCCTCAATTGTCAAAACCATCCAGAGGTCTTCTAGTGTAACTCCAATGAAAGTATGGGTCCTATGGGGCCTTGGCTCACTCGAAGGTCATATAATTCAGAAACATGGTTAGGCAACTGAAAGTCATTTTAAAAGAAATTCCAATTATTTAGATCTTTTGAAGAGATAAAAACACTTGGCAATGTTTTTCTAAAGCCTTCTCTTCTCATCCCTAAGTCGCACATCCATAGCTACTCAAGGTCCTTTTATAAGTCAAAAGCTTCCATACTCTCTCCAGCACCCAAATATCTCCCCTCTTTCTGAGCTTTATTATGGAGGGTGGTTTAGCCTCTTGCATCCAGTCCTTTTTTCCTCCAGTCTCTCTTTCCACTAATTCTCCCAATTCTACAACCCAAAAGATGTGGACATCACAGTTATCAAGCCAAAACTCGCACTTCAGTAAATCTTGTCCCTGCCACATAAGTGTCATTGGGGAAGACTTTCAGTCTCATATACATATAGTTTCCTCTAATACTATGTATTAGTCAGGGTTCTCCAGAGAAAGAGAACTAATAGGATATATAGAAATATATATAAGATATTTAATATAGGAATTGACTCACAATTATGGAAGCCAAGAGGTCCTATGATCTGCCATCTGTAAGCTGGCAAACCAGAAAAGCTGGTGCTGTACTTCAGTTCAAGTCCAGAGGCCTGAGAACCCAGGGAGCCACTGGCATAAGTCGTGAAGTCCAAAGGCTTGACAACCAGGAGTTCTTATGGCCACAGGCAGGAGAAGATGGACGTCCCAGCTCAAAAAGAGAGAGGGAGAATTCACCCTTCCTCCACCTTTTTGCTGTATTCAGGCACCCAACAGGTTGGATGATTGATGCCAGTCGCACTGGGTAGGGCCATCTTCTTTACTCAGTCTGCTGCTTCAAATGTTAATCTCTTCCAGAAACATCCTCACAAACAAACCAGAAATAATATCTTACCAGCTATGTGAGCATTCCTTAGCCCAGTAGACACATAAATTTATTATTTATTTTTTTAAATTGAAGAAATGATTTAAATTATTTCCCCCCTCGTGTGAGCCTCCGTCTACTTTCCCCCTCCCCCCTCTTACCCTCTGGTAACCACTAGTCCATTGACTATGTCCGTGAGTCTCTGTTTGTCCTGTTCATTTGCTGCTTTTAGGTTTATATCCCACGTATAAGTGATATCATGTGATTTTCCACTTTTTATGTCCGGCTTATTTCACTTAGTATAATTATTTCAAGGTCCATCCATATTGTTGCAAATGGCGGTATTTCATCTCTTCATATGGCTGAATAATATTCCATTGTATAGAGGTACCACAGCTTCTTTAGCCAATCATCTATCGTAGGACACTTCGGTTGCTTCCATGTCCTGGTCACTGTGAATAATGCTGCTATGAACATTGGTGTGCACATATCTTTTTGGATATGAGTTTTCAAGTCTTTGGGGTAAATACCCAGTAGAGGGATTGCTGGATCATATGGTAGATCAATTCTTAGTTTTTTAAGGAACCTCCATACTGTTTTCCATTGTGGCTGTACCAATTCGCAGTCCCACCAGCAGTGTATGAGGGTTCCTATTTCTCCACATCCTCTCCAACATTTGTTATTACTTGTCCTGTTGATTATAGCTATTCTAACAGTTGTGAGATGGTATCTCATTGTGGTTTTGATTTGCATTTCCCTAATAGCTAGCAATGTTGAGCATCTTTTCATATATTTGTCAGCCATTTGTTTGTCCTCTTGGAAGAAGTGTCTGTTCAGGTCCTCTGCCCATTTTTTGATTGGATCGTTTGTTTTCTTGTTGTTATTGAGTTGTATGAGTTCTTCGTATATTTTGGATATTAGGCCCTTATTGGAGGAGTTGCTCACAAATACATTTTCCTATTCAGATGGTTCTTTCTTTACCTAGTTGATGGTTTCTTTTGCTGAGCAGAAGCTTTTTGGTTTGATGTGGTCCCATCCATTTATTTTAGCTTTTACTTCCCTTGCTTTTCAGGTCAAATTCATAAAATCCTGTTTAAGTCCAAGGTCCACGAGTTTAGTTCCTATGTTTTCTTCTTTGCATTTTATTGTTTCAGGTCTTACATTCAGGTCCTTAATCTATTTTGAGTTAATTTTAGTGTGTGGTGATAGACAACAATCTAGTTTAATTCTTTTGCAGGTGGCTTTCCAGTTTTCCACTGGAAAAGGCTTTCCTTTCTCCACTATATGTTTTTGGCTTTTTTGTTGAAAATTATTTGCCTGTATAAATATGGGTTTACTTCTGGACTCTCAATTCTGTACCACTGGTCCATGTGTCTGTTTTTCTGCCAATAGCATGCTGTTTTGATTACTGTTGCTTTGTAGTATAATTTGAAGTCGGGCAGAGTGATGCCTCCAGCGTCGTTATTTTTTCTCAGGATGGCTTTGGCAATTCGAGAAGTTGACACATAAATTTAATTATTACATACCTCATCTTGAAGTAGAACATCAACTTTTGTTGTTTTTGCTAGTATAAACAGGGGGTCATGAACCATCCACCTTGAGAATATTACCTTCTCATAGCTTTGACTCCTAGATTTGACATTCAGAACAAGTCTGTAGGACATTCTCCACTGGCTTCCTCAGCTCCACTTTCCAGCCTTCTCTGCCCCATTCTGAGATCCAAGAGGCTGACCTGCGTGGTCTATACCAAGAGTCTCCCTTGCTTTCTGGTTTCTGGTTAGGTTTGGCCAGTGGGAGGCATTGACAAGAGATGGGAAGGAGAAGGAGGTCCGGATGTTTATTCGGCCAGCTCCCTCCCTGCTGGGCTGATGGTTGAGTAAAGTCCTCATTCCAAGCTCTCTCTCTCCTAGCTGCAGCTGCCTCTGGGATCGGGCCACTATTCCCCACTTGCTCCTTGAGCCTAGAGGTGATAACGAGTCCCTGTTCTTGCTGGTCCCTGGGACTCCTTACTGCCTTCTCTTGCTTCTTCACCCTTGTTGCTTACCTGAACCTTGGAAAACAGCCCCTTCATCCAACTCTCCTCACTACCTGGAGCGACAGGACCCAGACTGATTCAGTGCTCCCGACTTCCACAGCATTGTCACTTCATTGAGGTCCATCCTATGGTTATAAAGTGAAGAGGGGAGGGATGTAGAATTACATTCTTATTTATGGAGGTTCTGACATGTGAATCTTTTGAAAATGATTCAAACGTCAAGGTCTAATTTGCATTTTTGGATTGAAATATCCACGACTTTTGGCCAAGTAAAGGGCTTAGTCAGTGGCTGAAGAATAGCGTTTATGAAAAGCTAAGATAAGATGAAATCATATCTGCCCATATCTGAAATTTCCTCAGTAGAGTGGCATAATTTTGCCTTTAGGCCAAATGTAAATACGGTTCCCTGAAAGGAATAATCTAACTGCATTTGATTAATAGTTTCATTATGTGCAAGGCACTGTGCTGAGCACTAATGTTTTAATCATATTGGTTACTCTTGAGTATGAATAAACTGGATATCAGGAAAAGAAAGAGGAACAACAGAGAGGTGGAAAGAAATATGCCAAAAAAAGGAAGAAGCTGAAGACACACTTTGCCTTTATTCATTCTGTGCTCAGGGGAGAGGCTCTGGATAGTGATATAAATAAGGGGTCTTGCAGCATATGGCTGGTGTTTAAAGCCATGGGACTAGATAAGGCCACCCCAGAAAAAAAGCCTAGAGAGGAAAGGAGAGGAGAGGAGCAGAGAGGAGAGGGGAGGGGAGGAGAAGGGAGAGAAGTGAGGTGGAGGGGAGGGAAATGAGGGGCAGGGAAGAAAGGAAAAGAGAGGCTAGTCAAGAACTAAGCCCTAGGGCATTCCAATCTTAGAGCAATATGGTCCTCCTGTGGTCATAGGTCATGAATTTAAAGGGAGACTTTCAGCACAGTCATGTGTTTTTCTCCAGCTACATTTAACAGCTAGAGTATAGTCATGGAATAGGTGAAAGTTAGATTTGACCAGTGTTGGGGTCTTGCTAGGCCCATAAGTTGGGAGGGATGAAAGTCAAGATGGTTGTATCTATTGTTAAAAAAAAAATTATCCCAACACTCGGTGGCTTAAAACAATAGACATTTATTATCTCATAGTTTACATGAGACAGAACTTGTAGTTTGGAAGCAGCTTGGCTGAGCAGTTCTAGCTTGGCATCTGTCATGAGGCTGCAGTTAAGATGTTAGCTGGGCCGTCATCATTTGAAAGCTTGACAGGCCTAGAGAATCTGCTTCCAAGATGGAGCACTCCATGACTGGCAAGCCAGAGGTGGCCGTTGGCAAACAGACTCGGTTCATCTCCATGTGAGCCTCTTCACAGGCTGCTTGAGTGTCCTCACATCATGACATATTCCCTCTCCCAGAGCTAGGAATCCAAGAGGGAGAACAAAGCAGAATCTCTCCTTAACAACCTAGACTCCAGTCACATTGCATTACTTTTGCTACATTCTATTTGTGAGAAGTAACTAACCAAGTCTACATACACTCACAGTCAGATGATAATACAACATATCTCATAAGGTTGTTAAAAGGACTAACTGAGCTAATATTTAGTGCTTAGACTGCCTGTGTGGTGTGTTTTCTGACACAAACCAATTCTCCGGCCGTAAATAGGTGTGCAACAATTTAGTTCTGACACTGTCTACCTGGATTTAGCATCAGATCCCACAAGTTAAAGGACTCAGTCCCACAAGACTACCGCCACTTCAGATGTCAGCTGTGAATGGGGTGCCCAGACTTCCCACACTTCCACCCAGACAACTATAAATTTGCGGGCTCCCACAACCCTCCTCAGGTTCGGTAATTTTCTAGAATGACTCACAGAACTCAGGATAACACTTTACCCACTTTACGTACATTTATGGGTTCCTTATAAAGAATATGAATAAACAGCCCAGTGAAGTGGTATATAGGGTAAGTCCAGACACAGGTGCCTCTGTCCCTGTGGAGTTCAGGTACACCACCCTTCCTGCACGTGGATGCAGTCACCAACCCAGAACCTCTTCTGGGTCTTGTTGTTCAAGACTTCTTTTTATCTTGAACAATCTCTAGCTCTCCCTTGACTCCAGAAATTGGGATAAGAATGGGACTGAAAGTTCTCATCCTCTAATCTTACCTGTTTGGTCTTTCAGGTGGCCAGCCTCTATCATGAGCTGTCTAGGGGCTCCACCCTGAGTCATCTCATTAGCAGAAACTCAGATGTGGTTAAAAAGGGGGGGGAGGGGCTCATTATAAATAACAAAAGACATTACTACAGTATCACTCAGGAAATTCTGTGGGTTCTAGGAGCCCTGTGCCAGAACCAGGAACAAAGGCTAAAGATATTTTTTATTATACCACAGCCTGCCACATAGTAAGTGCTCTATCAGGTATTAATAATCCCTTGTTACAAATGAAGCCACTGGAAGTACAGAGAGATTAAGTAACTTGTTTATGGGCACAGCTAGAAGGGCCAAAGTTAGGGACTCAAACGCAATTGTGTTAAAGGAAAGAGCCAATCTATTGGAGGAGCCACCTATCCGGAGGATCTTAAGCAAACCTTCCCTGCTACCATTCTTTTTTTTTTCTTGAGATAGTCTGAGTTGGTTGCTTTTATTACAATGAAAAATGCTCTGACCAGAGTGGCTACACCAAGGGGCGGAACAGCCTATGTGAGTGATGAAAGCGATAAGTGGCTGGAAAAAAAAATTTTTTAAGGGCCAATAGCAAAATTCCTCTTTGAGAGAGAATTGTTGGAGTTCTAAAACATAGGCTTTCATACATAAGCTGGAAGTTGAGGGCAGAACAAAAGGAGAGTTGAATTACTTTGCTTAAAAATCAAAAGGAATTTGGTTTTTCATTTGGCCTCTTAGGAAAGGTTAGGCTGCCTCCAACTTCACTTCATTATGAAGCTGTCATGAACAAATAAGTATTCTTATAGTCAAAACTCCAACCATATTTCTAATTATATCTTTAAGACCAGATTCTAAGAAATGGAATTATCTGGTCAAAGGACATAGATACCTTTAAGACATTTTTCTTTACCTCATACCAAATTGCCCTCCCCAAAGATCAGAACAGTTGATATTCCTACCGGCAGCGAATGAGAGTGCTGGTTTCCCAGCCTGTTCCCATATGTTTAAATCTTTGACAAATAGGTGAAAATTGCCATTAGTGTGTATTTTGATATTACCAGTAAGCTTGGACTTTTTTAAATGTGTTGATTGGCTATATCTACTTCTTTTAAGAATTGCCTTCCCACCAGCCTCTGTCTGTGCTTCCCATCTTTCTGGTGAACAAAATCAGAACAACTCCTCTTGCCTGCCTATACTGCCACATCGGTTTACTCATCACAGCCCCTCACAGGGTGACCGGTTTGTCTGGTTTTAAAACTGGAAGTCCCATGTCCTAGAGATCCCATCAGTCCTGGGTAAATGGAGACAGCTGGTCGCCCTACCTCTGGGCCTTAAATCTTTGCCTGGACAATGAGGACCAGAGGCCCTCTCATGTCCCTCCCAGCTCTTCCGTCATTCATCCCACAAATTTGTACCATGCTCTACTACTGCTCTGGACAGGCATCCTGCTAGGCAGGCTTTAGGGATTCTTCATGAACAGGATTCAAGTATCCCTAACATCCATGATGATTCCCGAAGGGATAATATCTTGATGAATTTTCAACTAACACCTTAATGTGATTGGTTGATAGCAAATAAAGGAGTCCTAACATGGGAGAAGGAAGAATGGTCCCCAGGGTATACCTGAGAGGAGTTGGATGCCAAGAAGGGTGAGAGGGATAAAGGTGCAAAAGATAAACCAGACATACTTTGAAGTTTGGCCAAGGACCAGCCTGTCCATGGCTCAGCTCAGGAACAAGTAACAACGTCCACTTCCCCAGAACCGAGACAGATGCTGTACTATCTGAGGGTATCCATTCCCTCACACCCTTGCCAAAGTCCAGAGCTCTCAAAATAGGCATTTGAGAAACTCCCCTGGGTTCCAAATGACTTCATGTGTCTCTTTTATTGGCCCAGGTTTACATCTCCCAAGATTTTGAAAGAGTTTCTCTTCCTGGGACATCTTGTAGAAATGAATATCACTAGAGATTGTCTATTCAATGATCCCCAACCTTTCTGATGATCTGAGGTGAAGCTGAGGCAGTGATGCTAGTGGCTGGGAAGCAGCTGCAAATACAGATGAGGCTTTGTTCACTCACCTTCCACTCACCTCCTGCTGTGCAGCCCGGTTCCTAACAGGCCATGAACCAGTACTGGTCCGCAGACCAGGGGGTTGGGGACCCCTGGTCTATACAGAGCAAGTACTATTGTGCTCCACATTATTGAATGGCAGAAAATAAATTTTCACAGCGCCCAAATAAGGACATCAGAGAGAAGCAGCCAGGGACACAAAGCTGTCCAAAACCTCTCTACTCTCCTCAAGGGTCAAGTGTACCTGGCTTTTTGGTTCTAATCAAGAGACTGCTGGAAGGACAGGGAGCTCTCTGAAGGCAAGAACAAATTTCTGCCTCCCACACCCGGCTGCAGCACTGAACACAGAGCCTGCGCATGGGAGGAGCTGAGTAAGCGCTGACTGAACTGAGTGGACCAGGCGTGGAGGAGAGGGATCAGGAAGGGGAAGAGGGAGCTGGAGCCCAGAGCTCCCACCAGGCGCCTTCAGGCTGCGGGGAAATTCTAGTGAAAAGCCTGCCAGACCTCTAACCAGAGCTAAACCGCCAGTGGGCTGTGATTGCTCATTGTTTGGTTGTAATTAGGAGCGTGCTCTGTGATGGCAAAGGTGCAGCCTGCAGCAAGCAGGAGCAGGGCTAGGGGAGGGCTGCCACCCTCGCAGCCACCAGACCTGGGCTCCAAACCCTGGGCCCCTTCGCTTTCTGGCCCAGCTTGCCCCGTGCTCACAGGCAAGGCCCTTGGCTGGCCAACGTCCATCACTGATACTAAGCCAACACCAAACCCCGTTCTCAGGCCAAAGAGGAGCTGCTCACTGTGACTGCATGAGAGCATGTCCTGAAAAATAGGCACACCTGGGTATGAGACCAAGTTCTGTCTGCAACATACAAGCTATGTGGCCTCAGGCAAGTTATTTAACCTTCTGAACCTCAGTCTCTTCACCTATAAAATGGAGACAGTGTAGGAGTGAAAAACTTTCCAATAAATCAGTCACAGGGAAATGATATCTTCAGGCACCAGCCCCCAGGAAAGCACTGACAGCCACAAGGATGCAGATAACGAAACTGCCTGCTAGGCCCTGTTTGATCTAAGAGTTCCCCAGAAACATTTGTCTTTGTGTAAGATGTTTACAGCCAACATCTGCTTTCTGTAATCTGCTTGCTTGCTTGTTCAGAAGACCACCAGGATATGGTCTTAAGCTTTATAAGCTGCCTCCTTTGGAAGCTCGGGGCTGATCTCCTCTGACCCTGCGTGGTAGAGAGTCAGTCGCAGGCCGGCTAATAAAGGCTCATAATTAATCTCAATTGGCTCCGTGGGTCTTAGAATTGATCGGGCCACAACAACGGTAATAAAAGTACTCAGCCTCCTTATGGGGTGTGGTGAGACTCGAAAGAGATTGCTCATTTAAGGTATTTGGGAGAATGTCTTGCGTGCTGTTGGCACTCAGTGCATTGTGGCTGCTGTTGTGAGGCGATGGGAAATGGGCTTCTTCTCAAGCTCTTTCCTCTCTCTTTCTGGCACTGTGTGTCAGCAGCCTGCTACTCTTCTCTTCCCCTGTGGAACCAGCTCTCAGGGGAGGGTCCGCTGTCGCAATTTCAGTCTCAGTGTGAACATATCTAATTGTGTTACCTCTCCCAGAGAGTAGTTTCGAACTTTTTTTTACTGTGACCCACAGGGAAAAAAAAAACAAAAACAAACCTTTCACACAGTGGCCCAAGACACAAGGTACAGGCAGATAAAACAGAAACAAAAGGTTCACGAAACAATACTTATCCAAATCAAGTGTGATGTATTCTGATATGTTCTGTTCTCTTCCCTTCTCGTGTCTATATTTATTTATATCTATGTATGGTTTTGAAGTTTTGCCAGAGTTCAGGACCCGCTAAATTGATTTCATGACCCAACAGTGGGTTGAGAACTTCAGTGTGTGAAAATGCCCCAGGAGGAATAGGCCAGTTAACTCTTTTCTCTCATTATAGAGTAAAAGGCTTTGTTCCCTTTTAAAGGGATTTTTATCAGAAAGCTAGTGGGAGAGAGAATTTTGAAAAGCTGAAGCCACATAGCTGTGTCTGAGGTTTAAAGATGAATTTAAAGTCTGAATTTCTGTCTGTCATGAGGGTGGTTTTTTGCCTAAATTTTGGGGTGCTTCAGAATCAAGCCTCAAAGAATAAGAGGTCATCTATTCTTTGCTCCTATGCCAACCTGCAAGCTAACTTTTCCTTAGCTGGGATTCCAGCAAATCTTCTAAACGCCACTATGCCTGGGTGCCAGGGAAGAGCAAGATTTATGTAGACTCAGCTGGACAAAAAATGCTCTGAGCTAGAATTGTACTTATGTTTTTTGTTTTTTGTTTTTTTTTGTTTTTTCCCATAACAAAATCAGGGCCTGTAGCCTCATAAGTACTTACGGAGACAATAGGATAAAATATTTAAAACTGAAACGGTCATGGAAAGTCACAAACTTGGGATCGCAAGGTTACCACGAAAAGTGGAGCCAACGGTCAAGGCAGAAGGAAGGAGAAGTCCTCTTTCTCATGTACCCAGATTCTCCTCTCTGATTTGAAAGGAGGCTTGGGCTTCCAGAACCTTCTGGAATACCAGAAACTTCTGATTTCCCTGAGGGTGTTGAGTTATTAAATGCGTTAGTGGATCTGTAGGAGGACTGGATCCTGATTGGTAAGAGAAGTAGAGAGAGTAAAGGGACATGGGAGGCCTCCAGAGTATTTCATGATTTTGCTTACAATCGCTTGGGCTCCCGGCTTCTTGCTCAACCTGCCTTGCTCCAACAGCCCCCTCCCCTCACTCCCTGCCCAATCCCCACAGCACCCTCAGCTAATTCTACTGTGAACAACGTGACTGTGGCCAAAGGTGGCTGTTGTTACTGAAGAACGAAGAGGGGCTGAACTGGGCTGGGCTGAACTTTCACACTCGGCTCTTTTCTTTGTGGATCACTTCCGTGTAGGAATGTGATAGAATAGTTTCCTTGTCATGTGAGGGCTCAAATGCTGGGGTTCCTCCCTTCTACGCTGCAACTCAGGTTTCTGAGGCTTGAGTAGGATAACAGTCCTGTGGAAGGGTCTAAGGACATCCGCCCGAAATCTCCTCTACCTCATAATGTCTTCTACGTCCAGCCCTAGTTATTATATACACTGCCCACATCTACACTGCGCAGTAGGACACACAGCCAATAGGAATGGTCACCTCCAGGCCTGGGCCTTCTGTGAGCCCTCAGGGGGTTGATTCCAACATGTATATTCAAGGGCTTGCTTCAGGACCTAAGGGAGGAAGCCGAGTGAGACAAAGAAAAACTCCCTCTGAGAACTCTTTCTGAGACCTTCCTTCCACAGATTCCATGAGAGAAGGTAAAGGGATCATGGATTACCTCTTAAGAATTCTTATCCTATTAAACAAGCCCAGCTCAGCCCAGCCCATGAATGAAGTCAATGGTCAATAGATCCCGACCTCAGTGCCAGAAAGTAAAACTCGAAGTCCCTCTAATCGTTTTCCCAATTACCTCGTTCCAAGATCTGACCTCTCCATTCCTTAGCCCTGTACCTTCTGAAAACAGTGCCTTTAATTAAAAGCCCGACTACTGTTGCTTTCTGCTATCTGCCTCCTTTGCCCACTTGTTTCCTATGTCTATGTTTCTAGGAGTCTAATTGTGATTAAATTACAGGGTAATACTAATAGAGGGGTGAGAACCCAGCTAATGGCTCACTGTTCCACTAGGCAACAATTGTAGTAATCACCAAGCTAAAGGCTCCCGTGCATTAGCTGAAGGTTACATGGGTTCCCTGGCCTACGCTTCCTCCACACCCCGTCTAAGCGAGTGAATACAGTTCACAGGGCACGCTAAAAACCCAGAGGCAAAAGAAGATGAAAATGACATTTTTGAGAGAATAAAAGGGAAAGCAAAAGAACTCAGAAATAAGAATTTGAGTTACAGCAAAAGTAGAAGCAAAGAGAATTGGGTTCAATATTTCAAAAGAAAAAAAAAAAACCTTGGAAAATGAAACCAAGTCATCATATAATTTATTAAAGGGGCTTTGGCTTAGGCGTTTTGAGATGTGATGAAGTTGGGGTAGCACTGGTCCTTCACTCTCTCCAGATTCGGCCTGATGAAGAGAATGTGTAAAATAAACATTTGCTCTGCAGAGAAAATCCACACCACAAACATTCCAACAGACAAAGGCCAGTAGCGCTACAATTCCATCCAATAAATTGTGCTCATATTGAGATAGAAGAAAAACAACATGCCATGGGTCTTGACTTCAGGTTCCACACAGTACAAGATGGGGGACTGAAAAGAGTTTAACTGTAAGTACCTATTCCTGACACTTGTGACTCACTTCTCAGTTTAGAAAGCACTGCACAGGATTTTGGCTGTGAGGAACATAGAGACTATTATTCCCATTCTACAGATGTAGAAAGCAAGTCTCAGAGAAGTAACTTGATAAAGGTCATGCATGGCCCAAGCTCCTGAATTTCTTTGACTCTTGCCCCTTTCCTGCAGGGAGTCCCCACAGTGGCTCAACCTGCTCTTGAAGAAGTCAGCCCCTGCCACTGCTCCACCACCTCCTACCACACCCTGGGGGTGCTAGAAAGCAGCCAAGGACAGCAACTCCCCTCTGGAGTCAGAGTTCCATACAGGAATGCGCCAAGACCATAGGAGTTTGAATGAAACTCTGCCTCTCTCTCTTTTTTTAAGTCGAGCCCCCTCTCTCACTAGAATCTAGATTTGGATTTAAAAGGGCAGGGCCTGGGAAATAAATCCAAAGGGTAGGCAGTATCCAATGCTTGAAAAAGATAAGTAAATGTCTTATTAATGCTCAGGATTCAAGTAGGAGCATTTTGGTTCAAGAGGTATCCTAAACCAAATGAAATCAGGTGTTAAAACAGGAGTTTCAGCTGAATCACAATAAATACCAAATTCCAAAATGAAGTGCTAGACCAGGATTGGCAAAGAATGTTTAAGGTACAGAAGAGTCGAGGGTAAGATTTTAGATGAGAATTCTTTGGAAGAAGTTGTGCTAGGAGTTCCACCCTAGCCCTATCTCACAGGTGTCAAGCCCAAGAAACCAAAATGGCAAGAGGCACAGCAGAGCAGAGTATTTATTACACTTGAGAATTAACTATGTCAAGAGTTGTTGGGGCAAAGTTGAGAGCTGTGAGTGAGAGAGAGGGTTGGCCCAGGATAGTCAAAGATTCTTGAGGGCAAAGAGATCTCAACCAAGATAAAGTGGAGCTGTGGAGGAAGGAGTAAGCAATGAACCAGAGGAAAGCGCATCACCTACACAGAGAGAACTGTAGGTGAGAGGGACCCAGCAATTAAAGTATTGCATACTGAATGTTTTTGTGTCTAAACCCCACCTCCTACCCCCTCCTCCAAATTCATATGTTGAAATCCTAACCCCCACTGTGATGGGATAAGGAGGTGGGACCTCTGAGAGGTGATTAGGTCAGAAGGGGGAGCCCTCGTAAATGTATTTAGGATCCTCATAACAAGAGGCTAGGGAGCTAGTTGGCTCTTTTTCTGCCTGGTGAGGATACGATGAGTACTGGTCAGCAGTCTGGGACCCAGAAGAGGGTGCTCATCAGAATCAGCCTGTGTTGGCACTCTGACCTCAGAACCGTGAGAATTAAATTCCTGCTGTTTCTAAAATACCAGTATATGTTACTTTTTTTTCCTTTTTAAAAAATTAATTTATTTTTAATTCTTTAATTTCACCATATATTTGACCCCTTTTATCCTACCTACCTACCTCCTCTCCCCTCCCCGCCCTTCCCTCTGGTAAACACTAGTCTATTGTCCATGTCCATGAGTCTCTGTTTGTCCTGTTCATTTGTTGCTTTTAGGTTTCTATCCCACATATATGTGATTTTCAACTTTTTCTGTCTGGCTTATTTTGTTTAGCATGATTATTTCGAGGTCCATCCATGTTGTCGTGTTACTTTGTTATAGCAGCCCAAACCGATTAAGACAGAGGGTGGGCAGGATATAAAGAACCCACACAAGTGGCAGCTTTAAACACCTGCCAAGTCCAGAGAACACCGATGCCAGATCCTCAGGCTAGGACCGATTAAGTGGGAACTTTCGTGCTTCTTCTCACTCCAACACGGGAAGCACCAGAAACCACAGTTAAAAAGACGGGAGAGGAAGGACAGAAGCATTGCGGACTTTAAGTGATCATTCCGCCTGAGGTGAAGGAGGGGGAAAAGCCTTGGTTTTACATCACATTTTGAATTTTAATGATTACATAAACATTTTAGTCACTGAATTGCATATATATTCAAGTGAGTCACAAGACTTAGAGTGAATACAGACTAAAAAAGACCAAGGAAGTCATGGGCCCACCTGAATTATCACCCAGGTGCAGCAGATGCACCAGCCCTACCTAACATAAAGGGTTAACAGGAGAGGAAACAAGTTTCTTTACAGTTACATCCCATCATTTGTGCTTGTTTAACAGTTGTTCAAAAAAAATGGTCTGAATTGTTACAATGCTTTCCTGAGAAAGCCAGAAACTTAGTATGCCATCACAAATAGACCCTGCCCCCGAGACTGGTATAGATTATTAGGAGGTGACAAGCCAATGAGAGACAGGGCTCACTCTCAGGTGACCAGCTTGAGGAAAGTGTGCAGTCAGGAGCAGGCTTGCCTCTGCAGGGTGGACCACTGGTCACTGCCTGAAGCTGTGCATCCCAAGGATGTCCTGAGTCCCAAGACTCTGCCAGCTCCCCTTGGACAGGAGAGATGGAGAACTATGCAGCTGAGTATTGGTGCAGGAGGAACCATGCACACAGAATCCGCTCTTCATCCCACTCTGGGCTGGGTGGGAGGAGGTGTTGAGCGATTGGTGCCACTTGCTTCTCTGTTCACAGTGTACCATCTATAAGCCTCTCTGCACATATGAGTGCTGAGGGTCAAGCAGACTCACTTTAGCTGAGGCATGCTTGTAGGCAAGGGAGAATGGAAATGGACTTTCTGGAAATTACTGAAGGAGTTCAGAGGTCATGCTTCTGGAAGGCAGCTCAACCTGTTTATCAGACAGGTACCAACAAGTGTGAATTCTAGCTGAGCAATAGGCTGAGACCTTTCTCTCTCTCTCTCTCTCTCAAACACACACACACACACAACGCATGCAGCATTAGGAAGTAAAATATAAAAACGCAGGACTTTCAGCAAACCTCTTCCCCAACATTGTCCTCGCCGGCCTCCCTGCCTAAAAATATCCCTCCTCCAATGTGGCCTGGACACCATCACACCAGACTAACATTCCTCAATCCCCGTTTTTATTTCACCCCTTCCTCAAGCATGAACGTCCTGATGCCTTTAGGCTCTATCCAACCTTCCGCAGTGCCTTCCTTCCAACAACCCTTTGTTCTTGTATAGCTACACTGCTCCATTTACTGGCACCCCTGAAGATGCTCTGCACTTTCCTCCTTACCTGTCGACACACTTGCCCCATCCTCAGCCCGGCAAGGCAGAGCGGCTAGCAGTGGACTGAAAACGAGGCCTGACCAGGGCCTCTGGCTCTGCCACTCTTCAGACTGTGAACTTCAGGAAGCCACCTCTCTAGGCCTCTTTTCTTCTGTCATAAAATTAGACTGAATAATTTTGAAGGTTTTTTTTTTCCCTAGCTCAAAGTTCAGTAATTCTTCCATCGACCCTGCTTTTAAGCAAACCTCTGCCTCTCAGGTAATTCTTAGGCCCAAGTAACCTAAATCCAATGACATATCACTACATTTTTTCTGCTACCCTTTATGCAGATTTTCTCTCCTTTGGCCCTGGACTGAGATGGGCTTGCATTGCTTTTATGATCCTCTCCACCAACAAAGGAAGCTTTGTCTTTTTTTTCCTTTCCCTAGTATCTTCTGGGTCCCAGTATTTGTGTTTTTACAGCAACAACTTGACTTGAGGCCCTGCTTCAAATGGTTCAAGTATTTTAAAGATGTCTCTGTCTAAGCTTTAACTGGACACAAAAGGCTCTAGGTTCATTTGGGGCCACAGGAACAGGATTCTAAAGGAGAGTAAGGACAAAGGGTTAGTTATAATATTTTCAAAACCCAAACGAGACTGAAATTTCATCACTCAGGAAGGACTGGAGACTCCCGAATTCCAAGAACCTGGCCAAGAGATGTTAGCAGCGCCTGCTTATCTGCTACTAGGTAACTGTTTTGGTCCCATTCTGGGTATCGAGGATCACAGTGTCTATCCTTCTTCCCAATCATAAGCCCATTTGAGAACCCCATTTAGATGGACATAGGCTTATCAGAATGAATATTAATCCTCAGAAATGCAAACATTTGCATTAAAAACTGGGCATCTCTGGGTACTGACCCTAGACAGCTGTTTTAATAACTGGCTGACTTTGGGCTAGAGTCTTAACCTTTCTGCCTCAGTTCATTAAAAAATGGGAAGTAACAATAGGGTTATCATGAGAATTAAAATAAAAGAATGAATGTGAAGCTCTGAGCATTATGCTTTGCCCTAGTGTTTCACAAATAAGATGAATAACCATATCAAAGGCTAATGGTCACCTAGCTTTGCCTCCTGGATAGTGGGGTTGGATAATGAGAGGACACAGAGAGGACACAGAGAGGACACAGAGAGGACACACAACCCAGGTTATAATTCTTGCTCTCATCTCCTTGCTTTCAACACGAGTTCCAAAGCACCTGCCTCCAGCACCAATGCTATAAAAATCAGAAGTAACATACAGGCAGCAGTATGATTAGTTATTATAAATAGCCATTAAAAAAGGCTTACGTGTAGGCGAAGATAAAATATAAGAACTGGAGGAGCCTCAGAGACCCTGGATTCCATTCACCCTTGAACTCTTTTTACAAATAAGTAAAGAAAGCCCAAAGAGTAATATCGAGCCAATGGTAGGACTAATTCAGGGAAATCTAGGTAAGTTGCAGACTGAAGGAAATATTGCTCAATTAAATTTTAGAGGGTTGTAAATATTTACTGGTTGTTGGTTTTTTGTTTGCTAGTTTTTAATTTTAAGGAAGTTTTTACTAAAGGGTAATAAATCTGACTCCCAGACAGAAAGAGCATTTTTTCACTGATTAAGAGAGCTGGGGAAAGAAATGGTCTGGCTTGGATCAGAGAAAGAAGAGAGGAGTAGGTGAGGCAGGCATGAGTCGTGGAAGGCTCCAGCTAAAACTGTGAAGTAAAGGCCAAGAAGGAGGACCCACAGAAACAGTTTGTGCAGAGCCTGGACGATGTAGCTGCTTCAAGCTAGTCTATTTTGCTGCCCCCTCAGCAATCAGAGTGTTGGCCAAGGCTGTCCTATTCTAGGAAGTTAACTTGAGGGTGGCCAGCGGACAGTGAAAGGGGAAGATCTAAAGAGTGTGGTATTTGTGTGCAGAGAGGAAACCCTAATTGCTAAGATGGCGGTAGGTAAAAATCCTGTCGGAAGTGGAAAACATCTAGGAAGTCTTCCAGGGGTGTCCTGGGTAAGGTAGTTTGGGGAAGAGGAAAGAGAAAAAGAACTTTTATTTCAGCCTCTACCGTGGGCCAGGCACAGTGCTAGAGAGCATTGTTTTTAAATAGCAATTCTTTTTTTTAGGCGAGGCAACCCTTGGTTGACCTCACAGATTGCAAGGACCTTGTCAGCTTACAATCCCTTATTTTTTATTTTTTATGCCTACAGCACCTGGTCTTCCTAGGTGGTCTCCGATCCAAGTACTAACCAGGCCCAACTCTGCTTAGCTTCCGAGATCAGACAGGATCAGGTTTGTTCAGGGTGGCATGGCCGTAGACTTAAATAGCAATTTTAATGAGATATAATTCACATACCACACAATTCACCCATTTAAAATGTACAATTTGGTGGTTTTAGTATATTCAGAGAGTTGTGCAACCATCACCAGTATTTAATTCCAGGACATTGTCATCACCCCAAAGAGAAACTCCCAAACCCACTGGCAATCTAACACCCCCACCACCATTTCCTCCTAATCCCCACCCTAGGCAACCATTAATCTATTTTGTCTATTCTGGACATTTCATATAAATGGAATTGCACAAAACGTGATCTTCTGTGACTGGCTCTTTTCACTTAGCATGTTTTCAAGGTTCATCTGTGTTGTAGCACGTATCAGTACTTCATTTCTTTTTACTATCAGATAATATTCCATTGTATGGATATACATTTTATCTATTCATCTGTTCATAGACATTCGGGTTGTTCCACCTTTTGGCTACTTTGAACAATGCTGCTAACTTGTATATAAACAGTCGCATACAAGTTTTTGTGTCAGCATACATTTTCCTATGTCCTAGAGCGGAAGTGCTGGGTAATACGGTAACCTATGTTTAACCAGTGGTGAACTGCCAGACCGTTTCCAAAGCAGCTGTACCACTTTACATTCCTATCAGCAGTATGAGGGTTCTCACTTCTCCACATTCTTGCCAACACTTGTCATTATCTGACTTTTTGATTATAGCCATCCTAATAGGTATGAAGTGGTATCTTTATATATTCTAAATAAAAGTTCCTTTATCAGAGGAATGAGTTGCGAATATTTTCTCCCATTCCGTGTGCTTTTTCACCTTCTTGATGTTGTTTGGAAGCACAAGATGTTTTTATTTTTGATGACGTCCAATTTATCTATTTTTTTCTTTTGTCACTTGTGCTTCTGGTTTCATATCTGAGAAACTATTGTCTAATTCAAGGTCATGAAGATAATTATTTGCTACTCTGGGTGTTAAGTTGATGTGTGGCAATTTTGATGAATTACAAAATAAAGACATATTTGATTTATAAATTACTACATCTTTAGTCCATAAAATATATTCCATAAAATTAATCTTGCCTTTATTTCAGCAAAATCACTAATTTTGTTGTTACAATCTAGATTTTTCACATAACTTATTTTCTGTTGATAGTAACGACCTAAAGCAAGGGTCAGCAAACTATGGACCACTGGACAAATTCTGCCTGCCATGTGCTATTACAAGTAAAGATCTATTGTCACACAATCATGCTCATTCATTTACTTATTATCTATGGCAGTGGTGTTGAGTAACTGTGAAAGAGATCACAGGCCCCAATAAGCTTAAAATATTTACTATCTGGATCTTTACAGAAAAGCTTTACCAAACATTGATGTAAAGGATTAATAAATAAAAAGCAATTTTATTCAAAATACATCCAATTTAAATACATTTCATCAAAAATGTTAAAGTAAATGTCAAATATTGAAAATATAAAATTAGATTCATGGTTTCAAAAGTTTCTTCTAAAAATTAAAAACTATTAAAATTAAAAGAAAATTCAAATTATAATGAACAAATATCAACATTTTAAATTAAAAGTCTAAATAAAATAAAGATTTTAATTTAATTTTTTGGAAACTGTAATTAAATTTTTACATTTTTTATAAAAATAAAAGTGTTCAATTCTAGCATTCAATGTCCATCTAGTGACTAATATGAAGAATCTGTACCATGCTTCACACATCATATTACCTACATATATGCACATTTAGGAGTGATATAAATTGTTTAATATTGCAACATATTCCTTATTCACTATGTGCAACTTTCGCAAATACCACTAATTAGCGTGAACCACAATGGAACAGAAAGAGAAATGAGAACATGGATGCTTAGCACTACTGGGAAATAACTTCATTATGCAACAATCTATCGCATTTATGCAGAGAGGAAGGATTTGACAAGTTAATTTGTCTTTTCTCTCACCTAAGTCTCTCTGCCACTCAGACCTAAAGCATTCTGTCTCCAACACAGGCAGCAGCACAACCCAGTCTGTTTCAGACACTGGGCTGCAAAGAAGCTTTGCCCTGGAGCCTGAATTGTCCACCACAACAGTGGAGGTTTAAGGTAAGTCATGCTGGTTCCAGGCTTAGTATAAAAATCAGAGTGCTAGAGGTATCTATGTCTTTATTTTTAATTTTTTAATTTTAATTTTTCAATTACAGTTGACACTCAATATTATTTTATATTTGTTTCAGGCGTACAGCATAGTGGTTGGAAATCCATATAATTTATGAAGTGATCCCCCCACTATACATGGTTATTACAATATTATTGACTATATTCCCTATGCTGTACTTTACATCCCTGTGACTATTTTGTAACTACCAATTTGTACTTCTTGATCCCTTCACCTTTTTCACCCAGCCCCCCAAACCCCTCCTAATCTAATCTGGCAACCATCAGTTGGTTCTGTGTGTCTATGAGTTTTGTTTGTTCATTTATTTTGTTCTTTAGACTCCACATATAAGTGAGATCATATGGTATCTGTCTTCCTCTGTCTGACTTACTTCATTTAGCATAATAAAGGCAGCTATGTTTTTAAAATCAGTGTGTTTTGTGATATGTGCGGAAACTTGAGCAGAGGCTCTCCTGCCTGCATCTAATGGTGGTATTTCCAAGACTGTAAGAAGGAATTGGCATGAAAACCTGGAGTTTAGATAGGATCATCCTGAAAGTAGTAACTAGGAACCAGTGTCTCAGTATGGAATATCTTACTATAATTCAAATCAATAACTATATTGTGGTCCTGAGCCTCAAACTAAATAAGTCTAGTTGGTTGGCTTCTCTTGGCTAAGATTTTGCCATCACATAAAGGTGCAGATGATAAAGCAGATCCTTGAAATATTTTAGAAAACGACATACTAGAGAAATGAATATATCAAATTTGTGGTTTTAATTTGAAATGTTTAATATCATTAGACATGATATTTAAATTTTCTTATCAACATACTCCATGCTTTGCAAAAGTAAACTATATTCTTAAACAGTTTAAAAGTAAAATAATGATTCGAGATTTATAACAAAAAAACAACAGTCCTCAGTCAATTCCAATAGTAATCATTTTCAATTCTTTTAGCTCTTCTAGTAACTACCTCCATATTTCTATGGTATACGGTTCTCTTTTAACTCATCAATTGCAAATGGTACGTAATGAGTTATTATTATGATATATGAGAGTGTTTAACTCTCTTACATCCCATCCAACTTCCAAATAAACTTAGATAACAATTTTTGCTTGGATTCATACTTCACATTTTAGTTACCATGACTATGTAAATATTGTTCAAGGCTGAATACTACTTAGTTTTTCCTGGAATTAATAACTGACTCAGTTTTAAAACAGATTTTTCTATTTTTGAACAGATTCAGATTTATAGAACTATTGCAAAGGTAGAACAGAGAGATCCCACATACCCCATACCCAGTTTCCCTTACCATTAACATCTTACATTAGTGGGGTATATTTGTCACAATTAATGAATCAATAATGATACATTATTAGTAATTAAAGTCAATATATTTTATTCAGATTTCTTCAGTTTTCCCCTAATGTCCTTTATCTATTCCAGGATCCTGTCTCCTTAGACTCCTCTTGGTTCTGATAGTTTTCCAGACTCTTCTTGTTTTTATGACTTTGATAGTTTTGAGAATTATTAGTCAGGTATTTTGTAGAATGCCCCTCAACTGGTATTTGTCTAATGTTTTTCTCGTGATGAGACTGGGCTAATTTTATTTTTAGGAGGATCATTCTCATCACTTCATACCAAGAGTACATGTTATCGATATGACTTATCATTAACCCTGATCATCTGGCTTGAGGGAGTGTTTACCGGCTTTCTCCACTATTAAGTTACTCTCCTGCCCCAACACACACTCATTTCTATACTGTGCTCTTTAAAAGAAAGTCGCTGTGCTCAGCCCACACTTAATGAGTGGGGAGTTAGCTCTATATAACATTTGGAATTATTCTATATGGGAGATTTGTCTATTTTCCCATTTATTAAATCATGTATTATATCAGTATGGACTCATGAATAAATATTTTTTATACTTTGGGTAATAAGCCAATGCAAATTGTTGTTGTCGTAATTGCCAAATTGTTCCAGCTTTGGTCATGGGGAGTTCTGTCAGTTGGCTCCCTTCGACATTATCCCCATAATCGTGGTGGTTGTTTTTTATTGGTTTTTTATTGTTCTTTTTTGGGGGGGAGGGCAGTTTCTTTTTTTAAGCACTTATTTTCTGGCACTACAAAATGCTCTAGGCTCATTTTGTATATTTCCTGCCCCAGTCCTAGAATCAGCTATTTCTCCAAGGAGTCCTGGTTCCTTTTATTGGAAAATGGTATTAGAAACCAAGATCAAGGTGCTGAAAGTGCTTATTACTACTGGTGTGTCTTTTCTTTAGGCAGGCCTTCTCAGCTGACAGAGCAAGGAGATATAAATGTGTATACTAATCAGTGTACACATGCATACCTAGGAGATATTGTGGGTTCAGTTCCAGACCACTACAATAAAGCAAGTATTGTCAAAGTGAGTCGTAATCTTTTTTGCTGGTGGAAGGTCTTGCCTCCAATTTGTAAAAAACACATCTGTGAAGCACAATAAAACAAGGTATGCCTGAATATACGTATCTATAAATATTTCTATATGTAGCAATCTGTATCTATACATATAAACATGAGTTCATACTGTCCCCAACTCTATTCCATTACCACATGAATCATCCTTGCTTCTTCTTCTAATATCTTCTTTTTTCTTGGTTTACTTTTTTTTTTTTTTTTAAGTGGAATATATTTTCCAGCAATTTCCTGAGAAATAGTAAATGGAAAATACATCACTGAAAATTTTGGCTTCACTCATGATTGAGAGTTTGGCTGGGCATAGAAATATCAAGGAATTGCTCCGTTGTTATTGTTTTAGCTCTGAGTGTTGTTATTGAGAAATCTAATGATATTCTGACTCATGGGAGAGTTTGTATGTGATCTATTTTTTTTTCTTTAAAAGCTTTTAGAATATATTCATTATCTATGGTATTCTAAAATTTCACAATGATGTCATTTTGTTTGAGTTTTCCTTTTGTTCACGGTGCTGTTTGATGGTATCTGTTAGTTTGAACACTCATATCTTTTAGTTCTGAGAGATATTTTATACTATCTCTTTGATAATATTCTCCCTACCATTCTGCATTTTTTGGAACACTCATTTTCTTATTTTTTTCTCTCCTTATTGTCATCTATTCATTTTTTTGGTTCTAATTTCTGATAAGTCTCCTTGATTTCACCTTTCAACTTTTCTTTTTAGTTTATTTTCACTATCATATTTTGAATTTTCAAGAGTGCTTCTTTCTTATGCTGATTGTTTTATATACATACCACATAAACATGCCAAATCTCCTTTTGTTCCTATTTGCTCCAGTTTCTTTCTTGTTAAACATTTTCCTTAAACATCTGGCATGTTTCCTTTTTCACAACTATGAATGGTCCTTGACTGGCCATTCATAGTATAAGTCACTAAAAAGATGACTGAAAGCACCATATGTATGAGTAGGACTTCACTATAAGGAGATCAGGCTACAATTCATTTACTTCTGGTCAAATTGAATTTTTTCAGAGAGTCTATCTCTTGTGTTAGTCTCACCCACCATGGAACCTGTTTCTGAGCTTTTCATGGGTTTTGAGAAGGAATTCAGCTTGTTGTGTAGGGCACCCAGGTTTGCCTTTCTGTGACTACGCCAATCTGGCAAGTCATCTATCTACTTTCTATTTCCACTTTCTACTTTTCTGTATGGTTTATGGCCTCAGATGTCTTCTAGTTCTATCAGAGATAGAGTTTGTATTTCTGATTTCTGTTCTTGTATTTTTCAAGATGAGAATGGGACAGAAATGTTTATACTCTGCCTCCTTAAAACTAGAAGTCTACTAGAATTATACTTTTATTTGAAAAGGTATGATGGATATTTGTGATTTTAATCTGAAAAGTGGGAAGAATTTGGTTAATTTCCTAAACAGAATTTTACAAATGTTGGGTTGATAAGCAGTGTTACATTAGGAAATTTTTCTTTATATTAGATTTGCATAATGGCCGTGAGTGCTATATATGAGTATCGTTCTCAATAAACTCATACCACTAGGGCTGTGGGTGTAAATGAAGTTACACCAATTAGTATACTTGTGCCCTAATACAACAAACTATAAAACTTTCCATTGTATAAACTATGACTAAACATCTACTATCTGCAGCATAGTAGCTACATAGTAATGCCTACAATGGATGCCTGTGATTCCAATTGCGAATGAAGTGCCAATGGAAATGATCCAGTTCTTCTTTTCCATTTCAATAGTACTTCCTGGGCATGCTCAGTTGCCTATGTTTGGCACACTGGAAACTGAACTGCAAGAGATGGACGATTATAATAATCAATCAAAACCAAAGCATCAAAATGACTGTATCAAATATCATACGTTGAATATCTAAGCATCAATGTATATTTACTGAACGACTTCTTTGTGACTGTGTTTCAGGCTGAAAAAAAACTTTTTATTTTTCATGACACCTTTCCTCATGAAGGTTTCAATTTACTTAGAAGAATCACAACAATGAGCAACAATGATCAAATAAGACAGAAGATAGAAGTCTGGCAATGTCTATCTTCCTGACGCTTTATAGTGTGTGGTGCTGATGAAACTTAGGGTTTCCAGAGTCATCTCTAGCTTCTTGGGTGTTGAGAAGCAACTGCAGTACTGGCAGCCAGATAGCACAATTCAGTGATGAAGCAATTGTGGTGGCTATTACAGCTTCCTGATCCTGGCTCTATGATCCCTGAAAGGCATCTTAGGCTGTATACTGAAGATTTTTTAATCTCAATAGTTCAGATTCTGGCCTACTGACTTCCACTTTCCTGACTGTAGAAGAGGAAGCAATGCTCTTAATAGGTTGGTTCTGCAATGTTTTGGGAGCCACACCTGGAGGTATGCCTTGAACCCACTCCTGCATTTCTTCCAACAATTTGCAGGTACCTAATCTCCTGGATTTAACCCCTTTCTGCCTAAAACACCTAGAGTGTTTCTGTTTCCTACACTTACTCTGACTAATGTAGGAATAATGTCAGAAATTTGAAGTGTTTGAGATAATCGGATATATTAAATATGTAATTACTTAAAATGTTCATGTTTCTTTAACTTTGTCCCCCTGATGTCCAGCTTAGGGCCTGGCATAGTGAGAGTACTTGATAAATGCTGCGAATAAAAATGAATACACAGGTAGATGAATGGATGGAATAAAAGGGCATTAATTTAGATGCCCAGCATAATATAACCAATAAATGGAAGTGTCAGGATTCAAATTCAGATCTGCTTAACTCCAAAATCTGTACTTTTCCAAGAACAGGCTGCTGCTCAGCACACTAAACAAATTAGCAAATGGAACTTGAGATGTTCTTCCAACTAGTTGGTTGTTTAAAAATTACACAAGATAAGTCCCAAGCAACAGAGAAAAGCATTACATCAATCGAGAGGTTTTTATCATCCTATCAGCTTTCCCACAAGGGAGACATTCTTCAGAAATATACAAAAGCAAAAGAGCTACATCACATTTCCCCCAGTTATATATTTGGGTAGCACTAGAGGCTGTGTCCTCTGTGATTAGGGACACTTTTGTTTCTCTACATGATACCTGGAGGGAATTTCTCAACTCTTTCAGCATTAGCCATATCTTCCCTGTCAAAACCAACCAACAACAAAAAACCCTTAACTTAAGCAAGAACTTCAACATTCTTTTCCACTAAGCTATCTATCCATAATATCAAGTTAGTCACAAGACAGACTAAAGTTTCACTTCTAGAGTAAAGTGAACCAACATTTGAACCTTAAGTGTTGAAAAATCCAAGGGCATAGGTAAGTGTTTAGACCCTGAGCAAGAACCACCATTAATTATTCAGAACCTCTGTGTGCAGGCCACTGTACTACATGCTATTTCATTTAATCTCCACAACAACCTTTGAAGTACTATTATTATGCCCAGTTTTAAGATGAAGAAACAGAGTCTTAAGCATGTTAAGGAAGTTGTGCAAGATCACACAGCTAGTAAATGACAGAGGGGATTTAAACCAAAACCTATCATGTTCAAAGGTCATCTTTCCATTACACCAGATTTCCAGATGGCAGAACGATAAGATATGTAGAGTAGTTCCTCTGCTGACACATGGTCGCCAATATGTAACATAAACAAGTAAACCTTGGTTATTCTGTAAGCCACTAAGATTTGGGGGGTTGTTTATTATTACAGTCTTACCTTAAAAAAGCTGGTTGGTATGGGTCTTTAACTACTTACTGTTTATAGTGGTATAAACTTTGGAAATTGCTTTAATAACTTGGTACAGTGCAAACTGTGCTTAGTAAGAGCCTCTATTACTTTATACCATCTCCAAACAAGTATTTACTTTAATTTAAAATAAAGCCTCAAAAATTATTGAAACTCTGCAAGGAAGGCTGTGAATATGTTGGGGCATGGCTTTGCATTCAAATAGTTGAATACAAATTGCTGCATAAACTTCTAGAAAAACATATTTTCTTAAGGGCAATTAGAGAAATGTAAGAGTACATTATCAGATGGGAAATGTAATTAGAGCCCCAATATTTATATGCAAACTTGCAAACTAAAAACTTATAAGAAATTTTCTAGAACTGATTTGATAAAATATTGCTAACAGAAATGCCTATAATTTTCTTAAAAACCTGTATTTAGTTGAGGCTAGGAAAATATATCTTAAGGTGATAAGCGGTTACTGCATCTATAAAGATAGAAGATCTGAATAATCCCTTAGACTGTTTTTGTGTTAGGAAGCCCCTAATGGGGCTCTTTAGTTGCACAAATTTAAACCAATACCCATTTACTCATCTTGGAAAATTTTTTTAAAAAGCTTTTTTCCGAACGCAGATATTTTAGAGTGAGAAGCTGAATATATTACTTGGGTATATAAATTACTGTTTTTGACAAAGACATGCTATACTAGTGCAAAATTATTATGGAGAATTATGAATGTATAGATAGAAATATTTCTTATTTCTAAGTGGATGTAGATGTGTGTTGTGGGAAAGTGTATGTTCTTGTTTAAGCTGTGGCTTGCACTGTTTCAGAAACATAGATCCAGAAGATCACGTAAAGGATTGTCAGACTTGTTTTTCATCACTTACTAGAGGAGCTGGAACTGCAAAAGGAAAAATATATTAGCCCATGTTTGGCTGGCAAGATTCAACCTCGACTATGTACTACATGTGGTGTTAATTGTGAGCAATCCAGATTTTGGAAAATATATTGATGTTGGCAGAGGAAGAGGTTATATTCCTGCAGAAAAGACAGGAAATTCTTATAAAGGCAAACATTCTCATTCTCATTCTCAATCATCTTATACAGAGATAGATTAAGCCAAGGGAAAGAATTTTTTCTCCCCTGGACTCTGGATTCTACAGAGTAGAAATTAACTAAGAAGGAATTCCAGCCAGACAAGGAAGGGTCCCATGGTCATGGGTCTACACTGTAGACTACACGGGTCCCCACATTTAGTAGCCCTCTAGAGCCAGCATGGTAGTACCAGCACCAGCCTGAAAACTGAGGGGATCCCAGAACTGTAGAACATAATCTGCAAATTTTGGAAAGTTCATCTGCAAATTCCACAGTGAGTAAACACTAATAGATACTTACTGAGAACAAAACCTATTATGGACACTTTGCATAAAACATCACTTCAATGCAAGAATGGTTATAGACACCTACACTCCTGCACTGAGCATTATGAGCCAACTAGACTACAAAAAAATAAAATAAAATAAAGCAACCAACTGGAACAGAGCAACAACTCCCGTTCTAGGCTAAGCAGACCAACAGGGGAGTTTGTTTCCACCAGCTCTTGGAGCCTTATTACTAAACTGTAGTAATGGTTGATGAAGCATATGGAGGGAACATTTCACTTGAAAAAGTATATTATGTTTACAACTATTAACAATGTAAGATTTACCCGCAACAAAAATATCTATAAGAGAAACTATGATAAAACTGAATTTTTGAATTAGGTTTAAGCAAAAGTTACAAAAGCAGGTTATTTTCCTCTCAGTCAGAGACTGGCAAACTTTTTCTGAACAGGGCCAGATGGTAAATATTTTAGGCTTGTGGATTGTGTAGTCTATGTTGCAATTACTCAACTCTGCAAGCAAATTTAGAAAAGTAGTTCTGAGAGTTTTCAGCTAATCTGGGGTACCTTCCAAAACAATAAAGAGCAAAAAATAATCATTCTTAAAATTTTAAATAAAAAAAAGTTTATTGAAACTCTTTCTAACACACTTGGCAGCAGTATTAATATATAATACCACTAATACTACTAATACTAATAGCTAACAGTTATATAGGACTCATACTATAAGATTAAATTGGCAAAAAAGGTAGCTTTTTTATCAAATAAAGCATATCTGCCATATTTTTAATATAATTCCTTAAAGAGCCATTTTCTCACTCCAATTAGGAAATGTACAATATAAAGTTGAGTTTTAAGTTTTAAGAGAAAGGACTAAGTAAGACGAGGGAGAGAGGGAGTAATAATTAGGAAGAAGACATGGTAAAAATATCTCTTTGCAATAGATCATTTTAAGAGCTGTTTTCTGGCAAAATCATATTCTATTATCATCTATAATGGAACAATAAAGATGAGAAGAATTAGCCAAAAACAAAACAAGAAGAATCAAAGAATGAGGGAGGCCAGTCCTACAATAAGATTTTCAAGAATGTATTATTAGATGACTTATTTGGGCTTAAAAACTGACCATCCTTATTATACTGTGAAATGAAAAAACAATCCTTGCACCCATCGTGTCTATCCTCTGACAGCAACATGATGAAATTTCCATAGAAACAACATTCTGCTCATCTAACATCTCACCTTTTTCAAAGAACAGTCAGTAAATTGTCAATATTTGTTTTAACAGAGAATTTACTGGTAATACAGGGAGTTACAGCAGAAATATGTCCTCAGCATAGTTTACTAAGGAAGATGAGACAAACAAATGAATAGATATATACTATTTCTTCGTTTTTCAGAGAATATTTATAACTAAAACAAGTGAAACCATGGAATAGAGAATTATGTGAGTGAACTGTTCCCAGAGATAACTCCTGCACACAGTAGAATCAAATATTCCTAATCTTTGTGCTTCTTAACCTAGTAAAAATAAGTTATCCCCAAGGAAGACAATAGGCCTTGACACACAAATATTAAAAACAATTGCCAAATTAGGGAAACCATATTTCAGTGCAAATTATTCTATAACACCTCCACCCACAGTATTGCCTTTAGAGGAATGGTACTAGAGAGTGTTTTTGCTGCTTGTGGAGATATTTTTTCCTCATTTTTTAAAACTTTTATTGAGTTATAACTTACATACTACACAATTCACTCACTGTAAGTGTATACAATTCAATGGTTTTTAGTATATTTAGAGTTTTGTATAATTGTCATCATAGGTATAGGGTTTTAAGTGGTCAGCAAATCACTGAAAAACTGGGTCTTCTGATTTCAACACTAACAGTAATCAACTCTTTGAGTATCTTTCTTTTTTTTCCCTCGAGTAATTATTTCCAGGGTATAGTGCTGACACTAGAACATCCTTACTGAATTGAATTGACAACATTTAAAAAGTTTCCTTTTGAGGAAGTAACTTCTCATAAACATCAACAGTGTTGAAAATAAAGCAGCTTCTAGGAATCGAGCTAGTAAAATCCATACTTAATAGATTAGCTAATTGCAGGAACAATCCATAAACCTGCCTGTGTATATATAACTAAGGAGTTTAGAAATATTCTAACCTTTTTAAGATGAAGATGTAATCTCAGGAGGCCAAACTGCAAGAGGTTGTAATTCAGTCAGCAGAAATCTATTCAATTGCCTCGCATGCTGTTCAGAGAAAGTTTGCGTGAAGATTAGCCTACAGAAAAAGAATGGCTAATTTTTACCCAGCTCTATCCAGGAATAGAGACACAAAATCCAGTGGGTATGAATTATGCTGTCACTGAAAAGATATACTCTGTTGTGGGGCAGGAATCATTTATCAGGTCTCACCAAGATCTGAATGAAATATCTCTCAAAACGGTTCACCTCATTTTGTTTTGATTCCTCATTTATTAAGCAATGGCCTGATTTGCTTTCCAGATCTGCCAAAACAGTTATCTTGGTATATGCAATTTGAGTGTCCTGGTTATCCAAAATGAATCTGCCCCACCACCCAACAAAAGAACAAATGGTTTGGTTTACTTGCTTTCTTGTCAAATAAAATATGTTAATCAACTCTGGTACACCAATAATATTAAGATCACAACCTTAACTAGAATAATCACCAAGCCAATGTCATCCTGGGAGACCTTAATAAACAGCCATTCCGACTTCTCCTGCTACATCCTGACCTCATCATGGACTCCCGAACCTATAATTTGGTTTTGTTCAAACACAATAAAAGAGAGCAACAGAGAAACAAGAATGTCCTATTCACTCTATATTGAAGTCTACTTTGTATTTTTCTGAACTGAACAAAATCAGAAATGACTGCATTAAATCAAAGCAAATTCACAGTTTTATTATTTTTCTGGAATGAAAATGTTTTGAAATTAAATGCATTTGTTTAAATCACTTCAGTTATCATTGACTTAACATTAATCAACAGAAGGTGAATCTGAATAATTCTGTATTTATGGATAAAAGCTAGAACAGAAAGATAACATGCTCAGTAAATAAGACAATGCTGGAAACTAAATAGATTTGTTAAAACGGTATCCTTTTTGATCAGCTACTCATTTAAAAAATTATCAGGTTCTTGCCTTTTTAATTAAAAGATCAGTTTTGAAAAATATCATTGAGGATGGTCAAAGGATAGACAATCTGTTTTTCCCTCTAAAATTTTCAGACGTTCTTTTCCCTCTTGGGATCTACAGACCCCTTTAAGAATCTGATTAAAATTTCAAATCCTCTTTGCAGAAAAAGGGACATGCACATATATACATAATTTCGGAAACCAGCACAGATTGTTCAAGGACTACCAAACATTTGTAAACTATGTTCAATCAACTTCTAGAACTAAGAAATAATACCCTTCTCCTAAACGATCTATTTTTTTTTTTTTTATCTCAAAGGAACTTTAGATTTAGAACGAATTTGTTTTTCCTTCTTTACTGTGACTTCTGGGATGACCAGTCAAATTTGCAGTTCATCTCTAGGAATTCACCAGGCTATTACTGCAGGCATTTTGTGTACTAACCTTATCCATGACTTATTTTCCCATTCCCCCTCATTTCTTCATCCAGTTTTAATAACGTTTTATGGCAGCTCTACAAACAAACCGCCCCATGTTCTTGGGGAGAGGGATTGTTCCAAATAAATGTATACTATGAAGAAAATCATCCTTAAAGTCAGGGTGCAGATTTGTTTTAGCACACTTATGACTGCAGGGTTTTTTAAGAATTTGAATTCATTACTAATATTTAAATCCCAACATTTCACATAAAAATTCAGATTTTAGATGTCTCTGGAAAGAATGTAAAAAGTTCTTATCTCCTTGGGTGAGCATGGAAGCAGGATCTGCTCTGAGCAAGCAACTGTGGTCTCCAGTAATCACAATTCTCACATATCCATTTTGCTCATTTACATTACCCGAAAGTCCCGATGAGTTAAAAGAAGCGAACTTTAGGATTTTATACACGCACACACTTTGTCTCGTTCTTTGAAAGAGGGTGGGAAAATAACATGCACAATTCGTTCTGTAAACCTTCACTGGACCTCTACTCTGTGCTAAGCCTAATGACAGGCGATTAAAGAGAGAAGCTGAGGTCTGGGTTCCGGTTGGCAGATACCACCAGTGATTGATCAGGGCACGAATCACCTCCACTAGCACAAGAATGAATTGAGCTATACATAGTTAAGTTTTGAACCTAAGGTTGGAAGGACACTTAAAGTTAAATATTTACTGGGTTCCCCTAAATGAGACATTTATCTAATCAACCTACAGCTTGTTCACACAGGAAAGGGAAGACACAGTCAAGCCTTGGATCTTGATTAAGGACAACGCGGTCCCGGACTCGGCGCACTAAGGATGCCCCCGTTTCCGGAGCAACCGCCGGTCCCACCCCCTTTGACCCCGCCCCCGGGATTCTTTCCCGCCAAAGGCCGTTAATGCCGCAGAGCATAGTGGGACAGGTTCTGGACTAGGTTTCACTAAATCCTTTTAAGGTGCTGAGTTGCTTTAAGAGGCTCGTTCCTGAGGAAAGTAGCTCTTAAGACTCGACAAGGATTAATAACTCCTTCAAGGAGAACTCTCTATTAGTTTATCAAACGGCGAGTCACTCCACGAGCAAACCACTCCGCAAATCGAAAACGCGGGGAACTTTTTTCCCTTCGCGCGGAGGGTGACGTCGCGCGTGCGTGGTTGTAGTTTCGCTTCACCCGTTACGCTCTTGCGCGTGCGTACTGAGATCAAATAGCAGCTTCCTACCGCTTCTCTTCCTCCCTCCTCCCATATCCGTGCGCCAAGCTGATAAAGGCGCCATTTTGGACGGGCCGCGGGAGACGTGGTGTCGCTGCGGTCTCGCTCTGCTGTGCGCTAGGCTTGGTGGGAAGGCCTGTCCTCGAGTCCGCGCTTTTCATAGCCGCCATGTCGGGAGGTGGTGTGATTCGTGGCCCGGCAGGGAACAACGATTGCCGCATCTACGTGGGTAACTTACCTCCAGACATCCGAACCAAGGACATTGAGGACGTGTTCTACAAATACGGTGCTATCCGCGACATCGATCTCAAAAATCGCCGCGGAGGACCACCCTTCGCCTTCGTTGAGTTCGAGGACCCTCGGTGAGGCGGCCTAGGCCTTGCGGCCTTGTGAAAATAGGTTAGAGTAGTTGGGGATAACTCCAAGGCCTTCATTTGGAGAACTGGGAGGTGGGCTCTTAGGTTGAGAGCCAGACCATATCTCGCAAGAGTCGAGTAAGGAGCTGAGTCGGTGTGGCTTTTCTGGTGGCTGGGGCCCCTGGTTGTTTCCAGAGCTTACTCAGACTCGGAGCGGGAAACTGAGGCGCTGAGAGCTTGTGTAGTTAGTGGTCGGGAGCCTGGCGTGCTTCTGGGTGGGGGAGGGGCCATTCCTATTATGTAGCGCATGTGGGCTCTTCCATACTGGGTGCGCATGTGCGGGGAGTCACTAGTTCCTGGCTGTGTTAGCTTCTCCAGGTCCTTTTTCTTACCCCTTTTGCTTTCTGTGATCATGCAGAGACGCGGAAGACGCTGTGTATGGTCGCGACGGCTATGATTACGATGGATACCGTCTGCGGGTGGAGTTTCCTCGAAGCGGCCGTGGTACAGGCCGAGGCGGCGGCGGGGGTGGAGGTGGCGGGGCTCCCCGCGGCCGCTATGGCCCCCCATCCAGGCGATCTGAAAACAGAGTGGTTGTCTCTGGTGAGTCTGCTGTTAATGTGGATTGATGAGAAGGGACAGAAATCACTTAAATTTTTTTCTTGCATGACCAGTTTGATAGATGCAGGTTTTTATGTTAGATCTTAAATTAGTTTGTGTGAATTCGGTAAACAAGGATTACTGTAATGAAGATTTATCAAATTAGGTTGCAGTACCTACAACATGAAGATCCTTACCTGTCAAATACTTTGGATTCTGGATTGCAGAATCTTAGGTCTTTACCCAGGATCTTAAATGCAATCATTAATTTTAAAGTAGTCTTTGTTGTAATGTAAATTAAGTTTAATAAGAAGTTTAAGATGATTGGAATTGAAAAACACTTTTTCAGGACTGCCTCCAAGTGGAAGCTGGCAGGATTTGAAGGATCACATGCGTGAAGCAGGTGATGTATGTTATGCTGATGTTTACCGAGATGGCACTGGTGTCGTGGAGTTTGTACGGAAAGAAGATATGACCTATGCAGTTCGAAAACTGGATAACACTAAGTTTAGATCTCATGAGGTAGGTTATACACTTATTCTTTTCTTTGGCCAGAATTGGATACAGTGGTCTTAACAGTGGAATTTTAAGGTAAGATTCAGAAAAGAGTGTCCAAGTAAAGTGCCAGATTTCTGGTATTAGCTACATTGTATTCATTCAGCATGCCTGAAGACAGGTAAAAGCTTAGATCTTTCAATCGAAAGTTCTGTCTATTCAATAGGGAGAAACTGCCTACATCCGGGTTAAAGTTGATGGGCCCAGAAGTCCAAGTTATGGAAGATCTCGATCTCGAAGCCGTAGTCGTAGCAGAAGCCGTAGCAGAAGCAACAGCAGGAGTCGCAGTTACTCCCCAAGGAGAAGCAGAGGATCACCACGCTATTCTCCCCGTCATAGCAGATCTCGCTCTCGTACATAAGATGATTGGTGACATTTTTGTAGAACCCATGTTGTATACAGTTTTCCTTTACTCAGTACAATCTTTTCATTTTTTAATTCAAATTGTTTTGTTCAGAATGGGCTAAAGTGTTGAATTGCATTCTTGTGTACTATCCCCTTGCTCCTAACATCTACATTCCCCTCATGTCTGATAAATTGTATTTTAAGTGATGTCATAGACAGGACTGTTTAAATTTAGTTAACTCTCCACGCTCTTCAGACTGTGATATTGTGTAAATGTCTTGTTCTCCTCTGGTTTGTGTGAACTGGGATGTTGGGGATGTTTTTGGTTATCTTACTTGGGGAAGTTCTTATGTTTATCTTGCTTTTCATGTGTCTTTCTGTAGACATATCTGAAGAGATGGATTAAGAATGCTTTGGATTAAGGATTGTGGAGCACATTTCAATCATTTTAGGATTGTCAAAAGGAGGATTGAGGAGGATCAGATCAATAATGGAGGCAATGGTATGACTCCAAGTGCTATTGTCACAGATGAAATTGGCAGTATTGACCTTATACTAAGAGGAAAGGGTTAAAAAAAAAGAATATATGCATCTACCTTAAAACATTTGCAAACATCTTATGCAGTTAGCTACAATTGCTTTGCTCATTAAACCTTGGCAATTGTGGCAAAATTACATTGCCCATTTTGTAACAATTTATTTTGCTCCCTTCCCCCCTTTTTTGTTTTAATAGGGACTAATGTGGGAAGAACTGGCTAATTTGTCACAGTGCTTAGTTACAACTGTTAATGTGTGACCTGCTGTTGGTGTACATGTGGGTACAGGGTGTCTTTAATTCCAATCAGATAGAGTATAATATCAATACTGCTAAATCTGCATGTCCTCTGTGTGACTGATATAGCGTTGCTATTTCATTTTTTTAAAGACAAAATGAAAGCAAATTATAGAATTCCAACATACTGGTGTAGATAATCTAGTTGGGAATACTTTTAAGTCTCACCTTCCCCTTTAAACTAATATTCATAATTGACTGATATGTTTAAAACTTTAATTTACAAGTTAAATTGCAGATGGGAGCATTAGATTTAGTTTAGACTTAGGCGTGGGTAGCAATCCCAGTATACTTTTCAACTACATAACTTTTTGCGACCACAAAACCTGTAATACGCTGTACAGTAACAAGTGTTGGCATTATCAGTTGAACTGTAAATATAAAATGCTTCTTCCAATTAGTCTCTATGATGATTAAGTTTCTAAAATTTATCTGAACACCATTCAGAAACTTGTTTTGGGGAATTTGATAGTTATTGATGTACATCTGTTAAACTGATGACAGACATAACTCATCATTCCCCAGAAACCTTTTTTGATTACAGTATCTAACATTTTGCCTCCTCTTTTTTGGTTTTGCTGGTTATAAAGGTTTGGATTGGAGAGGGCTCACTGGATCCCAATCCTTGGAGCTGGATCATTGGATTCAAATCATAATGTGGATAGGATAGGGAGGATGAATTACAAGGATTCATGGAGCGGGATCAGATTACCAGGAACATAGGAGTGGATTCCTGCCCCAACCAAACCGCATTCGTGTGGATTTTTTTTTTTTTTTTTTATTCAACTTAATTGGCTATTCCAAAGATTTTTTTTTTCCTATTTTTGACGATTGGAGCCCTTAAGATGCACGATGGAATTGTGTTTTGCATTTTTTGGTAAAAGGAGCAAAGCGAGGACCTGGAGATAAACGCTGGAGCAATCTCCTTGGAAGGATTCAGCACGAGTAGATGGTAAACATTTAAAGGGGAAAGGGGGGGTTTGTTTAAAATAGTAAATCAGTTAAGTCATTTCTAAATTTAAAGAAAACAAAATTGGAGTTGAAGAATAAGTAGGTTTCCAATTGGCTGTTGCCGTTTTTCTTTGAAAAAATAAACATTTTTTAAAAAACTATGCATGGTTGTCCTTTTTCCTCTTCTAAGCTTTTAATTGGGTGACTGTCAGTTAATACTTTGAATTGATAAGATTCTGACTTTGTATTTTTGTGTTAGTAAATTAAAGGTTCTTGAAAAGTAATCTCTAAAGGTGTTTATTAACCAATTTAATTGTTAATTGTAAAAATATTTAGGGGAAGATAAGGTGAGAAAGGCAATCCTGTATATGATATGGTAAATGAGGGCTGATACAGTCTTTGAAAGATAAGCTTCCCATACTTTGATAAAAATTTATAGATGCTGTTTTTGGTGATCATCTAGACAACAGGCTTTTTTATGCAAAATCAAGTGATGACTCAGTTAATTTGGAGATAGCCTTTGAGATTCTCGGTGGAACTCATCTCAAAGGTGGGTAAATATCAAATGTTTAAATTGAGCCCAGATTAGAACTCAACACAAATTTTATTTTCTTTTTGAAATGTAACTAGCATACTAGAAGATTTAGCTGCTGCTTTGAGTGAATCATTGCTAATAAAGAGCTTGAGCATTCTTTAGAATTTTGGCTTGTAAACCCTTTTCAACCAACTGTATCTAAAACATACCAAACCAGTGATTACATCTTATAGTCTGCTAGCTTTTGTATCTTTATTTGATATAGTCCCTTGGTTTTAAATTTTCTATTTGCTTGAATTGGAGGGACTTTTTACCTAAAATCCCTAATTGATTTCTTGATAGCGAGGCAGAACTATCAATCCACTTTTTCTGCACCCAAAACAAATAGCTAAAACATTTCTCCAGGGTGCCACAATTTGGAAGCTGAATTTAAGTCAAGCTATTCAAGTGACATTACAAACCTAAGAGAAACTAAAAATAGTTTGGTAGTGGAGGAAATGGGCCCCAATAATTACATAAGGTCACCCAATCAATATATTTAAATGAATCTTGTGGGATTGTCAGGAGGAAAAAAAGATATTCAAAACTAGTCTTCCACATTAAGTAAAGCAATTGGTTTAGATTCATTAAGGAAAGTTCAAAAGATGTTCAAGATTTACTAGTTAAGGCTAAAGTTCTGTTTTCCTGTTCAAGTACTAACTGGGCCGGACTCTACTTAGCTTCCGAGATAAAATTGAGTGTTTTCAGGATGGTATGCCTGTAGGCAAGTACAGTTTTATGTGTAGAATATTTTTTTAAATCTATTTTTAAATGACTAATTTTGGGAAGGTAAATGTGAAGTAGATTTAAGCAAGCTTGGGTTCATTTGTGTTCATTGAACATTTTGGAAATTGCCTTCAGAAGGCTGAATACGTTTAAGCTAACTTGAAAGATGTACTCTAAAAGTTTTAGTAGTTCCAACCCCAGATTGAAATGAGCTAGGAAACGTTTCTTGTATATCAACTGTTTGAAGATAAGAGGATATAATGCATGTTTGTAAAAGGTAAAGGGGCACAGGTTTTGCAGTTGAAAATCAGACAGCTAAAAGCTGTGAAAAGAGATGCAGACTGTTTCTGTTTTTTTCAGCCTTAGGAGATGGACCTTAAACCTCTACCCGTATTGGCAGCTATTAGAAGAAAGTCACCCTTTTGGAACTTAAAAGCTGGCTTGAATTTTTCCCCCTTTCTCCCTATTTACCCTTAGAATATTGTAGGGAGCCTATAATTAGCTTGTTACTTTCTAACCAAGGAAAAACTTAAGTCCAAGAAGCACTTATTTTCATAACATCAGATTGAATAACCCATCTTGCTGTTCAACCCACATCCTGGAAACAAAAGGTAAGAAACCCATTTTCTGATTCCTAATTGGGAGTTGAATTATGTTTAATAATTCTCTTAAAATACTGTTTGGAATATGAACAAATTTCCCTCAAATTTTTTTCCAAGTTTTATGTATTAATAAACTGCATGTATACATACGTGTTTTAATATGATTCTAGAATTTCAGCTATTTTAGTTTTGTCTTTGAAATACCTTGATCATTAGGGCTGGTGTTTTCAAGTTTCTGTGAAGATGAATTTATATGTGCCTTTTTGCTTTGTATATGAAGTAATGAAATACATAGTGTATATTTACCAGAAAAGGTATTAGAAGGAGAGAAACTATTAGACTGAAGTGCTATTGTACCATAATCCTTTGGTTTAACTTTATTACCAAATGAAGAGTGCAAAGACAGGAAACAATCTCTTATCCAAAAACTCAGAAAACAAAAATTTTTTTACTGAACTAATTGTAAAACCTGACCAGAATTGATGCCTTCATTTTGTACACTGTGACTAAAAACTGTTCCTGCAGAAATATTGATGTGTTTAATTATACAGTTGCCACCGGCTTTGTTTGCTGAGCGTGTTAACATTTCATATAAGGTCTGTATACCATATTTTTTTAAAGTGTGAACAGCTCTTAAATTTCAGATAACATCTGCCTCCAAGAGTTTGGATAAGGGATTGATAAACTGTGAAATAGACTATCCAGGGCTAAAGCTTCTGTGTAATTTCAGACCTGTGAGTGAAAACAAACCTGTTACTATGAATCCATTATTAATCGAGACGTAAGTTTTCTATCTTTTTAGGCAGAAGCAGCCACAAAAAAAGTATGACTTTTTATAGTCAGTCTGTTAGTATAGTGGACTCAACATTTGTATCTCACTGAAGGAAATATTTTGCAATCCTAGTATATACAGGGGAATACTGTATTTTTTCAGTACAGGAACGTTGATCATTCCGATTCTCTAGGAAAAGCTGGGATTTGCATGAAGCGGAAAGATAAGGAAACATCTATTTTATCTCTAGAACAGATAGTAATCCTGGCAAAAACGTTAGACCCAAGAAGTTACAGTATACTTAAATCACCACTTACTGTGATTTAGAACTAAAGAGATGCTTCTCCCTAACTTTGAAAGATACCTGACAACCCTAAAGGTGGTTATGATTTTGTTGGGATCAAGGGAAGGATTTTTTTCTATTAAAAAATCACTTGATGCTTCTGTAGTACACAAAATAAGTTAGTCTTTGTCATATAGCAATTTAGAAACCTCATAATAAACATTTAGGAGGTTATCAGAAGTCATTCATGCCTTTGCATAGGAGGTTATCATTTAGGTAGGTATGTAAAACAGATGAAACAACACTTATTGTTCAGCAGGTCCTGAGTGTTTTGCCTTCATCTCTTAAAAAGTACAAAGGAGTTAACCACTAGATAAAAAGTGTCTTAATTCCAGCTTACAAGTATCTATCAGCTATTGATAGAACTATCACTATGGTGATAGTGAAAATTGAGCCTCTGTAGGATGCCATACTCATCTTCACCAAATATACTTTGAACAAAACAGCGGATGCCAAATGTCTTTAAGATGATTTTTAAAAAACAATATTCCACTCTATTTGGATAAATGCTAGTGAAAATCAGCCACTAGAGGGAGCTATGATACAAAATCAACCAAGAAATTATCCCTACTGTAAAGGCTCCATACAGCAAGGTGGAAACCAGCTGTATATCAGCTCTAAAGTTAGGGTGTTCTGGGGTAAGTTTACTTCTGTAACTTTACCTCTGTCTTATCTATTGGCCAAAATCCTTTCCGTTTTCAGCTTTTGGATCCATTTAGGTTTCAAATACAACTTCGAGTACTGAATTGCTATAAATGAGAAAAATGGCTAGATCTTAGGAGAAAATGCTGAAGATGTGAATCAGCTTGTTTTCTGCCTACTTTGTACACCTCCAGGGATGGAATAGTAAGGCCAGGAGTTAAGAATTGAGTGCAGGAGTAGGTGTGCTGCAGAAAAAGAATCTTGTCATAAAATTGGCCACATACTACAAAAAAAGTACACTGTCAGAAACCTTTGCCGTTTTTATGTTGTTTCTGGAGTGATCAATCATTTCTTGGCATTCTTAAGATTTTTAGTTGTTAATGTATCTTAACCTATTTGTCAAGTTGGCTGTTTACATATTTTTATTTTCTAAGTCTTAAGAGGTACAATATCTTGTGACTAAAAAAAGTACAGTTCTCTACATATTTAATCAGTGCTGTTTTAAGCTGAAAATTATTAGGGATTAGCACTTCATTTGTCATTCATACCTTCCTCCAACTTTATTGCAAACTTCAACTTGCCTCCTGTTTAAATTGTCATAAGAACACAAAGTTTTTTAGGTCCACTTGATCCAATTTAGTCAAGAAAACATGGGAGCACTTGTCTGCTTTGAAGAATAAGATTAATAGAGGACCGATAATGGCATTTTTCCAGGAGAGAAATAAAAATAAAGTTTACATAATAGAGATTACCTGCTAGACATGTAGCAAGTGAGACTGCAGAAGTTGGTGACTAGCAGCCTAGCTGCAAATTGGATTTAGAGTATTAAATGCACTGGATTGATTATGCCTGTTCTTAATCCTAAAAGTGTTAACTCTGATGTCTCCTTAATTTAACTTGTGGAGAAACACTCTAAATCCAAACCTGTACAAAAGGAAGTCTTAGTAAAAGAATAGGCTAAACTTGGAGATTGCTAAAAGTGCCAGAAGGAATGGCTGAATAGTACCCTATGGTTGCTAGGTACTAGGGGATCCTTTACGTATGTGTAAGTTTGGGATAAGCTTTCAGGTTGTGGCAGTTATTAAGATTTAATATTAAGAATGGACTGCTGCATCAGTAAAACAAAAGACAACTTGCAGCCTTTAAATAGGACTTGAAGCCCTGGGTCAAATCTCTTCTACCTTTAAAGTGGCAGACCCAGAAATTTGAGTTACAGCATTTATACAGTCAGCGAATGCCAAACTGATAATTCATTGGTATTGTCACCCCAGTTCCATCTCTCTACCAGCTACTGTTGCTAAAGAAAACTTTCTAAAAGTAAAATACCATGTCAACACTAAAATTATTTGAAACATTGTATGGAGGATACACTCCTTAGAAAGGCAGGTGCAGCAGACCTTGGTAATCTGGCCCCCAGCTTACCTTTGAAGTCTCATCTCTATTTCTCCCCATGATATTCTCTATATCAAAGGACTTGGCATTTTCCAGCATTTCTTGGATTTGGTCCTACTGTTTCCTACTCCTGCAGTGTCTTTTGTCTCTTCATTTAGAGAATTTTAACTTACCTTTAGTACCTGAAAAATCACCTCTGAAAACTCTTTGACACTCATCAAACAGAACCACTCCCAAGTGTGTTGGCACAAACTTTGTTATGTACCTCTAGTATAGCATATGTCGCCAAGCTTGCTCACTCTCCATCCATCTACCTTGACACTCTTGGTTCATGAATTTTTATTTTCTAAGGAACCAAAACTGGCACATGATAAATGCTAAGTTGAATAAGCACTATTGGTCCTTCTTCAGTGTTCTCACATAGGATTAATACTATATCTTAAAACTTGAGCCAACATATTGCTTTGATATCAGTGAGTTGTTCATGTATCTGTCTTCCAACAGGTCATAACCTCTTCCCCTTTCCTCCCAGGTGTATATAGCACAATGCAATTGCACTGAATATACACTCAAAAGATGAAGTATTTCCCTTTCTGAATATCTTAGATAACCAGTAAATACAGGTCTTTTTTTCAAAGTTGGGAATAAATCCCTACTCAATTTATACTTTGTAGTAGAAGCTGCTAAATATTTGTAATAGAACATTTTCCATTTTGTGACCTGGGTATTACTAATTTTTGGACACATTAAAATATTTTTGATATTTATAAGATAAACCAAAGGTGACATCACATCTTAATACTAGGAATGTAAATTATTAGCAGTAGAGCAAGCACATCACAATAAAGAAAACAAAATGGCAACTTTGTCTTCTAAAACTAAGTATTAGATTTGTGGCAAGGTGATAGTCAAGTTTTATGACCTCTTCCTCTGCTCTGGTTGATTTGGTAAATACTTTTTACTTACCAAGCTTGTTTTTGCCTCTGTGTTTGCTGTCTTTGGACTTATTCCTTCCCTACACTTAGCAGTCACCCTGCGGCTTCAAATCCTGAATCATTTTCAAGTTAAACTTCATTCCAGAAACTGGAAAGCAAGCTGCTAAATTCATGTAATAGCTCACAGATGCATTCAGTCTCAATTTATTACTGTAGAATGTTAATTTTTTCATACCCTATGGAATTTTTATAACATCTGTATTTCCCAATGAGCCAAATACAATGCTGACAGTTTAATAGATAAGAAATGAACTTAGAACTCTTTAAAAGCAAAATGCTATGTAGAAGCTTATTCACAAACTTGGTGAATTGAATGGATTAAATCACCTCTGAATTTAGTGGTCCTCTCTCAAAAAGGATTCCTGCAGATTTCTGAGTGGGATTGAATCATTTTGGTTCTTTTTTATTCATAGAGGGATTCATATATCTGTATAAAGAGTCACATAGAGTAAAGAAACTGAATGGTATATTTCATTTGAGAGTCTTAACATTAATTCAGTCCCCGACTCTGGTCTTTAGGCTGATAGAAGATGAATCAGCTTCAGCAGTCTCAAAGCCAAGAGACACAGCAAACATTTAACATGCACAACACACCCAAAACCTACAAGCATCCCATTTCTTTCACCATTAAAAATTCTTCCACCCCTTTATGATCAGCTAAAGATCTAAGCATTCATGGACTAACTGCATTGCATTTCTGCTTTGCTTTCTTTGCTTTTGTGTAGTGTCACATATAATGCATGTACTTAAATGTTGCCTCTAAGCTGTCTAGTTTCACAATACTGTATGTTTTTTTCCCCAGCTACATGGTAGACTTTGAGAGCAAGGACTGTGTTAATAACCGACATGTCTTTCAAGATGCCCAGTATGCTAGAATATACACTGTAATAAATGTTTATGAATAAATGTTCATGAAATCCTAGGTAGGCCCCATAACTTGGACCCGACATGTGGTGTGGTCCTCTAATCAGATTGGGCTTATTCCCAAAGTAGTGACTTCGCTACTTTTTTTTAATGAAAAATTTGAGGGGAAAATACAAGGACAAGACAAATAACTTATTCTTACTGAAAGCAGCTAATCGTTTTATGAAATAATTTGATTAATTTTAATCCTCAAGTAGTAGTATCCTCGTTTTACAGTTTGAGGAGATAATCTCAGTTAAAGTGACTGGCCTAGAATCTGAATCCATGTCTCCTGGTGATAAGTTCTTGTTTATTTTAATACTACATTGTTTTTTTAAAGCCAACCTGCTGTTTCCAGTGGGGAGGGTAAGTCTTTGAACGTCGCCTGTAATATCCACCTGGTGCCACCAGGGTGTCCCATGGTGCTGTCTGATAGTATTTTTCTGGTTGCCTGGGAGTTGTTACAAAGCAGGAGTTAATCTAGTTGCAGTGGCTGCAGCACAGAGCAAGAAAGTGAGACGCTTAGCTCCTTGGCTTTCCAGTGTACAGTGCCCAGCCAACATCAGAGAAGCCCTTGCCTTCTTTTGACCACTAATCAGGCTGGCCCCACAGAAGGACAGCAGGTCATGCAGCAGTGAGGGCCTGGCTAGCCACTCCAGGCAGCAGCTCCACAAAGAACAGTAACAAAGACCCCATGAATGGGTAAATATCTACAAATATCTGCATTTGCCTTGGTATTTGTATTAGTAACAGATCCACAACACAACAGTATTGAACTGTTTTACCAATTCTAGGTAGATGAGTTTTAAAAACTAATATGTGGTGGTTTCTCACTTTCCAGTTGTAATAAAAGTCTGCTTTACATTTAACCCTGAGTGTACAGCCTCTTAGGCATCAGTTTTGATATTCAGCAACCCTAGAGGACAGTTCTCAGGGTCACAGCTAACACGTGAGAAACAATGAAGTGAACTCTCAGATTTAGTATTAAAGAGACAGCACCTTTAAAATTTTGCCTCTTCCCAATACTCTTTAAACTTTGTACAAATAACTAGTCTATAGTTTCAAGTTTCGATTACTGGAGGAGATCCTTCAAAGTAAGTCTAATGACTAGTACAGTTCTTAGCATTTAGTAGGTGCTCAGTAAATATTTGTTTACTGAAATAAAGCCTCCATAATAGAGTACTTCTACGCATGAGCCACTTTTCTAAGGAGGGAATCCACATTAGGGTTGTCTTTTGTCTTCGAGCCGATTAGAACCCATTATGAACTGGGAAGTTAGTCCCTGGGGTAGCCTAGCTGATCTTTCAAAATCTTATTCTAGGTTGTAATTAGCACAGCGTGAATTTGGGGGTTTATCTGAGCTGATTCTCTTTAGATATAACCCATGCAGTATCTCTAAGACCGGCTGTTTACCCGATGGCACCTAGAGCCACCAGGAGAGACTAAATTAGAGCAAACATTATTGATTGGAGATGTTGAACTTGTGCCCTTTTCCCTCCCTCCTTTCCTCCCTATTTTCCCAGATTCTGGTTTTAAGGAGATCACAGTGGAGTGAATCCCAAATCTACCTCTAGTAGTCAAGCTTCCCTTTCAATTTTCTCAGCTATTCTCGGTTGAAAGAGCTAATCACAGATTATAGTACCACCTTGGCCCCTTCCGTATGCTTTGCTTAAGTAATCAGAGTGACTGCCTCAGTGTAGTAAACTTATGTATGGAACATATATGGGGCTTATCCCAACTCCCAGAATGCCTGTTTCTGGGATTGCTTTATACCTGATGCTCAGGAAGCGTTTTTTACTAGCTTAGATTGACTACTTGTCATCTGCTCTCTGAGCATTCACTGCTGAATGAAAGAGGAGAGAAAGTAAAAGGAGAGGTGTAGGGGGAAGAGGAAGCAAAAAAAAATAAGGAAACAGCTGAGGAGTTGGGGGTACTTATGTAAGGTCGGTAAAACAAAAAACGGAGTCAGGCATTGTGGGTAGAGGGCTAATTAACTTCTACTTGTCGAGTAGAGCCTTGCATGCTTTGTTAAAGAGACTAAAGTTACTTCAAAGGAATAATCTAGGTGCTCTGAATCTGACTGTCTTCCTTGTGTGCCATACACAAATTGTTGATGTAGTCAAAATCTATCCTGTCCTCTAGGAATTCTGATCCTTTTTCTTCAGGTCTAGCAAAGAGCTTGCTGCCACTGCTCAGACAACCAAGGGTGAAATGCTTCAACTAGTACTTATGGATAGCAGGTAAGCTTGCTGTTTTATTCACAGCTTAAGGAGGAAGTACTGAGTACAGTGTTGTCCCTAGATTGAGTGTTAACAGCCAGCTTTACCTGGTCCCTGCATCTGCTTTTATGCCAAGACCCAAAGACTAGAACTTTAGGCAGCTTCTAGTTCAGAGACTTTTCAGGTTCAAGAAACATCTTTAAAGGAGCTAATTCCCTCTCTAGGAGCCTTCCAGATCTTATGCTATCCTGGCCTTATGTTGCTCTCTCTTGGCACTGCTTTCTAGAAAGGCGCTGCCTTCCTAAGCTTAGTCTAGTTAGTCTTCCAATATCACTTCATTATCTTAGGTCACCACTTCTCACATCCCTTATGCAGGGGGCATACTGCATAGGTTCCTCAAAACCTGTTTCATTGTTCCTTGTTCCCTTCACCGGAAATGGAGGATTCCTTTCAGTTGTAGATCAGAGTGACACAATGAAAAAAATTTTTTTTTTTTTTTTAAATCTAGTCCAATGAAAGGGAGAAGGAGTACACTCAGAGGGAGACATAAACTATGCATGTATTAATATGCTAACTCTTTTTAGTCTTCTGAGAACGATAAGTCTAAACTATTTCCAAATCTAGTATGAAGAAATTGAATAAATGTTTCTACTGGAGTTTGTGTAAAGAGTATTCACTCCATATATGTTTTTGCTCTGTCCCTACTCTTCACAAGAACATTTGAACAGGCATTTACAAGTAGTAATTTTTTTTTTTGTCATATGATTAGCATTTTTCTGGTAATGTAAATAGGGAGCATAATGCTGTTTAGTGTCATTATTACATCCTTCTAACCAGTAGAACGTATTTGGGTTGGAGGCGATAGCTATTGAAAAGTGCTTTACTTCTGCACTGGGATAACTATATAAGGATTTAATTTGTGTTTTTGGCTGTTAGCATGATGTTTTAACTAAGGTAAACAAGCTTTGTAGTTTGGGTTAGGCCCACCAAATTTGTGTGACCTTTTAAGTATCAACTTTTTTTTTCAAGCCCAGCCATTACCCTGGGCTTGGGGCATCTGAGGGCAGGGAGGAACAGGTGTCCAAAGGAGAAATGTTGGTGCCTTAGAGTATGTTTTCCAGTTGTATTGAATTTCTTACTTGGTGTGTTTTTGACCTGTCTTAGTTTCTTTCGTTCTTGTGTCCTATGCTGTTTTGCTTGCTATTTATTGGATATCCTCTGTCAGCCATTCAGAAGTTGTAAAATGGAAGTTAGTATTTCTACTCACTTTGTAGATGAAACCGTTAGGTTTAGCATTGATTTCTGGCAGCTGCTTTCAAGAAGAGTTAAAGTGATAAATGTGTTTCCCTGGCTTTGGACTTGTTTTTGGCATCTTGTTTTTCTTAGAAACAACAGTATTTAAGAACAGTCAACTACCAGTTGAACTAAATGTACTAGGAAAATGGGTAGATTTGTTCCCTGCCCCTTTGTTCTCTATGACTGTTTTCCCACTGTCAAGGAACTTAAACAGGTATTCAGAAAAAAAGAAATATATATTTGTTTCCCTTTTCTCACCTTACCAGTTAAAACAAATAACTAGTAATGACACTTTAGGTGGTACAATTGAAACACAAACCCAACTTCTGACCACATGGGCCACAGGCAGTTGGTTTAAGCCCTTAGGTGTGGTTATGGAGCTTAGGGCAGAGTGGAGGGGGTTGGGGAGATGACTTCTGCTTTCCTCTCAGGGAGGTTTGGTTGTTTTTGTTTTTGCTTTGTGGGGAGGGGGTGTTCCTTTTTCATCTGGTGTAGAGTGTGCTTCCTTTTCTCAACTGCATTGAGGCTGGTAATGAAGGGTAACATTTCCCTCTGGCCAGTGTTTTTTGGTATTTCTAAATATTGCAGTCTTGATTTTTACTAGTAGATTTGTGAATTGTCACTTCTAGCTTTTTTGCGTAAGAGTCCATTAACTTGCCAATTTAAAGGTTCTAACTAGATATTCTCTACTGAAAGTTTTGAATTTGATTGCTTTTGGTTTATTGAGTGGACTTATGTGGGGACAGGTAGTTGACAACAGCAGAGATGCTTTCTATTTCTAGGATTTTAAATCTAATACTAATCCTTAATGTACTCACAAGATTTTAAAATCCTCTCCAAAATAGGAAAGAAATATCCTTTTGCTTACTAATGTTTGCTAAAAGTTGTTTTTAGAAAAGCTAATCTTAATAGGCATTTTCTTTTCATGTATCATTAGCTGTTTGGCCACCTACCATAAGGACAGGGCATGGGGAAAAACTTGTCACTTTGAGAGAAAATGAGAGGAATAAGTAACTGGCACAGAGCTGTTATGCAGAGTTCTTGGCCCCAAAGTTAATGGAGGACTACTCAGTAATATCAATAAAAATACTTAGCACTTGTTATATCCCAGGAAATGTTCTAAGCATTTCACACACAGTTCTCATTTAATCCAGAAGTCACCCTTGTGAGATAGGTACTTTCTCATTTTCCAGATGAGGAAACCGAGGCTCTGAAAGGTTAAGTTGACAAGTTATACAACATGGGGCTGGGGAAATGGGAAAGAGGAACCTGAATAGGATAGGGAGGGGATCCGAGTTTTATTTGAGTGGATGTAGGGACAGTGTATTCTTTGCTTAGATACCAAACATTGCAGTTATTTATCATATCTGAAGGTAATACATTTATTCACTCACTGAAAGTTGTTTACAATAAGATGAATGTACTGCCTTTAGAGATTCCTAGTCTTCTGACTGGACCGCAGTGTGGTCTGTGAAAGCTGGCTTGAGGAGGGGCTTATTTTATTTTTATTTTTTTGTAGCTAAGGATGTCGTGTGTCCTTAGGATGAAAATGCCTCTTCTAGGGCTGGAGTGTTTGATCTTACTGGTTTCATTATATTCCTCAAAACAGTTGGAGCTGATTGTTTTTGAAAGCCTTCCTAAAGTTTAAAACGTCATCTGAATTTAAAAGGTTGTTAAATTTCCTTTTTAAGACAGTTTGGGAAGCAATCAGGAATTCTGGTTTCATCTCATGGATGGAGATAAAATTAGCTGTTTTCCTCAAGAAAAGAGATACTCCTGAATCCTAGCTCTTCAGTAATGAGGACTGGACTGTTTTCACTTGACCTCTACTTCCTGTTAGTGGGAAAACCCCTTTCCAGAGGTGCTGTGAGAAAGATTGCTGGAGAAAGTTTTCTACATCCCAAGATAAGTTCAGGAGTCCAGCAATATTGTGATTATAATAATGGTCTTTGAGTACGTGTTTTCATAATCCTGAAGCTTTATTTTTACCAGTTTGAAAGGCAACAAAGTAGGAGAGGCTACACAGGGAAGGAGGAAAATTGAGATGAATTTACAGGAATGAAGTGAATGTTAAAGCAGAAAAGAAGCAGAGACTTGAGTTTACTGAAAGAAAATGAAAGAACATGCAATGTCCAAGGTCAGAGGTAAAAGGTTTTTACTTAGTTAATTCCTTAGGTTTGCAACTTAGTTCCCTCCTTATCTTGCATGTATACATAAACTTAGGCTTTCCAATAAAAAATCATTTTATTACATTTTTTTCCAAAAGAGCCTAATGGACATTTATAGGGGACATAAGGGGGCCACAGTAGCAGTTTAGCTGAGGAATGTATTAGAAATTGTTCATCATTTTCTGTCCCCTCCTGTCTTAGGCTGACCAGTTCCTTGATGTGTTATCTACTTCTGCCGCTGATTCAGATTGCAGAAGTTGTCTTTGGTCTCCAAGGCCTCCAGGCGGTATCCAATAGGGAATCAACTCTAAAACGAACCAGACCAGTGTTTTCCAGCCCCTTCATTCTGGTGACTGAGGGAAGGAAAGAGTGAGAAGGGGATATACATGTGTAGTGGATGGGAAGGAAACAAAGACTGTCAAATTACTATACCTCTTCAGTTTAATTTACCAGTAGAATTCTTCAACAATATTATGGGAGAAGTTGGAGATGGTGACCTTGATTAGAATGTATGAAGAGGAATAAGTGGAGGGGATGAGGTAGAGACAGTTGGTTGTGAAAGATGTTGAAGTCTTGAAATAATGCGACCATCTGAGGATATTTTTTAAACCAGAGTTTATAAAAATATCACTGATACAGTCAGCCCCCTCATTTCCTGCCACAGGAGACTTCTTGGACTGGAGACACTCGTTTAATAAAAGCTTGTCTCTGATACTCCCAGTAGCTACGTGTATGTGAGTATAGGAAAGAAAACCTCTATGTGAGTAAAGGACAGAAAACATCATCATACAAAGTGCCAGTAGCAGTGACGCCTACACGGAAGACTTGGAACTGCAAAGAGGTTGGGGTCACCTCAGTCAGTGACATCTGACGCTGTCCAACAAGAAGTTTTGGGAGATGAGGAAACTAACTGTACTAAAGGATTAAAGTAGTTTCTTGACTATACTTTATCACTTATTTTTTATTTTTTTGGCAGGAGAGGTGGTGTTCGGGGAGAATATTACAGCCTATCTGGAGTTAAGGGGAGGATGGGGAAGCTCAGCCCTTTACCCAAGAATAACCCAGTTATGACATCTCTAAGCGTGGGAAGTGTTTCCCTCGGCACTGGGAGGATCTGAGGCTGCACCTCAGTGGGATTCCCTGCTTGAGTTGGAAGGCCACTCAGAGTTAGATGCTTATCAGAGAAAGAGTTCATAGGATTTAGCTAACTGGGGATGAAATACCAGGAGAGAGAGATTGGAAGTCGAAGGCTTCCCTCAGTTGGAGGTGGGGGCTGTGCTGCGCATCAGGGACTGGAGAGCCAGGTGGCCGCCTGGGCCTGTGCCTTCTGTTGAGGGTCTGATAGGGACGCGACGCTGCTGGGCACCGTTTCTAAGTCAGGGGAGACGGCCCAGCAGTGCCCAGCCAAGCAGCGCCAGACCCTGGCGTCCTCCATCTTCTCTCCTGAGCTCCCCCTGCTCCAGCTGCCTGAGCCACGGACCGCAGCACCACACACCCCCGCGGGGGGGGACGCCGCGCCCCATCCCCGCCCCCGGCCCCACCCCAGCCCCCCCGCGGGGGCCCTGACCCCACCGCCGGCGGGCACTGGCTGAGCTCCGAGGCGGCGAGCCGGCAGCGGGGACGCCCAGGAGGGGTCCGGGGAACTGGGGGCGGTGGCAGCCGGGTTGGGGCTCCCCCCCCGCCCGCGCTCGCCGCGGCGGTGGTGCGTCCCGGAGGTTACCGGAAGTGGCCGCGCTCGGCGCTGCCATGTTGAGGAGCCGCCGCTGCCGCTGCCGCCGCCGCCGCCGCCGCCGCTTTGTTGTCGCCTCCTCCGGCTGAGGAGGCTCCCCGAGCGGGGGGAGTGGGGAGGAGGGGGGTCGGCCGCCGCAGCTATGGAGGCCAACTGGACCACGTTCCTGTTCCAGGTACTGGGGGCCCCCCCGGGGGGGCGCGGGGGGGGACAGGGGGGCCGGGCCCCGGGCTGGCGGGCGGGCGGGCGCTCCTCCTCCCCTCCCTCCCGGCTCCGCTCTCCGGCCCGGCCTTAATCCCCCTTTGTTTTTCCGCCCGCCCGCCTCGGCGGAGCAGGGCTGCTGAGGTGAAAGGAGGCGGCCTCACGGGGTGCGGGGGAGAGTGCAGGCCTCGGGGTGAACCCCGGGCCCCCCCCCAGCACACTCACGCACACACCCTTCCCTCCCGCCCTGAAGGGGAAGGGAGGAGGCCGGCCGCTGTCACCACCCGCGGCCCAGAGAAAGGAGGGCGCCGGGCCGCTGGATAGCGCGGGCCGCTCGGCCACTGCGCGCCGGGCCGGGGCCAGCACTGTGGGGTGAGGGGTCCCCAGGTCCTTCTCTAAGTCCCCCACCACTACCACTTCTTCCATCTTTCGTTCGCTCTCTTTCCTTTTCACCTCTCTCTTTTTTGTGTGTGTTGACTTTCTGACCCCCATCCCTGCGAATAGCGGGTATCCCTGGATTCCCCGCCACTCCCCCTTCCCGCCGCCCCCCCCCCCAGTTGTTTACCCAGTTGGGGGGGTGTTGTGAGTGTGTATTCCCTCCCCAAAGTTTTTCACTAGATTTACATTTTGTTTTTTCCTCAAGCCTCTGCCGACTCTTGGCAGCTGACACCTTGTCCCTCTGTCCAGCTCTCCCGCCGTCCCATTCAGTTCGGGGAATCCCCCAGCCGGGTAGGCGGGGGAGCGGCGGTGGGGGCCGGGACTCCAGGAGCGCTTTTCTCTCTCGTCCCACCGCTAACGTTTCCTTCGACCAAGTGGGGGAGACGGAAAGTGGAGCGAGCAAACAAAGTCCGCTTACAAAGCCCCCAGATGAGTCATTCGTTGGGGTGTTGGTCTTCACTTTTTGCAAGAAACTTGATAGTGACTGTAGCCGATACGTTTGGCAATCCTCTTGCTAGACCACTTTAGGTGGGGGACCCCTATTTGGAAGACCTAGGCTGGAAGTTATATTTTTCCTGCTTCGTTTCTATTTGCAAAGGAAGCATTTAGTGGGCAGAAGTGATGAGCTCACGGGGAAAGTTCGGAACCGGAGGAGGCTAGGAAGCTCGTCACTTTAAGTGCGTTCTTCCCGCCTCTCGGAGATATTTTCCTTTGAATAATTTCGTGAAATCTCAGACGCGTAGCTTGGGCGCTTGAGACCTTTTGGAACAAACTAGGAATGGAAGCAAAATTTTTAGAAACTTCTCCCAGCCACTGAACTCATTCCAGTGGATTTAATTTAGGAAATTGGGTAATTCAAACATTACCTATTGTGTAGAGCTGGTTTATTGTTTTAAGATGTATATTATTTCAAATGTGAGTAATTTGGTTTTTAAGTAGTTGTTGAAATATATTCGGGCTTCTTAAAATTGAAAATACCCATAATTATGGAACTCACAAACTTCCCCCTTTCTCATTCTGATCTAGTCTTGTTTTATCAGGCTTTGATCAGCTTGATAATTTAAGTCAACTTAAAAATGCATTGGAAAATAATTGATATATAATTTGCTGGCATCCAGATTGGTGTAAAAGTGGCAAACGCCCTCTCTAGAAAAAGCTTTCAAACGGTCATTTTAAAATATGGGATTAATGGGCCATTGAAGTGATTTTTCATGTCAGGAATGAATTAGAGTTACCATATTAAAGCTGTTGTCTATAAACTTAATAGAGATTGGAAAAAACTAGAGTTCTTTATGTAAAAGAAAAACCCACAACTAATTTTTGGAAAGCTAGTTGAAAAATCTTTTGGAATACTTTTATTATTTTCCGGGATAAAGCAAATGCCAAGTATTTATTGACCAACTTTTTAATTAGATTTTATATTATTTAATTTTTTTCAGCTATTAAAATCTTTATCCACCTGATGGAGAAGTGTGAAAGCTAATATTTGATTTTGGGCTTGGTAATGTATGCAGTGAAAATTGTTGGAAAACTTATAATTTAGAGCTGAGGACAGTCGAATGGGTAAAGAGAATATTTCAGTCTTTTCTATGGAAAAGTAGACTTATATCCAGTTTTAAGTAATTTTCACTGGGGAAAAGGAGATTTAAACTGTTTACTGGAGCATCCTATTGAATTCCTATTTTAGAACAATTTAATACCTGCTTGCTTTCCAGATAACCTGGTGGAAAGTGAAAGCCATAGGTGTTAAAATGTTTGATGGATGATTCTCCTAACAGGACATTCAAGATATGACTCACTGATGCTAATTTGTTTCGGTACAAAATCTTTTACCCTCTGGCACTGGAGATTTCATGGTGCCATATCCTACCACCCTGGGTGATGAAATAACATTTCTGTTTTATTTTTTGCCAGCCTCAGAAAAAGGAAAGCTTGGGAGGGTTTAAAAAGCCTTGCAGTTGAAAAAGAATGAGAGATAACATTAAAACTTTGGTTTGATGATGTTAGTCAAATATGTGTCTACCCAGAAGTTTCTCATATATATACATATATATTTTTTAAATCACTTATCTGAAGGCAGGCCATGTTTGTTATTTTGCTCTGTCTCTCCCCCAGAGAACAAGTTGGGGAAACCCAGTTCCCCTCTTAGAAGGCTTCATGTAGAAGTGTGGGGATCCTAGGAATCCTCAGAGAGAGATTTCCGTAGTGGTCAAGGCATTCTACAGCATTTCACCCAAGAAGCAGGGACCTGGTGTGACCCTCGTGTGAGAGTGAGCTTCAGCAATGCTGTAAAAATACTTTATGTTGCCACAGACATCTGAATTGGTAAAATGGCAGTAAGTGCTTTTAGTACTCCATCAAACTAATGGTTGTTTAGAATTGAAAAATGCTTCTAAACACTATAAATCTGAACTTTGTCCAGAAGATTTGCATTCCCTATTATTTGATCTGTTAGCTTTTGAAATTGTATATCTTGAACTATTTTCAGCTATTAACCATTTGTATACTGTATGGAAACTTGGGTATCCTACAGCCAGGTTGGAAAGGGGGTAAGATTAGAGTCCAGATTCTATAGTTTCTACTAATGTCACCTGGGTAGACACTGACATTTACAGGAGCTCCATAAGTTAAATTAAAAGTAGACTATAATTCAGTATGATCACTAAGTCCAGAAAGATACTCATAAGTAAGCACATATTTTCTATGAGTACTTCCAGGACTTAAAGGAAGATTCGATCAAAATTATTAAATTGAAACTGGTAACTCTGGACACCTAATGATTTAGGGGAGACTGGTTCCAGGCTTAGCTGTTGTGCTGTCATCATGTAAGTAAATAGCGAGCAAAGTATTTGGAGCTCTTAACCGTAGTGCATGTATCTTTTTAGGTTTATAAAACGCAAACATAGGGGCTTATGCTCACTGTGAAGAGTTTCAGAAATAATGTTTGTAAAGTACTGTATATTAGGAAGATCTATTTCAGGATCTATTTCCTAAATGTTTATCAGTATGAAGATATGGAGAATTTTGAAAGAATCAAAACTAAGAGTAACTACTCATAAATACCAAGAACTTGATCCATTATGAAATTTGGGTTTCAGTGCGGTGAAAGTAAATTTTCAGACAGTGTCCAGCCCCCAATTTTGGAGTGGAGAAGCACATTATAACAGCAAATGTCTAATACTTGAATGAAACCTAAAATTGTTGAAAGAAGATGAAAATGAAAGGAATTTTGATTATTTATAGTTTGTTTTCTCTTTGTCTTTGAGAGTTTAGGGTTTAAACAGCTAGTGTTGCTAAGGATGCAAACTTCTTGTGTAAAGTTAAATGAACTGAGTAACAACTGACAGGTGTTTTGCTCTGGGCTACCTTCATGGATGCCTTCCAGGTTGATTAATTGCAGGTTTCATTTCAACCAAATCTTGTAGTAGAGTTAAGTGAAAACTTTAAAAGTAAACTTAACAAATAGCGTATGTATTCAGAGAATTAGATTCCTTTTATTGCTTAGCAACAGCCTTCTTCAATCACTAGGAGTTCTCTGATGGAAAGGGAGAGACATAATGCCTTTCTTTTTCTAAGTGATAGACAAGTAGATGATTACATTTGGGGGGTGGGTGGTTTGTGCATTACTGCAGTAAGGTACTGTTCAATACTTAAGTCTGGAGTGTAATTTTTTTGACAAGTTATTTAAACTTGGTTTCAGTCGGCAGAATAATGCAGACCGATTTCATCAGCTGGTATATCCCTTATGAACCAGGGTGGTTTGTAGTTAAGTCAGCTGTTTGAAAGCAAGATCACTGTCAGGAACTTAGTCACGAAAGTTTTGTATCTGCACAGTGATTTTAATGCTTTGTATTGGGAACTCTTAAGAGTAACTAGATGGTTGGTACATCTCTGCTATAGAGGGTAGCTTACAGACTATTTTATTATTTCTTCTGGTCCCTGTTGTCTGAAGCATGTTGAATTTTGAAGGTCAGTGTGAGAGGCTGAGTTTCTGAAGTGTAAATGTTTGGTTTTAGACCCATGAAGGCTCTCATCACCAACAGCAGGCAGCACAGAACAGCTTGCTGCCCCTCCTGAGCTCTGCTGTGGAGCCCCCTGATCAGAAACCATTGCTTCCAATACCAATAACTCAGAAACCTCAGGCTGCACCAGAAACATTAAAGGATGCCATTGGGATTAAAAAAGAAAAACCTAAAACTTCATTTGTGTGCACTTACTGCAGTAAAGCTTTCAGGGACAGCTATCACCTGAGGCGCCATGAGTCCTGCCACACAGGGATCAAGTTGGTGTCCCGGTCAAAGAAAACCCCTACCACAGTGGTTCCCCTTATCTCCACCATCGCTGGGGACAGCAGCCGAACTTCGCTGGTCTCAACCATTGCAGGCATCTTGTCAACAGTCACTACATCTTCCTCGGGCACCAACCCCAGCAGCAGTGCCAGCACCACAGCTATGCCTGTGACCCAGTCTGTCAAGAAACCCAGTAAGCCTGTCAAGAAGAACCATGCTTGTGAGATGTGTGGGAAGGCCTTCCGAGATGTTTACCACCTCAATCGACACAAGCTCTCCCATTCAGATGAAAAGCCCTTCGAGTGTCCTATTTGTAATCAGCGCTTCAAGAGGAAGGACCGGATGACTTACCATGTGAGGTCTCATGAAGGAGGCATCACCAAACCCTATACCTGCAGTGTTTGTGGGAAAGGCTTCTCAAGGTACTACATTTTGCTTTGCTTTTTTTCATTATGGTATTCAGTGAACTTCAATTTTGTTTCTGTGTGTTCTAGAAGGTTTATGTGAAAATGGATGTGGGCAGGCCTGTGTTATTAGAGAATGGTGATAAAGTATTACACCTCCAGGTCTAATTTCAGTTTGTTGTGGTTGACAAGTGATGACATATTGATTAACTTATTATTTCATTTAAGGTGCCTTGGTGGACTCAGGCCTATATTCGGCACATAAATACTTATTACTGCAAAACCACCAGAATCCAATTAATTCAGTTGGGTGACTAGTCATGAGGTTCACTGTCTGCACGAATCAAAGAAACTTATTTTCTGGAAGTTAGGATGACCTTGGATACTCATAATAAAATTTTTGGGAGAATAATTTTTCATTTTTCTGTGATTACTAATGTTTCACTAATTTTCATTTTTAAACGCTTTTAAAGTATATATAAAGTATATATAGTAGTAGCTGTTTCTGGCAAGTGTTAGTACTAAAACTTTGGATATTTTGTAATCGTAAAGAATCAAGACCTAATATGATTTGATGTTGACTAGGAGAGAAAACAGGTAAAGGACTTTTGTTTATGGTAAGAGAGGTAAAGATGCTTGGACTGGGGGGGGAGGGGGAGTTGGTAATTCTGCTAGCTTTCTTTAAAATGCCCCCCACCCAAATCTGCCAAGCATGTAAACATCACAGTAAGTAGTAGCATTTCTCTATATGTTCCATTATATCTTCTGTTGAAACTCTCTCTTTCACAGGCCTGACCACTTAAGCTGTCACGTAAAACATGTCCATTCAACAGAAAGACCCTTCAAATGCCAAGTAAGAGTTAAAATGACTTATCCTTAGTGTAGCACTTAATGCACATTATCCAGAAAGTCTGAGCCAATCAGATCTCACCGTTCTTTAAAAGTTTTAAAAATCACTGACTTGAGTAAATGTGGTCCATTTGAATTCTAGTTTTATAAAATATAAATGACAGCTTCTATTTCTGCAGGGCAAGATCATTTAAAAATGTAAATGTGTTTGTTTTTTGTTAAGCTACATTTCCCTTTCCTTGGGCAACAGCATTTATTGCTATAAGAAAAAAAAATTATAGTCTTGCAAAGGTCGCGTATTGAAATGAGTGAATGAAGTGTTTGAAATTAATTTCTGGGTTGATGGTAAAGATTGTCTTAACTATAATAGAAAAAATATGCCTTTTCTTTCAAATGTTATCACTTATTGGATTTTTATCTATTATTACCAAATTAGAGCATTTTCTAGTTGTTGGAAAATCTATTCATGTTGATGATTTTATTCAACATAAGTTGTGATAATGAAAAGGTTAAGAATATTGCTAAATCAAATTACTGTTTTACATATCAGTAATTCTAGTTTGTTGCTGGAAGTCTTTTTGTGTTCCTTTCAGTGAAATTTGTTAATGACTGATTTTATTAAGTAAATGATTTGAATTCTAAGAAAAATCCAATTGGAGAAAGGAAGCTAGTGTCATTTTGAGTGTCTTCTATGTGCAAGGCCAGGCTCTTAATCTACCAGTAATTTTGTGAGGTAGGTATTATCATTTTATAGATAAAGAAACAAATTCACATAGGTTAAGTAACTTGCTCAGTGTTACACTTGTTAGTGAATCGGGGAGCTGGATTTAAATCCAGCTTTAACTGACTTTAAAGCTCTTCTCACTACTCTGTTTACATTCTTTCTTCCCCTAAAATGTAAGGTCTAAAATTTGCCAAGTGTTTTATTATGATTATGATTCTAGGTAACACAATTAAAATTCAGCTAACTCAGTCTGCTTGCTGATATGCATAGGGTAATGCCTAGAATATAACATACTTTAAAATGAGTAGAACAGGATAGTCTATATTTAAAAAAAGTTTTCCTCCCTCATGCAGACGTGCACTGCTGCCTTTGCCACCAAAGACAGACTGCGGACACACATGGTGCGCCACGAAGGCAAGGTATCGTGTAACATCTGTGGGAAGCTCCTGAGTGCAGCATACATCACCAGCCACTTAAAGACACATGGGCAGAGCCAAAGTATCAACTGTAATACATGTAAACAAGGCATCAGTAAAAGTAAGTGATGCTTCAAGTTATATTTCTTTGGCATTTGATTGTTGAAATCTAGATGTTTTTATAATGTATCGAAGGGATTTTTGCTGTGCTCTTAGGACTATTATTGTTCATCTTACATTCCCCACTGTTAACTAGAGTGTGCAGTACTGGAGAATGAATATTAGTATTGGAAATATACTTTATGTGCGTGTATGCAAACGGCACTGATTTTGCTTTCAGTCTGTGCTTGTCTACTGTTAGCCCCCGTGTTAGAAAAGCAAAATTTCCCTACAGCTATTTTTCAGTGTGTCCTGTCTTCTTTGGGGTTGAATAAAAAGCTCCAGTGTGTTAGAATTGTGGCAGTATAAACCATACTAGGAAGTTGCATCATATCCAGACAATTTTAATTGTTTTTATTTAATGTTAGAAAGCTTCTCAAGCCTGTGTTTCCTTACTGCTGATGGTATTAATAATGTGTCCTTAATAACCTTAAAGATGAAAGCAGTGTTAATAAGCTTCCTTTTCTAACCCAAATCTGTAGAGAAATGGAATATCAAATCCATTTTAAGATTTAAACACTTTGTTTACCTTAAATTCAGAGTTGAAGATAGAATATTCCAGGGACTTAGGGATGAAATTCAATATTTGCATTTACCCAGGCTTTTTCTTTAAGATCTCTCTAACCACCAGAAGAAAGTGTTTTCCTAATTTTGTATTCTGTTATGTATGTACTTTATGCAGCAGAAACATCAAATTCTCAAAATAGGTGGACAAGAGTGAGTAGCAAAGATTGCTTAGTGTGTTTTAATCTCATCCATTTTTTACTTCTTTGTAAGTACATTGGGTTTATTATCTAGCACGTCATTCTTTAAGCTCATAAAAATTTACTTTTAGTGTACATCATTGTGGTCCAGTAACCAAGTATTTTAGATATTTTAATGAATATTAATTAGTCCATGATAATATTACTCAAGTTCCAGTCTAAAAGACTTGCTTTTTACTATAGCAAAGAATCCTTTTTTATATTGGTTTTCTCTAGCTCTCTAGTTTTCTAAATTAATTTGTCTGTTTTGACCAAAAAGACACAAGCACCAAAAAAGATGCACTGTAGTAAAAACTATCAAGTTAAATGGTAAAGATCATAGAGGCACAAGGAGTCAAAAGTATCTAAGTTTCAGATTTTGAAAAAAACGGCTGCATTTTTCAAGATAAATGTGTTTCTGGTTTGTCTTTCGAGTAGCATGCATGAATGAAGAGACCAGCAATCAGAAGCAGCAACAGCAGCAGCAGCAGCAGCAACAACAACATGTGACAAGCTGGCCAGGGAAGCAGGTAGAGACACTGAGACTGTGGGAAGAAGCTGTTAAAGCAAGAAAGAAAGGTAAGATGAGGCTTCTAGTGCTCCAAGTATGGCTAGAGAAGTGTTTCACTCAATATGCCAAGTGATCAAAGTAAAGAAGCCACAGCTTAGGGAATCCAGCTTTATGGAAACTTGGAAATACTATATGCTGGGAAGTGTAAGTTATTGGCAACAAAGCTTTCAAGCTTACCAGATAGGTTTTTTTACTAGGAAATAAAGATTCTCAGTATTTCTTGTCATGTTCCTTCTTTTGATTTACTTTTTGTTACAGATTTAGAACCAAATTTGGTCCTTTGCTTTGTATGCTCGGGGGTCCGTTTTTATGTTCACTTTTATGTCAGCCTCATGCGTTATGGGCTCCTTTTTTCTTCCTGACTCAAAAATTCCCACTGTTAGAGGTGGGTAAAATGTCCTTATGTGTTCATAAGCTCTTTTTTTTTTACAACCATGCTAATTTCTGCTGTTTAGTGTTCTTTCTGTATTGTTTTATTTATTACATGTTCAGGCTCTTTATCTCTTGGTCTTACCCTTAGTCTCATTCAGTCTGTCACTGGGGCTGGCATTAGCTTAACATGTATGTACTTCAGTTGTTAGAGACTTTGCCTTAATTGTTACCAAAATCGAGAGTGGTTTGCTTTTCTCTCATATATATTTTATAAAGAATCAGTTGGAATATCAATTTTCAACATAGATTTTTAACTGACTAGTTGTAGCTTTGCTTCTGTACTATTGTGCAGCCATTTCAAGTACATCATTTTGTCAGTGTACCAACAGCTACAGCATAGATTTCAAAATTCCTTTTCTCCCCCACCCCTGCCATGTCTTACTGTTTTTTAAATCCATAAGGAATCTTCTGCATGTAGGCTCCTCTGTAATTCCTTTGCTGTATAGTTTCTTCCATCCTTTGCATTCATTTGGTGTGGCTGTTCCCTTCCTGAGATCTCCTCTAAACATTCTGTTCTTGGATAAAGACAAAAGGAATAGCATCCTTTTCATACATCTACTGGCATTGGAGGAAAAGAACACAGCAGTCCAGATAGGCCTTTTACCCTTTCTCAGGTCCAGGCAGGTCCTGCTCGTTTCTGTCTTCCAAATGAAGATTTGTCATTATTTTGATAATTTGTGTGTGTGTGTGGTAGGAGGAGGGTGAAGAAATGGGGAAAGGGGATAGAAAAATTATATGTGTATATACACTATGATAATTGCATATTAGGTTGAAAGTATAATGTGAAGGTTGTTTTACTTAGAGAAGGAGTGAGAGTAAATGTATTTTAAGTTATAGAAAAGAACAGTGTTAGATTAAAACAAAAACGTGGGAAGGCGGTAGGGAGACGGCGCATGGGAAAGTGAAAACTCCTTTGGTGGATACTGGAGAATATCCTTAGCAATGCTACCATCACCTTAAAAGTGAATTGGTTTTCTCTTTCATTCTCTTTTTCTTTCTGCACTCTTCTGTTTGGTATTGTATTTCAGTTTACACAATAAGACTCAGTTGTTCAGCTCCTAAATCTTCTGACTTCCACGAAACAAAATGTTATTGTATTCCCACTCATAGCCTAAATCGCTCTGGAAACGACCACTAATGTTAGAAACTTCTGTATTCATGTTAGTAAATGTCACATTTTTGGGGGAGAGGAGACTCCTGGCCTAATAAACTTGAATCAGCACATTTCTTTTAAATATTGGGCTTAAATAAGATAATATAAGTTTCCAAACTTGGATGACAATCAGATCATTTTTGCAGCGTTTAAAAAAGTACAGACTTCCCAGGTTCCATCTAAATCTCACTGTTGAATTTCCTGGGAAGCCATTTTTTTTAAAAGCTCCCTAAATGATTTTGATCATTAGCCAGGTTTGGGAATCTCTGATATGGAGTACAGAGTATGCCAAGTTACATCATATTGATCAAGGAAGGGCTGCTTAATGGCCCAAGGTTCCATCTGAGGTGATTTGACCCACACGTGGAATGTGCGCAGACCTTCATCTTTAGTCTCAAATGTGTTTTTCCATTTTGACGGCCAAGTCACTGCCAGCCCACCCATCTGTCTTCTCATTACTGTTTTGTGACACACCAGCAGGTGGTGTTGAATTTTGTTCAGTGGTGGGGTGCGGATGTCACCTCTTAAGGAGGTTTTCATTAAGAAGACTTTGCTGGATAACAAGAACCAAGGCCCCCCAACTCATTGCAAGGTCTCCTTGCCTGATTAGTCATCCTTGGTATTGGTGGTGGTGTGTGTAATATGTGTAGTTAAATGACACCAGGCATAAAGTAGGTGATTGTGTCAGCATCAGAAAGAAGTAGGAATGGGAGTGGGGAAGAAAACATAAAGATATATTTTCTTTTTTAAAATGGATAAGACACAACCAGAAACAATAGGGTTATTTAACTAAAACAGTTTTTCTAAGACTGAAATAAATAGGTGATATTAAAATAGCTTGTTTATCAGTCTCTGTTTACGGATTTTTAAAACCTTAACAGAATGTGTCTTCACCTGAGAAGGCTCAAGAGTACCTATAGCTTTGAGGAGACCCACCTCTTTCTGCTACAGTATGCCTTATGAGAAGATTTCTCTGATTATCTGTTATTGTATAACCATCAGCCCAGCTCTGTGTAAACAAGCTCTTGTTGCCTGGCCTGCCTATAGTCGGCTCTTCTCAGGAAAGTCTTTAGAACTCAGAGGAACTGTGTGAAGTGGTAGTAAGAATACTCTAGCGCTCCTTGATCTCTCTGCCCCCCACCCCGAGTGTCTTGCAGAAATTTACTCATCTTCTCAGTATCACTGTGATGAAGGTAAGTAAATCTAAACCAAAAGTGCCAGAGCTAAACAAGTTGCCTAAATCCTTGAGGGAGCACACGTTGGGATTCCTGGCCCCCCATCTTATACTCAGAAGGATCCTCCCTTCCTGTTGACTACTTGGTAGAAAATTAATTGAATTTATTAAATGTTCTTTTTAATTGAAAGAAGTTGATTCAGAAGCTGTTTGTGAATTTTGTTCCCTGTTTTGAGAGTCTAAAGGTCCTTTTGTCTTCTTATTTTAGAAGCTGCTAACCTGTGCCAAACCTCCACGGCTGCTACGACACCTGTGACTCTCACTACTCCATTCAATATAACATCCTCTGTGTCGTCTGGGACTATGTCAAACCCAGTCACAGTGGCAGCTGCAATGAGCATGAGAAGTCCAGTAAATGTTTCAAGTGCAGTTAACATAACCAGCCCAATGAACATAGGGCACCCTGTAACTATAACCAGTCCATTATCCATGACCTCTCCTTTAACACTCACTACCCCAGTCAACCTCCCCACCCCTGTCACTGCTCCAGTGAATATAGCACACCCTGTCACGATCACATCTCCAATGAACCTGCCCACGCCTATGACGTTAGCTGCCCCTCTTAATATAGCAATGAGGCCTGTAGAGAGCATGCCTTTCTTACCCCAAGCTTTGCCTACATCACCACCTTGGTAAACAGTATTATAAAATCAAAATATAAGTTAAAGTAAATATTTACCAGCAACTTTTAGTTTATTAAAGCAAAAAGTAATGATGAAATTGGGAGATTTTATCATATTAGTTAATAATAGTGTAGTAACATTTTTCTCCAATTTGGCTGGGATTGTTCAAAGTAGGGTGTGTGTTTTACTTATCACTGGACCACTTTAGTTTAATCAAATTCCTTTTAGCTGACAGCATTGCTTAAACAGGATAGTAGTTGGCAAGATGAAATGCCAGAATTAAAACCAATCATAAAAAAGCAAAACCCATTTCAAAATAAAAAAACAGCATTAGTTTCTAATTCCAAGAAATCATTTTATTCTAAACACTAGCAGAACTCTTCTCTCAGTACAAGGTAGATGGCTGATTTTAACCTGAAGTTCTAAGTCCATGGATTGAGAGCTAGTGTAGAATTGTCTGTGTTTATTGTTTTTGAGTAAATACATGCATTGTCATAATAAAATGCATTTCAGAGAATATGCATTTTACCTTTGGGAATATGTTAATTTCAGGCAGCATTCCCTATGGGAAAGGTGATACCAGCTCTGATATGCAAAGCATATGATAATTTATCATTCTAACTTCAACATATAATAGGGATTGTGACCTGATATTTGGAGATGTAAATATTGCTCAGCATATTAATCCTGATGGAATATAGCATTGTAGTTGACTTTTTAAAAAAATTTAAAAATATATATATACAGATTGTGTTTTGGTAAGAGAAGGCCGCAACTGACAGAGGAGAAGTCAAGCGTGTGGACAGGCAGACTCCTAACAAATGGAGGCCAATGGGACTCCTATTCAGGAGCCAAGGAATACTTTGGAACACTTAAAATTATTGCTTTAAATTGGAAGACGCTGGAGGCACTGGGATGTGATATGCCCCTCTCTCTCCCATTCAGAGCCTGTTGATATTACAACAGGGAAAGGTGTGTTAGTTGCTCACTAGAGTTTATGTCTTATATTAAATTGTATACAGTTATTATTCTAACCACTAACTAGGTAGTATGCCCCTTCAGAACAAGCAGAGTGTTTTTTTTTTTTATTTCTCCTTTTGTTTCTTAATCAAGTATTGTGCAGATTTGTTCAAGTTTGTAAATATGGACATCACTTTTTTTTTCCTTTGAGAAAACACTTGTATCAGCTTTGTGGTGTTTTCAGGGAGACAGCTGTCCACACTCCCTGTAGAAACCCAGCAATGATTGTGCACGTTAAGACATGTGCTTTTTATTTCTTAGCAAGATATCTTATTTCTGTACATAAAGTAGAAACCAAAAGCTAAGGAAACAGATGCTCTTTAAACCATCATGCCACACATTGTTTTTAAAGCATTGTGTTCTAAAAAATAATTACTAAAACCAAGACGCCGTGATTTTTTTTTTTAAGTTGCAACGTGTTTTTGGTTTCTTTCCTTTTTCAACCTTGCAGTTAAGTGAAAATTAGTTGTGTTAATCTTGCAGAATGTTTGCAAGACTCACTATCAAACTGGATGACTTCCGTTTATACCCCACTGTGTCAGTTCAAGCATCAAAATACCCTGCATCTGAGGCAGACTTCCTACATCAGGGACAGGTATCTGTGTGTCATTATACAAAACAGTTCGAGGGGGTTGAACTACATAGTAAAAAATAAAATAAATAGTACTTAGTGTAAAATAATTTTATAAATGATCTTTTGTACTTTAGGACATTAAATTGTACAACTTTTGTATATATAAAAGCTTAGGAACTTTCTGTTTAGCAGGAAGGCAACACATTCCTACACTTTTAATGTATATGTTTGTTATAATGTCCATGTAAACATGCCCTATGTTTGTGCCTTTTAATTAGTTTGTCTCAATAAACAAAATGTAGAGAAAAATATGTAGCTATGACTTTGTTACAACTGTTCCTATCCACAGTACAAAGATGGTTTGTTTTTAAGATGTAGAGCATTATGTGTGGACTACTGGAAGGACTTGTGTAGGGAAGGCCCATGCGTGGCCCTCCTGAGCCTGAGATTAGGCAGGTGGTGGCCATATTTGGAGGAAGCCCACATTTATTGGCATGCAGCCCCGAGACAGTTCTGGTTCTGCCTGCTGGGATCCATCATCTCTGGCTGGGCTGATAATCACAGTCCTTCATGATTCAGACAGCCAGGCTTCCTTCACAGTGGCCCAAGGAGCAGTACTCTGTGGGGGCAGGTATGGACCCTACCCCCAGGTTAGAGTGTGGTCGTCAGAACCCTGAAAGTATTAGTTCTTAAAAAAAAAAAAAAGATATATGCTAGAAATGATTGTTTTATCAATTCATTGTATAATAAACAGGAGTGATTTCATTGTATGACTTCAGTTAAAATGCTATTTTGTATGCATTCTTTATTCACTTAAGAAGCTTGTCTGCAATAATAAAGCCACGCCGTGTCTTCTTTTGGGAGGGAGAGAGTTGGCAGGATGGGGTGGCAGCAGGCCACTGAAAGGGGGACGAATAGGTTGTGTGGTGAAATTCTCCTGTGTTTGGAACTGGAATTGAGTTTTGATGCTGATGAACTGATTCGACCAAGTGTTGAAGGCACAACGGCCACCGCTCTACGAAAAAGCAGAGTTTGTTTTTCCATCTGGTTGTAACCTGGTTGAGAGCACCCCCTTTATCAGATTGGCAGCTGAACAGTTGTATTAGATAATCCTCAAATCTGACATCAGCCTGTTATACTCTAGGGCTCACTGCTTGGCCTGCATTTGCCTTTTATTGTGTATTCATTTCCCTCCTAAGGTGTGCTCCTAAATGAAGGTTTCTATGTAAGCAGATGATGATTTTTCCTGTCAATACCAGCACTGTATTACTAACATGCAAAATACTGCAGATTTATTTTGACAAATTAAAGTTAACCAGTCACAAATGCTATGATGGATTGCTTAATACCTCAGAAGCTTGACCAGTTCACTATGACGATAGAGATGTTTTTGAAGCACTGCTTCTCCAGGTGTACACATAATTCTGGGCTGGAGAGAGGGAGGGACTAATTTTAAGCTGGTTGATATTGAAATACCATGAACAAGGGAGGGTGGAAATGCTCCAGGCTGACTGCAGGAGAGGTACCCATGCCAATCAACTTGAAGCCAGGCCTCCAGGCAGTGGCTACAAGCTTAAGCCTCTGTCCTACCCAAAAGACAATATAGATTTAGAACATTTCTTTTCATGCTCTAGAACCCAGTTTCTTTATTTGAAAAAGGCATTAGACTAGGTCCTCGACTGATTTTTGTTCAACTAGATTCATCATATGCGTAGAGTACCAACGTCAGGCACTGCTAAGCACTAAAGGGCATGTAAAGGTGGCAAAGACATGGTTGCTGCCTCTAAGGAGGCCATTAAGAGAGAGATGACAAGTACCCAGGTGAGAGTATCACCAGACAGCAAATCAAGATGAACCTGACACTCCATTTTATGAAAAAGTTTTGGGTACGTACATCTGTTTTATATAGAACTGAGGCTTTCCAAACTTCCTCTGGTAATTGCTTTAGTGTCTGTTGACTCCATGAAAACAGCTGGAGGAAAAGTGTTCCTCGGGTTGCTTTTGTCAGAGAACAGGAAGTGTTATTTCACTGAGTTGCTTGTTAATCTTTCCAGTCCTGGCTGTCCAGGTGTCTCCACTCCTCTCAGGGGACCCTGCAGTTTGGTCCTCTCTGAAGAGACCTGGGTTTGAGATGTAGATGGGATAGTGGAGGTTTTTCCTGTCCTATCCTCAAGGACCTTTGGACAAGACAGTACAATGTGTTCATGGGATGTTGATCACTTTCTCTTCCCTGCCCTAATCTGGCCCCCAGTCCTACACTTTCCATTTTCTCCTTTAAAGAGTTGTAGCCTCAAAGAATGCCATTTGACCCCATTTGAGCCTATAAATCTCCCCCCCATCCAGCTGGTCTAACCCATCCAGTAAAAGGTGGTAGACAGGTCAGTGTGTAAGGCTCAAAACTAATTTTGTGCATTGATCTGGATGCCAGCGTTTTTTGGCTGCCCATTTTGGGCCAATCTAAAACTCACTTAGTTCCCAAGAAAAGAATGGAGGCACGGTTAAGGGCTTTGCTTTGGATATTTGTGTGATCTAGCCTTCTCCTTGGAACAGCTCATCAAGGGTTGGCTAGCTTTCCCCATCCCAAGACAGGCACTTGACCTAGATCTTGGCCCTGGACCATGAAGGTCAAGTATACTTCACTTTACAAAAACTGCCCTGTCATGGTAAAGGAATAGATTACACTTCAGATTCTGTATCACCACTGATTTGCATTATAATTTCATACATTTTTCTTCATTCCTAATTATCTTCTTTAAGTTGACATCTCATTTCCCTCCCAACGCCAAATATCTCTTTGAAGAGTGCATAAAATAAGAATTTAAAATCACTATTCTTGTTGAAATGAATCCTTTCCAATTCATGTAACTGCCAAACAAATGGGGTGTTTTGGTAAATTCACATTGTTTACGGAGTTTTTTCAAAGTGCGGTCTACCTGCATTTGGCTACATCAGCCCTATTACCTGAATGTCACTTTTTCCGATGAAAACATCTATAAAGGGCCTGGAGCAAGATCTAGTAGGCTAAAGATGGGTGTGAGGACCATGTCGTGTTCTGCCCGTGAGTCATCTTTTGTCATGGCAGCTGGAAAGGATGAGGAAACCAAGGGAATGGAAGGGACATCCCCTTCTAGTTGGTCCCGTAGCTTTGTCTGGCAGTCAGTACCCAGGTCCAACAATGGCAGCAGATGTGTCAGTTCTAGAGGCTGCTCCTGGACAGGGGAGGCAGTCTTGGAGACTGGGACGAGAAGCTAGTCTGTGTCAATCTTAGGGTCAGTTGGGGGCCACCAAAGCCACAGTCCCTACCATGTCAGCCTACATACACTCAGAGATCTGGCTTGAAGGATCCTGGATCTCTAAAGCCCTTGCTCATGAGCCAAGAAATTCCTAACTCTCTTAATAATGGGTAAAGAGCCAGAGAAAAATCACCTTTGTTTGTGGGGAGAGAGGGAGGAGGAAAAGGGAGAACTTTGATTTTGGGAAGAGGCCCAGGGAGGGAAGAGAGATTTTGGAGAAAAAGTCTTTGTGCTTGCTGTGGTGTAACTTCCATGTTAACACCCATCCCTCTCCATGCATCTGCCCTAGAATGGACACAATTACTCAGAGGACTCTAAGATAGCCTGCTAGTCCAAGCCAGCTGTGATATTGTCAGCGTCAGTAAATGGGCATGAAAGAAGACGTGTTCTTCTAAGCAAGAAAATCAGTAGCTGAAGAAACAGGCAAGATGCAAGTGATTAAGGAGGGAATCCTCCCTGCAGTGGGGACCCATGAGCGCCTTCTGGTGAAGAGGTGGGGGGCTCCCTTCCTGGAATCCCTTCATCCCAGGAGAGTAGGTTCTGACTCTAGGGTGTCTGTCCTGTCCAACACAAGGGAAGTTCTGCCACCTTGTCACCCCCAGAAGCTCTGTGGCTGTCAAGCATCTCTGAGAGAGAAGAATGGGGCAAGGGTGGAGTTGGGGAAGGAAAGGAGACAGAGCCTTTGTGCTGTTCCCTAGGCCTAGAATGGCCTCCCCACAAGCAACCGTCCAACACATTTTTTCCATCGTGTATCCCTAGATATTCTGCAAAGTCCAATTTAAATGTTGCCCCCTCCGAAATCTTCCCTACAAATTTAGGCAGTTGATTCCTCTTTGGTATAACAGGAGGAGTTGGGAGGTATCCAAGTAAAGTGGAGGTAGTCCAGCAACCCCCAGAAGGAATGCTAGTTCCTAAATTCAACTGGACTAGTTCCAAATGATTTGCCACATCCCTTAAATCTTTGGTTCCAAATTAGTCAGGCCACGGCAGCCTGTGGTTTTTGCTGACTTTCCCTTGTATTGATGAGTCCCAATGTCCAGAAAGCCTGAAATACAACAAGGAACCAAGCACCAAGGTCAGAAACAGCAGCAACAGATCAGTGAGGACCCCAGAGGACCCATAGCAGGATGGGACCTGGCATAAGGGCCAGTGGCCAGGAGGTGCTGTGATACAGGGTTGCAATCAAGAAGAGCAGCTTGGAATCTGACAGGTCCAGGTTGTGCCACTTGGAGCTAGCTGTGTGACCTTGGATAAGATACGTGACCTTGCTGGTCTCAGTTTCCTCAGCAGTAAAATAGGGACAATAGTAGTTCCAATCTAGTAATGTTTTTGAGGATCTAATTCATGTAAAGTGCTTAGCACAGAGCCTAATATAGGAAAAGGAGCTTCAAAATCAATGTACACCCCTCTTACTACCACCTGGGTTTCCTGTTCCCTATCTCAGTAACAGCAGCATCAGTTGGCTCAGAGGCACCAACTGCACTCTCCAAAAGACCTGCACAGGAACCAGATACCTTCCTGAATGGCTTCCCCACCTCAGATTTTGAGGATGGGCATCTAGTGTGGGAATCTAACCTCATCTCAGGAACGAGGAAGTAAGACGGAAGATACATCTCCTCAAAAGCAGCTGGCCAGGGATATTGGGCTGGCAAGGAGGGTTCAGGTTAGACGCATGCAAGAATCACCAAGTTGGAGACCTTAAAAACGTGCCATGATATGTGCCTATCTGGGGATGGTGCATCCTGCTTCCGAGAAGTCTTCCCACCCAGCTTCATTCCCCCACATGCGCTAAATCCAGAGAAGGATATAGCATACTTCCTCCCTCCGCAATCTCACCATCCTGGCATAGTTCTTCTTAGAACTTGCAGCAAGCCTTCCCAAGAGGACAAGAAGCGCCACCGCCTACCCAGGCAGGACAGGGAAGAGAAGCCTGACACATCCTTCTCAGACCTGCTCGCTCCGGAGTAAGCCCTCATCAGCCCTACTGGCTCTCCCAACGGTGTCCTGGACTCCCGCCCTCTGAGAGAGGGGCCCCGCAGAGTGAGCAGCAAAGGTGGGTGTTGCCAGGGCTGGATCAGTCAACCTAATGTGGTACGTTAGCATTACTACTGCCAGGCCTAGCTTCCGATGTCCTCCACCATTTAGCCTAACCACTTTGCCTGTCTCCTCTCCACTAGGGAAGACTAGAGTTACAGCCCGGCTGCTGGGGAGCGGCCAACAAACAACTCTGGGCTTGTCTGCCCCGCCCCAACTAGAGCATTGCCGAGCCGGGATTGGTTGATATCTTCTTGTTCTGATTGGTCAGGTGAGGGTGCTCATTCACAGAGGGCATTGCTATCCTCCTGCTGAAGTTTCCATCTCCTATGCGGCTTCACTTTCTACACCCTGCACTATAGTTGTACGCATTCTATGTGAATAGGTAAAATTCAGTTCTGTGTTTTCCACAGATGACGTACCCCCAAGAACAGTGTTGACCCTCTGAAGGATGGCTAAATCGGTCTCTTTACTGTATCCTATATCCAAATCACACTTGTGTGGGTGAATAGGAAGAGCCTTGTTAGGGAAGCTGTGGGGGCCTGCCTTTTGCATCCCGGGCGAGACCACACTTTATCTAGAGATACCCTTTGCTGAATTAGCTTCTCAGAAGACCCACTTTCGCCAGAACTTGTCTTTTCTATCATCTACACTTATATTTCACATTTGCTTGCCTTCATGCTGTTCTGTATGCTAGAGATGCTTTTTTTTCTCATTCGCTTTTTTTTTTTTTTTTTTAATGTGGTTAACTATTTCTGCTCACTAAGAGCCTCTGGAGAAAAAGCTGATTACAGGGTTTGGGCAGGGAAAACACAAAGCGAGTCTGGAACATTTTTTTAAAACTTTTTATTTGTAAATAATTTTAAACTTACCAAAAGTTGCAAAAATCAAAATAATGCAAGAAGAATCTGTATACTCTTTATCCAGATTCACATATTGTTAACATTTCATCCCTTGCTTAATCACATATGGGCTCTCCCTTTCTATTTTTCTAATTTCTTTCCTAAATCATTTCAGGGGTTCATACATCATGGCTCTTACCTCTAAATACTTCTGTATTTCCGAAAAATATAGTTATCCTCTTACACAATAGACCAGTTATTAACTACACATTTACATTTGTACAATACTTTTATTTAATCTACCATCCACGTTCTAATTTTGTCAGTTGATCTAATTATGTTCTTGTTAGCATTTTCTCCCCTCCGGTACATGGTCTAGTGTTGCATTTAGTTGGCCTGTCTCTTTAGTCTCCTTAAATCTGGAACATTTACATAGCTGGCTTTTTTTTTTTTTTTTTTTAATTACAGACCCCTCTCTCTCTCTCTCTCTCTCTCTCTCTCTCTCTCTCTCTCTCTCTCTCTCTCTCTCTTTTTAAATAGAACATTCCCCATTTTGTGTTTGATGTTTCCCCATGATTAAATTGAGGTTATGCATTCTCAGCTGGAAAACTGCTGAGGCAATGTGTCCTCAGGATATCATATCTGGAGGCACACGATGTCCCTCTGTTCCTCATAGATGATGTTAATTTAGATCACTCAGTCTAGATGTTGCCCAGTTTCTCTATTATATAATTAATTACCTCCCCCTCCTTGCAACTCATAAGAAGTCTGTGAGGAAATACTTTAAGACTATTCAAATATACTGCTCATCAAAATTTCCCCCTAGTTTTAGCATCCATTGGTGGTCTGATGCAATCTTTACCATGATGACAGAAAGTTCTCTTTGCCCAAGAAGATAGGGTGGGAATGTATCAAAGAAGATGGGAATGTATTCAAACAAAACAGCAGCCAACAAGTAGCCAAATCTAGAACAATCTAAGCATCAAAATAAATCATGATAATAATAAATTATAAGGTATTGAAGGAAAGTAGGAACCAATGAATACATGAATAAATGAAGTAATGTATTCTTCTGCTCCTGTAAATCTCAGTTCAGTCTTCCGATGAACCAGTCCTGAAGTGGTAGCTGCGCCCCTCTATGCTATTATGCTGGCTGTGCCCCAGGTCTGACCAACCATCATCGTGTGACACTTCCCTGAACTGAGCCCTGGCTCCACGTCACCTTCCCAAAGGGAGAAGGCTCTGCAGGCACAAATGTGAGACCTGGGGCTGAGGGTTTGGACCCTGGGAACCAAAAGTCCCGTCATAGCCTTAGGGTCTTCTTGCCCCAACAGACAGTCCTGCCTCGGGAGAGGTTTCTGTTTTCCCTTTTAAAGAGACATCAGTAAGTAAAATCTCCCTCAGCTCTCTAGGGTCCTCTGCCCACCATTATCACCCTCGAAACTGGCTATGATACAATTCTAGGGACACTCTCCTGCCACAGAATAAGACATTTTTGCCATTTCCGCTAGTGCCCAGAGCCCCGCTCAGGGGCTAGGCCAGTGAGATAGAGCCAGTTTTCTCTCCTTCCTTCCCCGGACATTATTATTTATTTACTTTTTTTAGGTGAGGCAACCCTTGGTTGACCTCACAGATTGCAAGGACCTTGTCAGCTTATGATCTCTCTCTCTTTTTTTTTTTTTTTAATTTTTTTACGCCTACAACACCTGGTCTTCCTAGGTGGTCTTCCATCCAAGGCTAACCAGGCCTGACCCTGCTTAGCTTCCGAGATCAGACGGTATCGGGCTTGTTCAAGGTGGCACGGCCATAGACCCTTCCCTGGCCATTTACTGGCCCAGCAAAGGGCCCCTCCCTCCAAGCAGGAAGGAGCCCTTCTCAGCACACCCAAGTCGAGAGGCTCCTCCACTGGTGGCTTTGCTCCCCAGTGTCACTCAGGATTATTCATCCTGCCCCACCCTCACCCTCCTCCATGGATCTTCATCTCTGGAAAGAACCAGATCTGAACATCTGGACTAAATTGTTTCCAGGCAGGCCTCCTTGGAATTATAACAATGACAATAAGTAAAACAGGCATCATTCATTGAGTGTATTAGAGTGAGGAGGAGCAGACTCTGCAGCCAGACCACCTGAGTTCCTATCCTGACTCTACAAAGAAACTTGGGCAAATTACTTAATCTCTCTCTGTACCTCGGTTTCCTAACCTATAAACTGGGCTAATGGTAGTAACCACCACAGGGTCACTGAGGAATAATGAGTCAACAATGTCAACGTTAACTGGCATATAGTAAGCGCTATGTATTTGCTTTTATAATTATTGTAATTGTGATCTCCTGGGGGATAATGAAGTGTGTGGGCTCTGGAGTCATGGAATAGGTTTGTATCTTGGTTTTACCACTTATTGTTGACCTTGCTCAGCCTTTTTGACTTTCCAGTGTGGCAGTTTCCACATCTATAAAATAGAAATGGGAATAATGCCTGCCTCTTAGGGTTTTTCTGAAGATTAAATAAGATAAAATGTGTAAAAGTGCTTAAAACAGGGCCAAACACATTGTAGCTCAAGAAACTTTATTATTTACTTTTACTATTTTTCATCTAGTGAGGAGAAAGGCAATATTCTTATTATCGTTTTAGAGATTGAGGCAACCGAGATTCAGAGAGGTTAAGTAATTCACCCGGTTTGTAAGTGGGTACAGCAGGGGCTTATTTGTCCCTTTATCTGACTGGCATGAAGCCACCACACTATATGTAGCAGATTTACAAGGAGTTTAGGAGGAAGAAAGAATCTGCTGCTCTAAGCAGGGATTGGGCCTCTAGACCCTGTGAATTATTTGTAGCAAACTTAACTTCAGGCTGGCTTTCGCCAGGAACTGGTATGGTGCAGGACCGGGGGACCTCATGACCTCAACTCTTGGTGATATCAGTAAAGTCAAAGCCAAAGTTAATATTCCATTTTGAAATTCAGGCCTGAGCCTGAAACACACTCCTTCTCTGTAGATTCTTAAGTTTGGTGTTCCAGGCCATTTACTGTCACACCCTTTTCACCTTCCCAGACTCATCTTGCTGTGTCACCCACCCCATGCTCTGGCCACAGTGGATGTTCACTCACATCTAAACATACCTTCATTTATGCTGTGCCCTTATCCCTAGTTAAAACCCTTTCATCTCCCAGGCACAAATCCAAGAGCCAGCTTTTCAAAGGTGCCCTCTCTGATTTTTCCCCATAAGAATTAACCACTTCCTTCCCGTGTAGCCTCCAGCCCCCTGCTTAAACCTTGATTTCACTAAGTTCACACTCTGCCTTGTATCGCTTGATAGCTGTTCCATATCTCCCTTTAGACTTGGAGGTTGAGGATGGATACATATCGTTCATTTTGGGGGGCTCGGTATAGAGTTCAATTGAAATAGCCTAAGTTAAACATAATTATGGAGGAAAAAGTTAGTTATGTTTAACTTTCCTCCTTCCAGTCAGAATGATCTCGGTTAAATATAGGCACACATAAATACAATTATAAAGGAATGTATGTTCAATGGAGGAACTTAGAAAATCTAGAAAAATATTAATAGCAAAGTAAAAGTTATCTATAAAACCCTCATCTAACAATTGTTAACATGTTGGCATATTTTCTTCTATGTTTATAATTAAATAAAAATAAATAAATCGGCTCATATTGCATATGCTGGAAATCTCCCTTTCCCATAACATATCGTAACATTTTTATAGGCTTTAAACATTCTTTAAAGGCAATTTTAATGGTTACATGGAATTCCATTTATCTATGCCTACTCTCTGCCCTAAAGACATGCTGGCAGCCTCTGTACTGGGGGCAGGACCCTTGGAGCCTCACAAACTATTACCAGTGAAGGGAAGACACATGATTCTGTGAGGGCAAACCAGGCATGTCTCACCTACCTGTCAGAAGTCAGACCTTTGGCAAATATTTACTCACTCATGAGCCAGCCATGCCTTTAGGCTGGAAGGTTCAGGCACTGAGACAGAAGACACCCCCCACCTCCCGGGAACACACACAGAGACCAACTACAATACCAGCACTATAGATAGGCTGGCAGGATGGATAAGTAGACTGCCAGGGAGCAGTTTGTTATGCAAGGGAACAGAGTCCAAAGAAAGTGCCATAGGCATGACCTTGGCGCTGGCACTCTGGAGAAGGATGAAGTTCCCAGAAATCCTTCTCTAAAACGGAACTGAGATTACCAATCCCACAGGCATCTACCTGGTTATTGTCCCAGAAAGGGTCGTTTACTCATTTTTTGGGAAGGTCACTGCCTCCATATGTGACCCATGTGTTCTTTCAGGCCCCTCAAGTGATAGTACTAAATTCTTCCAAAGTTTCCTCTGAGTTTCTTGGTCAAATTGGTGAAGACGGGGAAAGGAATAGGATTACCCAAATTATCTGGATGTTTACACCACTTTCTTTTCCACCTTGGGCCTTGTTAAGCTGCCTTTGGTGGTTCGAGGAGGACGGGGTCTCCTGGTGGCTAGGACAATGTGGTTGGTTCCAAAGCCGCAGCACATGCTCTTGTCCACCATTTGTGTCTCAGTGTTTGTCTTGGGCTGGGGGAAATCCCAGAAGGGAAATGTCCTGTTTTCCCTGTGGTCCAGCTGGAACCCACTCTTTCTAAGCCTGAGCCCCAAAACTCCCCATCAGCTTCATCCTCATAGTGGAGGTGCGACACAGCAGATGCACTCTCTACTGTCTGTGCTTACTGTAGCCAGAGCCTTAGCAAGAGACTTTCCTCAGATTCCCATGTACTCTGTGGGAACATCAAATGGTCTTCGCTGATCTAGCCTGGGGGTGGGCAGGTGGGGAGAGCATAGGAAAGGGGAGGAGCTAGATTATAGGTCAAGGGCAGGCTGGGAAGGGCCTCTCTAAGGTGTTTAAAGTTCATTCTTCGAACAGTGAGGTGTCATCTGTATTTTTTCAACAGGGCAGAGACATCCCTCGTCCATGCTTTAGAAAATAACTGCTGGTATTGAGGAGGATGGATTGAAAGGCAGAGGCCTGGTGGCCTGCAACAGGGCAGAGCAGTGGGAATAAATAGAGAGGGGGCAGAATATATGGAAAGTCCAGAGAAATTCAGGAAGTAGAAAGCCCCGAGTTTACCTAGGGGTTTGCATGTGGGAGAAGAGGAAGGCAGCATGTGAAGTTGGTAGCACGGGTGAGTGAGAGGTACCCTTCTCCAAGACAGAGAATTCTGGCAAAGAAAGATGTGGAAATGATGGGTTCCAGGCTTGCCATGCTGAAGGTGAGTTGACTGTGGGACAGCCTGTCCAATGGAAAGGACACATTCTAGTCAGGAGCTCAAGAGAGGGAGCAGGTTCAGGAATCGGTCATCAGCAGATACGGTACTATTATTATCAATAACAATACTAGAACTTCCTGCACATTCAATGAGCCAGGCACTGTTCCGGGCATTTCACATGTGTGGATTTGTTTAATTCTCACCACAATCTTTTGAGGTAGGCAGGCACTGTTGTGTGCCCCAAATACAGATGATGAAACTGAGCATCGAGAAACTGGCCCAAAGCTGTGCGGCCTGCAAGTGGAGCATGCAGGAGTGGGTATCCACTTCGCCCTAATCCCTTTGTGAGAACATCCTGGGAATTGCGAGACTTGTGAAAAGTTAAAAGGATCGTGCCCTGGAGAAGCACCTGGGGCAGACAGTGCTGAAGAAATGAAAGAGTTGGTAGGAAAACCAAGCAGGTCAGACCTGTCGTGAGAATGGGAGTCATTTCAAGGAGGTGTTAACTGCACCCAGGGCTGCAAGGGGGCCAAGAAGTGAAGTAGGGAGGAGGCCATGGGTTAACCCACTGGGAGGCCCCCTTTGAGAGCCATTCCTGGAATGACGGGGAGAAAGCTGGATTGTAGGAGATTGAGGATTAAATGGGGATTGAAGAAGCAGAGAGAGTAACGCATGGTTTATTAGAGGAAGTCTGATGAATGGGCAAGTGACAAGTAGGATAATGGCCTGACAACTAGGATAATGGCCTGAGTGCAGGATAGGGTTGGGGTAAGAGTTTCTTAGAAGGGGGAATCCTATAGTCCGTAGGTCTGAAGCAGAGAAAGAGGGAGAAAGAAAGAACTGATAGAGTATCTGGAAGCAGACAAGAGGGTAGGTCTTGAAAGCGGGAGACAGCTCATCCTCCGAGATGAGCAGAGACAATAAGGAGCCTGAAACAGGGCAGAAGCTGAGGGAATAAGGGAGCAGAAGGAAATGGAGGGATGAATAGGACCTGATAACTAATAGAATGCAAGGGAAGGAACACTGAGGACCGAGGTTTCTAGCTGCTAAGCCAGAGGATGAGGAGAAAGCTTGGGGAGGCAAGGGGTTTAAGTTCACTTTTAGCCTCCTTGCAGGTGAAGTGTCTGAGGAACCTGCAGGTAGAGAGTTTCTGTAGGCAGCGTGTATGAGGGGCTGGAGCACAGGAGGGAGATTTTACCTAGGACCCTGGGGAACCTGCAGCTCAGAGGCAGTGGTGGGAGTGAGGGAGGTTACCCAGTGGGGTTGTAAGAGGCAGGAAAAGAGTCTGAGGAAAGCTTCCAGGAAGACGGCCCTGAAAGGCGAGTATGTTTGCAATGCCTAAGAAGAGTCTGTCAACAAAGAGCGTCCATTACAGTGACTGGTTTCATTTGATAACTATATTAATAATGTATTAAATGCTTTTATGAGCACTCAGAGATGAGTATAAACAGGGACATCTCTATGTTTGCAGGTTCATTGCCTGGTCCCTGAAATGCCAAGGGAGGAACTGCAGAAGGATCTTGCAAGTAAGCAGAAAAGTGGCAGATGACAAAATGTAGATGATTAGCAAGGAGGATAAATCCTGACCTCTCAGTCACAATTTCAGGACAAGAGTCAGCATGGGTCAGTTCCTCTAGATTAAAAATCTTTAACCTGAGGTTGAGGGGACCACCTCCTGGGGTTTCAAGGGTCTCCCAGAATCGAATGTACCACCAAGTGAAGGAGCTTAGGGAGCAGGAGCAGCAGAGAGGACATCCCCCGGAAGGTCTGGGAGCCCATTCTTAGAGCTCCACTCAACAGGCTAACCTAATGTGGGGCCTCCCCAAGGAGGGTGTGGTTCTAAGGTTTTTCCCCCTCCCAGGTTCCCAATTTGCAGAAGAAACTTACCCTTGACATGCAAATGATGGAAACACATTGGTGTCTGGGGCTCTTTGGTTTGTGGTTTTTACCATCAGATGTCTCTGTGGCTGAGCATGTTGATTTGCTCATCAAAGCTAGAGGACTGCAAGTCCTCAGAAAAAACGAGAGAGGGATCTGGGCCTATGGGCAAGTGGGTCTCTAAGGCAGGCTTGTCCAGGAGGAAGGCGCAGACCTTCTGCAAGAGGTCTGGGGGCAGAGCTGGAACTGCAATTTGGCCTTGCCCTCCTCAAATCCCCTAGCGCCTAGGTAGCTCCTCTTCCAAGCAGAGTGCTTGGTGATCACCACCTGCTCCACCTACCCACCCCCAGAGTGGAGCTGGAAACCAAACTACATAGAAAAAGACTAGCTAAAATTGATTTTTTCATTTATTGAACAAGTTTTTCGGTGGAAAATGTTCTCAGGTCGCAGAAGCCCCAGAAATGGCCAGGGATGTCGGGGAGGAGATGGGGAGATGGCAGGTCGAATATAACCGTGTGAATGGGTAATAGCTTCGATTTCCTGACCTACTCCCCACCGTCTCCTCTGACCTCGCATTTTATTTTGTTTCCTTCCCGAGTCCTAATTCCCAGGAGGCCGCCCCTCCCCCACACCTCAGCCATCCCAGACCTTGCTCTTCTCTTCTCCTCGGAGCCGAGGTCGCGAGTCTCCCCGCCCCAACCTCTCCGGGGTGCGCCTTCCCTGCGCCGCTCCCCAAGCCTGGAAGGGCAGAACCCCGGCACCCTGCTCCGCCCGGGAGACTGAGGCTTCTCTCTCACGCCCTCCTGCCCGCCAGCTGGGGAGTCACTGCGGCTGGTGCCTGGAGGAGGGGTGGGGAAACGGCGGGGATTTTCCTGATCGTCACCCGGCGCCCCCTATCCCCCGCCACCGTGTTGCTTTCTGCACCTACTCCGGCGGTCCTCCTCTCTCGCAAGGGGTCGGGCACCCG
>NW_011889042.1:3026684-3047268 GCF_000151845.1 Pteropus vampyrus
TTTTCTCTTTGCATTGTTGCCTTACACCTACTCCTGGCTTGCCCATTTCTTTTCCCCTTAAAAGAAGTTTTAGCTCCAAGAAATTTATACAGAAATTAAATTCCTAGAGAGGAATTCATTTTAGGGAGGGAAGTTTTAGATTTTTCTTCTTTCTTCTCTCTTTTTTTTTTTTCTTTTGGTAAAAGTGGAGAGTGAAGCAGAATGACTGGGAGTTTAGAAATAAGGTGTCCTAGAGGTGATACAGGATACAAGACCATCTCACTCCCCACCTGACCCTCAGACAGGAACATCACACAGGATGCTGTGTGAAGGGGTAGGGGACACAAGCCTTCCTGTTGGTTATTCTGCTGCACCCTGAGCCACCTGGCCCAGGAGAAAGGACTCAGGGAGATTTTCTGGGCCTTTTATCCCTCTCCTTTGCCAGGCATGCTCGCCTTTACAGCCTGGGCAGAGTTATCTAGGTGTGCCTGAAGGAGGTAAGGGACATCAGGAATCCTCTTGTGCAGAAACTCATCTCACTATGAAATTTGGCCCCTGTGGGATTAAGTGTGAAATTGGGCCCTCTCTGCTGTTGGGGGTCAATGCCCTTGGCACCTCAATTTGAATGGAAGGTGGCATCTCTGAGATGGAGAGAAAAACCTGGTGCAGGTCACCAGGAAGCTGGAGGGTGTGGACAGGAGGGTTGCCTTTGAAACCCCCTGTCCACTTTCTGATGCTGGAAAGAGCAAGAGACAAGGAAATAGGGGTGGTGCCTCAGGCCTGGGCACATCCATGAATAGGAGAGAGATCTTGGACAGCTAGGATGGCCTAGGACTGATAAGATGACTAGGGGGGAACTTGAGGGCCAAAGGCTAGGGATGGGCTACTCTGAGAATCAGATGAAAATTCTAACTCCTTTCCCCCTCAGAAACATGCACGTGTGCAGGAACACATTATGTACACAATATCATACCTCTTGGAACTGAGACCCCTATAAAGAGCCCTAATCTAGAGTCTGTGGTCCAGCCTAGGCTGTTCGGAACAGTTTTCTCCTTTGTGGCAGGTCAGCGAATGGTCCCAGGGTGCAAAGAGCAGATATCTCAAGAGGTCTTTTCTCATGACCTTCTGATGCCACTTTGGGCTTGTGGCCATGGAGACCTGTAAACTCTGGACCAGATCCCAGTTGCCTATAGCGAACCAGGATGGGGCAGATGGAGGACCTTTTTCTAAGTGCTGATTTTACTGTCCCTGTGTGGGATGGCTCTGGCACTGGGCCTGGGCCTCAGGGCTATTGACTTAAAGGTAAATACAGGGATTAGGGTAAGGGATGGGTATTCTGGTGTTTCAGCTGAGAATAGGAGCCAGGTGCTTTAAGAGCCCAGCTCATTCTTTGGATAAAGGGGTTGAGATGGGAGCGGGTGCTTTGGTGAAGTTTAAGTGTGAAAGATGCTCTTCCTCTTGAGGTCTTGGGACAGAGTTGTCTAAGGCCAGGGTCTAGGTATTGTAGGTTCCTTAGATCCCTCTGGACTTTAAAAGGCAAGTGGGGGCCAGAGGGGATGGCTGTCACTATCCCCAGAGTATCCCTGAAGAGGCCTGGTCTACCTTTTCTTTCTTAGTCAAAGCTCACTGGGCCCTGGCTGCTGCTCAGATGTTTGTGGCATCTATACTTCCTGGGGATCTGGATGAGCCTTTGGTAGAGTCTGCCTCTGCCATCTGCAACTTCTTTGCCTTGGTATTGAGAAGCCTTTCTTCTTAGGCTCAAGTGGCCCCAGACTATGGTAGCTCATGGGATTTTTCTTTGTTTAACTAGCGAGCATAGTGTTTGTCATATAGTACCATTCGCACTTGTTTCTTCCTGCAGAACTTCCTAAATTTACTCTGCCTGATGCATTATTCCCATCCTGACAATGAGCAATTTAGGCAGGAGTATTCTAGAGCCTTGGGGGCAGGAAGCTGAGAGTCAGATAGGGATCACTTCTGACTATACAAGGTGGCCTGGAGGAGGTGATGCCTGCATTCTGTTGATTTCTTACACTTATGGGAAGTAAGAACCATAAAGGGCCTTGGAGATGCAGTGGTCCAGCAGTCCCTGCCTTGGAACTTGGAAGTTGTCTTGGGGTAAAGGGTCCTGTGGCAGTGACTAAGGATTCACATTCCTCAGTGGCCAGGACCTGTCTGCTGCTGCCATGGCAGCCACACATTGATGAGTTTAGGTTGCTGGTTGTGTTGGCTCACTCAGTGCTTCTCTGATCTCCCTCTGCTTCCAGACTCCCAGTAAGTACCTCTGATGTGTCACAGCAGTATATGAACTCCTCATAATGCAGCCATTGCTCTTATCTTTAAAACAGGCCATGATGATAAATATGATAATAATGTCTGTAAACATAAACTCTCTTTTCATAAAATGTCACCATTTCATTTCTGTTATGGTGGCACCAAGTGTCTTTGAGGAATGGGATAAAAAAGTTCCAGTTCCACTGGTCTGACCTTCACCCCCAGGAGGCAATCTGGCCACTTCGTGCCTGTTTCCACATAGCTTAGTAGTTTGGAGTATAGGGTCTTTAGTTCTATATTCCCAGTTAGAATCCCAGCTCTTACCCTATGACTTTGAAAGTACCTCAGTTTCTTGGCTCTAGAAACAATTCAAGTAGATCTAATAGGTGTGCCAAAGAGTAAACATTCCTTAGACGCCATATTATTATTTCTGCATATGGGTGCTAATGTTCTGAGGCTCCTTATTGTTAAGGGAAATCTTTGGTAAAATTCGTTGTGGCTAAGGCTGGCTTTTGGAGGGGTGAGACAGGGCGGGGTGAGACTCTTAAATCATGAGCAGAGGAGATCGCACAGTGAGGAGCTGGGGAGCCTGAAATATCAAGAGCGATGATAGAGGAGCATAGTTGGGGGCAGAATTACTCAATATTTGAAGCACTGCTGTGGAACCAACTCTTCTTCCTTTTCTTTGGAGAGTTTGCCCTATAAGTTTGTGGAGGTGGGGTGTGGGGAAGAGTGTAATTGGTGAGGAGGGTGAGTGACATATCAATCTTAACACTGGTCCTGGAGGAACAGGGCCCAGGGGACATGGAAGAGAGGAGTCTACTAGGAGGGGCAAAATGTAGACACCGGGTGGAAGCTGCAGGGGGTAAGTAGGAGGGGTTCTGTAAAGTAATACGCTTAGGAGATAATAAATCCAACACTCAGCACTTGCTGTGGGTCAGACCTTGTTCCAAGTGCTTCTCATGGATCGGCTCCTTTAATTCTCACAAGACCATCTGAGATATTATCTCTAGTTTTCGGTGAAGAAATAGAGACATAAAGAGGTTAAATAACTTGCCTAAGATCACATGGATACAAAGTGGCAGAGCCAGAATTTGAACCTAAGAAGCCTGGCTACAGAGGTTACATCCTTAGATTCTCAGAGACCTTTACTGAGCTAGGGGTGGGGGAGATGGCGGCGGAGAGAGGTGGAAAGCTGGGGTTGGAGGGACTGGGGGCATTTCGGTGCTTTGCTTGGAGGGCTGCCAACCCAGTGTTAAAGCATTGCTGGAGCATGCCTGGGGGGTTCAGGCTAGCACAGTCTGCTGACAACCCCTGGCCAAGTGCCAAACACCTTACTGGAGCCGTCCCCAAGAACAAAGGTCACCAAGACATGGCCCCTGCTTGCAAGATGCCTACAGTCTAGTAGAAACAAACACATTAGCCTAGAACTCCAAACACCATGGCAAGGGCTATGATGAGGCAAAGCACTGAGAAAAGGGATGCTTTGCCATCCAGAAGAGGAGTTGGGGTGGGGAAGGCTTCTTGGAAAAGGGGGCACTTGAGCTGAATGAGGGTCAAGGTGGCTGCTGTCTCCGGGACTTTTGATCTGGCTATGTGACCTCGCTCTCCTACTCTGTGAACTCGGAGTGCAATGGAGGGTCATAGTTTCAGGGTAAGGCAGGAACTGGGAAGTGTGGATGGCTTCCTTGATGCCTTTGTGGTTTTTAATAGTTACCTCCTGTAATGCCTGCAATGAACAGGCCAAAGAAGAAATAAAAGTTTTGTGAGAGTACTGCTCAGAACACAGTGATTCACTCTTGTGAATCTGCGTATTTAGAAGCAGAAACAGAGGCAAATTAACGTAAGCTGTGGAGGAAGGACTCAAGGCACAGGGACAATATTCCAGATAGGATGTGAGAACAAGTGACTCATAGGAGCAGAGTGGAATGGCTTCCCCTGAAGGTCTTTAGAAATGGGAACCAGTTCCATTTATCTTTGTGGTTTAAAAGGTTTCTTCTGGAGACAAGAAGATGAAATAGAGGCCCCAAGAGGTTTGTGTCAACACAGTAATAGGAAGGTCAAAGGAGCTGGAATTTTTGAGCTAGAGGGTTATTCATATCTGGTCTAACCCCTCATTGTACCCTTGAAGTGACTGAAGAATGCCCAGTAACGTTGAGCGACTCACCCTTAATTAGTGAGCCAAGACACAAATCGCATCTGCTAAACAGCCGTGTGTTGCCCTGCGTTGATCCCGGCCAGAGCGATGCTTCCTGGGAGTGCTCACAGCCCTACAGGGTGGTGTCCAAGCTTTGTGAAGAGGGTTGCAGGAAACCTGCAAGTATTGACCTGTTGTCTGGCTGTTGGAACTAGAGAAAGCATCAGCTCCTACTCGGAAGATATTCCTGAGAATGGGATGCCCAGCAGGTCATCTTATTCACCCTGCTTGACCAGCACCTAGAAGGTGCCTATACAGAGCCCTCAGTAAACTTTGTAGGGTGAAGAGTAAATAGCAGATAATCCAGAAGCTTTTACTCTTACCATCCACTTGTTGGGCCAATGCATTTACCCTTCCAATTCTGTTTTGCTTAAGCCAGCAGTAGAATCATTACATAATGGCCCCAGCAACAGAGAAAGATTCCCAAAAGTGTGCTGGGGGCAAGGGTAATTAACAACAACAACAACAACAACAATAGCTGGTTATGCCTCACCCACATCCAGTCAGGGGAGGAAAACTGTTTAGGATCTTTCTTAAAACAGTTTAGGATCTTTCTTAAAATTTATAATTTTTTTGAAAGATCATCGAGAGCTGATGATATGTTCATTTATCTTGACTTGCTTTTTTTGCTTGTTTTAGTCTTGATGTTGTTGTTTCTTGCACAAAAATAAAGGCTGCATTTTTCAAATTTAGGAAAAGCATGTGATATAGCAATCTAGGGTGCATTCAGCAAGATGGCTACAGAGATCTCCGAAGAGAACAAGGCTTGCTCTCAGAAGAGAATCTGATTAAGAATGAGCTAAATATGAACTGATGCCGGACAATGAGTTTAAATTACCGGGTGGTGAATTATAGCTCCTGGGGTGAATTTAGATCGACTTGTGCAAATTGAAGAGAAGCAGCCGCAGAAAACACTATGGCAAGAACTCTTGCTTCCTCCTCTAACCCTGTCATCTCCTATTCATTAAGGAATCATTAGGTTCTAGAGGGGCACCTGAAGAGGTCTGGTTTTATTTTTTGGCCACCAGCGAGCTGGATTTGGAGCTCTTTTGAGGAGAAGATTCTCTGTGGTCACATAGGGTGATCGGGAGTAGGAAATGATTTCACTTCATTCAGGCCTGAGATTAGTTTCGGTTTCAGGCAGTACCAGGAGCTGAGAGAGATGGAGCTCGGGAGAGCAAGAGGAGGGTGAGCTAGGAGAGAGTTTCACCATTGGCTGTGCCTGCTAGTGGCAAGGTGGTGGGCAGCGAACTCCTGTGCTGAGAGAGAGGAACAAGATGAATCAGAGATGGAGTCCAGGAAGGCAGCCATTGAGTGTCTGTGTGTCTGGAGACTGGGCTAGGTGGTGAGGGAGGCAGCTTATGATGTCAGCATGTGTGCATAGGACAAAGCCCCGTACAAGTATAGGACTACTGAGCCACGGGCTAGGAGGGTATAAGGAACCTGTAAAGCACAGATTATTTGATGAGGTGGGTTTTCCGTGAGCAGGTGTAGACCTGAGAGGAAAGCAAAGTGTAAATATGCCACAAAGCCTACATATATCTTGTACTGGCATCCTTAACACTAGTCCTCACTATGCAGCATTTTCTTATATTTGACTTTCCTGGGGGGGAAAAAAAAAAGATCCGGTTAAGATTTGAGAGATGATAGTTGAAAACTTGCAAACTTTTGCAAGTTGGTACATCCTTTAAGAACCTCAAGCTGTCATTTTTCCTGAGGTGGTTTGGGGCTAGTCTGGTTGTTTCACAGGGCATCATTATCCTAGAAAATCATCAGTTTTCCTCCCCTGACTGGATGTGGGTGAGGCATAACCAGATGTTTCATTCCACCTTCACAGTGTAGAGCATCATTGCATTTTATTTCTCACATCTATAAATTCGTTTTATTTCTAAAAGTGAAAAATTATTGAATTTTAAAGCTGGAAAGGATTTTGAAGATCATGCAGACGGCTCCTAGAGGAATATATGGTCCTGGGTCATAAAGCACCTTGAAAAGACCTATGGTTTGTGGTTAAGAACACCCAGTCAGACCGTTCTTGTTTGAATCCAGCCTCTGCTAGTTGCTACTGTGTTCTTAGGGCAAGTTACTCAATCTCTCCAAGTTTCCTGAGCCATGCAACGGGAGTTATAATAGTCTCTAATGGTTGCTAGTGAGGATCAAATACTTATGAAGCCCATGGCACAATGTTTGGCATATTATAAAGCCTAAGTGAATGTTAGCTGCTCTCGCTGTGGTTGCTATCATCATCATCATCATCATCATCATCATTTCATGAAATCATGTGGCTAGTTAGTGGTAGAACCAAGGCTGCAATGCTAAACTCTTTATTCCTAGTTCTCTCCAGCATGGCCATAAGGTGATTTCATCACAGTCTTTAAATAATGTGAAGAGCATTTATGAAAGTGCTTGTATAGAACTCTTTTAATGAATGTTCATAATACAGCTAGAAGAAATGGGCTTAATGTATTTATTAGATATAATTAGACTTTGGTCATGAAGTCATATGTTTGCCAAATAATTTGTTTCCATAGATATCATTTACTAGTGTTTAGAGGATTCCTAAATGCCAGATTGGTTACCTCTGCAGGAAAGGTTGGGGTGTTTTTAGATATTTTTGTTGAGAAGTTCTCAGACTGGGAACATCCACTTCAATGAGTTGTGGCACACAGGCTTTGGGGGTTAATGGAAATATTTCTGTAGCCTGGCTGCTATATATCAAGGCGACAGTGCATATTTAAAAAAAAAATATGGGCTTGGCCAAAGTTCACATATCTTAGGCCATGCCTGCACGATGCTCTCCCAAATGATTTGCACTGACCCTTTTTGCAAATTGTTGACAGCCTAGGAGCCTCCCAAGGGAGCCCTTTTAGCCTGTAACATTGTTGAGGCCAGTGTGATCCTCAGCCCTGTGGGGTCTTTTGACACTTTAGATGGGGTGATACCCTCTCCTTTAAGTCCGCTTTGGCATATTTTCTTGGAATATGGAAACAAATAGAATTAATTTTGTTTGGCGAATCTTGCAGCACTTCTTAGAGATACTGCCACTCTCTGGGGTTACAGGATTGAAATGCGTTTTTGATGGTGATCCATGGGACTTCTCAAATTTCCATGCCTGAGGGAGGAAGTGTTTTGAAGTGTGAAATTTGTGAGTGTGCAACTTGGAGTTTAAGACCAGAGATCTAGTCTCAGCTCGGCCACATATGGACTGTGTCATCCTGAGCAGACCGTTTAACTTCTTAATTTTTTTTTTTTTGAGGTTAATCTATTATTATCCCCACAATAAGAAGTGGCTATTGAACAAACCTGTTAAATAAAGCTGGTAATAGTCAACCCTACACACAGGATTGTTGTGATGGTCTCATAATATTACGTGCTTACTGCATGCTAGGAATGTTTCTCAGCATTTTAAGAGTATTAATTTATTTACTCAATCCTATATGAATACAGTATTATCACTGCTTTACATATGAGGAGACTGAGATGCAGAGGGTTAAGTCGGCTTGCCCAAGGCCACACAGCTAGTGAATTGAGGAGCTGGGATCAGAACTCGGCCAGGCTGCTGAGGTGTTTAGAGGAGGGCTTTATAACATTGCAGTTGTACTTCTTATTTTGTGACTGTTCCTCTTCTTACTTGATGAGCTGAGGGAGGGATAAGCTGAGCCTGGAGGTAGATTAAGTGTACAGATCACAGTGTTGGAAAGAATGAGGAGATGGAGCATATGAGAGCTTTTTTTGGAGTTAGAGGGAAACAGCTGTTTCTAAGTTTGGGACAGAGCTGAAGAGAGCCGGCAGGGACAGAGAAGGGCATTTTCTGGGTGGATTTTTACTACCTGCTGTGAAGGATTGCGCAGTCTGCAGATTTAAGAGCCATGTGTCTTTTTGTGTCTTTTCCTCTCCTATCCCATTTTATTCGGAAGCCTGTCTTTCAATCCCAACTCAGCCCTCAGCTGTGATAGCTTTAGAAACTTCGAAAACTGCCAAGCGTAGTGAATTCTTGAGACATGAAAGGTGAAGGATGAGCTTTTTAGTGGAATTTCTGTTATTGAATTTCTATGAAGTACACATGGGGATGAACCATGGAGAGGCTTGCGTTCAACAGAGAGGATTGGGAACTTGGGTGACTTCTCTTTTTCTCATGAGTCGACTTAATAAGAGAATGAATCATCCTATTAGCTTTTATCCTGGAAAAGAAAAAAGAGAGAGCGAGTGAGAGAGATGGCATTTGACTGAAACTAGAAGCCTTCTGTGTCGGCTCCCAGGGCACAGGCCAGGCCAGGCAGACTCACAGGGTCTTGGTAGTTCAAGCCAAGGTGCAGTCCCTCAGGGGGCTTTGAGAAGGGCTATTAGCTTCCTATCACTGCCACCCTCAGCCCTCTCCACCCCTGTGAGCCTTGGGGCATGAATAGACCTTAAGGGGAAATGCATAGGGAATGTAAGTGTCATTTTCTGATAACAAACCACTGGTGAAATTCGCACATGAGCAGTGATAATTTTGAAGATATTAACATAAAAAATTTACTGCATTATACTAGACAATTCAAAAATAGCTTTTGACCTTCAAGAATGTAAATAGCTACTCATACTCGTCCCAGTGAAGGTGGCAGGGGCCCTCCCTGTGCTAATGCTTGATCCCGAGACATCTTTGGGGACCTCTGGTTCTCTTCTAGTACTCCAGATAGGAGCCTTCCAGGAGTGAGCACTTCCTGCCTGCCCAGCCCCACCAATCCGTTGCCCTGTTCTCGGGAGGCTGGGGACACATCCTTTACTGAGCCACTCTGTGACCTTTCTGTGGACCATAATTTGGATTCTGAGCTGAGGCTGAGGTCCCTAGAGGAATGTGAAATCTCCCTCAGGAGAGCAGAGTTGCAAGAAAACTCCCTCCAGCCAGCCCCTTGGAAGCCCAGTTTAGGCACATCAGTAAGGTGGTTGTGTTTTCAGACTCTAGCTGGCTTATAGCACTTTCTTTTCTCAACAGTGCCCCTCTGTCCCCATTTTGCCTCATTTTCCTTCCTGCTCCCAGCCATCATCAGCAGCTAATAGCTCCCATGTATAAGAGGACTTTCTCTGTGTCAAGCATTTCACTTAATTTAGTTGAGTCCCTTTACCAACCCTGTGAGCCCGGGATTATTGTCTTTTGCAATGTGGGAACTAAGACTGAGGGCTAAGGGGTAAAGTACAGTAAGTCCTCACTTAACGTCGTCCATAGGTTCTTGGAATTGTGGCAAAACAATGTAAAACAAAACCAATTTTACCATAGGCTAATTGATATAAACAAGAATTAAGTTCCTACAGTATCTCATTGACGAAAGGACATTGAACAAGGTGTCAGTGTTATCAAGGACCACCTGTAACTAGTTCGAGTAACAGCCACTTACTGGGTGGGACTTTTTTTCATTTGTTTGTTTTAACTTTTTATTGTGAAAAATTTTCAAATATACACAAAAGTAGAGGGACTAGATAGTAAATTCCCATGTACCCATCACCAAACTTCACTCCTAATGGAGAAGCCCCAGCTCCGGTGGTTCTATGGCTGCAGCATACAGCAGATCCTTGTGTATATTAGAAGAAGGGACCCTTCCTCCTGGGTACACAGCTTGGTAAGGAGAGCATGGGCTGGATTCCAGCCCCATTCACTCCTTTGGATGGATACCTTGTGCAATGAACAGGCCACACAACTGTATATAGTGACTCTGCCTGCCTAACTTCTCATTTAGCTTTTGGCATAAAGTAGAGAGTAGCCAGACACCAGTTCCTGACTGATGATTTCTCTTGTTGGCCCTTAACTACATGGGGTCAATGGAGAAAAGTGCAGTCATTGGGGACTTTTGAGGCTAAAATAAGTTAAGCAGCGGGGGTGATTCCCAGAGGAAATACTTCTGCAGAGGAGGTAAGGGCAGCTGAGCTGCGTCTTTTGCTACTTCTGTTTTCTCCCAGCCACCTGCTTTCTTGATGACTCCTCCTTGATGCCTTCTTTCCTCTGTTCTGTGCCCAGGGTAAGGGAAACACTTGTGTGTGGCCGCAAGGCTGGTAGGCGGGGAGCTGGCGGAGGCCAGGGCACGAAAGCCTGGTATGAATTCACTCTTGGCTGCCACCCTCCTGGAGTCTCTGGGACAAGCTGTTTTTGCTTCCTGACAGCTAACCTTTTCTTGGGGCTCAATTTAGCCAATGGCTAGGTAGGAGGTCCTGCTTTCACATCTGTAGGACTATTCCTTTTAGTCCCGAAGTGGGAACTGGGGGTCACCTGATAGGGAGCTTCCTAGGAAGGATTGGATCTTTCTTACTGCTGCGCTCTTGGCTATACCCATTACAGCATCTGGTGTTGGTGCTCTAGAAATATTTGTTAAATAAATATTAAATAAATAAATGTAGCATCCTGCAGACCAGAGCAATGTGTTGAAGGGTCCAGGTTGAATAATTGGTATGCTTCAGTCAGAAAGGACTATGCTATGCTGTGTTAATAATTAAATCCTGACTTCCTAGTCGCTTGACACAGTCTAGGTTTAATTTTGCTCATGGAAAATCTGATGTGGGTTAGGCTGTTCTCCTGCATCTGTAGCCACACCATCTAGAATATGGGGCCTTCAAGGTTACCACAAGAAGGGGTGAGAGAGATGGAGGCGACCCCTGGCGTTTAACTGGTTGTCAAGGAACTGACACCTGTTACTTCTATTTGCATTTTATTGGCCAGAACTAGTCAGTGGCTCCAAGCTAACTGCAAGGGAGGGTAGGAAATGCAGAGGTGCAAAGCGTTGTCTTCAGGGTTTCAAAGGAGAGAATTTTGTATTTTTTGTCCTTGGCTTTAATCTATTGGAATGCCTCTGGCCTAATCACTTAACCTCAGTTATCATTTTTTCACACTGCAGGAAGGGAACACCTGCCACTTCCTTTAATATGGGGAAGGAAGCATGGGATGACATTGAAGGAAAGTCACATAGTAGGGATTTAACTTCTCCTTTATGACATTCTGGTCATGTGACATTCATTTAGTCATTTCACCTCTGTGAACCTCTTTCCTCATCTATAAAAGGAGGATAATCATCCAGCCCATCTTTTCATTCAGACTCTACTGATTGCAAGTAGCAGAAACTAGCCTGAGCTATTGGAAGCCACAGGGGAATGGAAGAATCAAGGGCAGGAAATATGACTTGCCTCCTAAGTGCCTAAAATTGCAGGATGCCATTGCTTCTGTAGATGTGTGTCAGATGTCATGGCCTATGAGCTCTCAACTATACCTTCTTCCTTTGAGACTGAATAGTATCTCAAACTTGATTCGAATTCCTGGGGAAAGAATTTGGCCCATCTGTGTCAGCTGTCTCTCACTGGTCCAGTCAGCTATAGCCTGGAGGACATGGTCATAAAGTACCACTATGAGTTGGGGGGCCTTCCACTGTGAATGGAGGTGGAGGCAGTCTTCAAAAAGGTGCCCACGCTTACCTGGTTTAAGGGTCATCTCGTCAATTGGATAATGTCTGTAAGACAGCTTAGAGAACTGTAAAGTGCTACATAAATGTGAGCTGGCATGGTGGCGTGGGATTTCTCTTTAGGAATCTTGGAGATTGCACTGCACTGAGAGGAATGGGAGAGATTATAACACTGTGAGAGAGAACTTAAAAATCTTCATGGAGGCAGGGGAATTGTTCGTTGGAAGGTCATGAAGGAGGGACCAGAGGGAGTGGATAGGGCTAGCAAAGGGCATTGCCAGGGATCAAAGTAGGTAGGTTTATAGGCCACACTGCACCATAGCATTGTAAAAGAAAGTACCTTGAGTATGCTCTCACCTGTGTAAATATTGATGCTTCCGTAGTTGAAACTGTGTGATGTGGAAAGGATGTTAGCCCAGATTATGGGACTTCAATCCTTATCCAACTGACTGCCTCAGCCAGCTGTGTGGATATGAGCAAGTCACTTCACTTATCTGGGCTTAGTTCTGCCTTTTGAAGATTCTGTGTGTGCAGCGTATGCATATGACTAGTAATGTGGGAATTAAGGCGTGGAGTCTGGAATTAGACAGCTGGATCTGAATCCTTGTCCTTCACTTGCTATCTGTATGACCTGGAGAAATTTCTTAACCTCCTTCCGAGTCGCTTTCTTCATTTTTGAAATGAGGATATTCATAGTACCTACCTCATATGGTTTGAAGATTACATGAAATGAGTACTTAATAAAATATCAGCTAATATTGATAAAAGGGAAAGTCGGCCAATTCCAGGGACCTTTGGCTGTGTAGTGATACCTTATAGGGGTGGGTGGGGGGTGCAGGAAGAAGTCTGCGAGGGCTTAGGAAGCTGGAGGTTGGGGAGACTGCTGACAGGCAAGTCTAGCAGGACGCCCTCAGTTCTTTCTGTTCATTCAGTTCTGCCAGCACTGAGAGGTGTGACATGTAGCAGATACAGCCCTTGGAGTGCCTGTGGCCTCTCTTCCCACTGCCTCATCTGCTTCCCAGTCATTGTCCCTGGGCCTCAGCAATTTGTTGAATTCGGTATAACTCTAGAGAAGCTTAGAAGTTTAGTGGCTCATTCACTTTAGTGCTGGGCTAGGAGCTAGGGAGGCTATGGGTCTCAAACCAGGTCCAGGTTTGAGATTCAAGTGCTTCCCCATTTGAAACTGCAGAGCCTGGAGACTTAAAAAATAAATGAAGAAACCCTTCTGACCGCAGAGCAATTTGAGGGCTGAATTATTTAGAGGCTCGGCACCCTCTGGCTTATCCTGGGGGAAAGGACAAAGGGCATAATGTGGGGTCCGCGAGGGCTGAAGTCCTCTGGGCCGGCCGGTGCCTTCAGGCCGGGTCCTCTGCCTCTGTCCCCGGCAGCCCGCAGGTTCGGGCTGAGGCCCCGAGGGCGGCCTCTCCCGTCCTCCCTCGGCTGCTGAGGTCTCCCCTCGCCTGCTCCTGCTTGGATCCAGGACATAGCGATAATGAATTACATAAATAAGTCATCGCCATTAGCAGCCGGGAGGAGGCCGGCCGCGCGGGGAGGCGGGCGTGGCCCGGCCCGGACGCCTCCCTCCCGCCCGCGGTCTCTGCCGAGAGGCCAGTCAAGTCCCGGGCCTTTCTCTGGGGAGCTCCTGAGGGAGGGGGCCGCTTGGCCTGCTCTGGGAGGAGCCTTAATCCTCATTCCTTCCCTTCAGGATTATGTTGTCAGCCGAGGACTTGATGAAAATCAGCGTTTCCCCCACTTGCGGGGGGTTCAGCAGAGGGATGTTAAGGAAAGGGGTGTTGGGGGCCAGTAGGGTCCTCTAGAATGGGGTCAGGGCGAGTTCCTGGCACTGAGGCCTCATTTGGGCTGCCAAGATGGACCGTGGCCATGGCAACCCCTGCCTGAGTTGGGGTAAACACAGGCTTTCAAAGGGGGCCTTGTTCCCTGTGGGAGCCCTTCAGTTCCAGCCCGCTGGGGCTTTTCAAACCTGGGGAGAAAAGGGGGGGCAGCGGAGAGGGGGCGGGCCTGTTGTGAGGAAATGTCTCTCGGGTTCTCCTCCTCTCCCCTGCCCCCAAGGCATGTTTCCTGGAGGCCCCAGTTTCCAAAGCCGTAGCTTCTGAAGAATGAAAAGAAGCATAAGCACCAGGAATGTGTTCAGTCTCTAGGCAACAGTGTGTGTGTGTGTGTGTGTGTGTGTGTGTGTGTGTGTGTGTGTGTGTGAGAGAGAGAGAGAGAGAGAGAAAGAGAGAGAGAGAGAGTGTGTGTGTGTATGTGTGTGTGTAATTGAGGGAGGGAAGGAAGCTTGAAAAAAATCGCCCTCCTACTGGCCACCTCAGAATAGAAGGTGTCAGTGCCCTAGAAGGATTACAACAGCTAGCCAGGGCCACCTGAGGGCTTGTGCATCCTGTTGGCAATGAATATCAAATAAGTATAATCTCAGAGAAAACTCTAAATCATTCATTAAATATAATGTAACCGCATTGGCAATTTGCACTCTTATATATTAGCAAGTGAATTTTAGTAGAAAGCCGACCTTGGGAGCTTGAATAGCCTTTGCCGTCCTTTGGGGAGCTTGGTCCCTGGATTCTCCTCCCATCATTTTTTCTTTAACCCAAGTTCAACATCAGGAAGGATGGTGTGTCTGCCCTTTAAGCACCTAGATCATTTTTAAGGTATTCTCTCTATATTTGTTACTGAAAGAGTGAGTGATGAATGCATTTCCACTTCTTAGAAAGATAGGAGTTAATAATATTCTCCCTTGACACTGCATTCCTCATTGGCCTTGTCTGAAGAGGTGGCTAGTGAGGGCAGTCTCAGGGGGAGGAAGGAGGGGAGGCAGGACACAGACCTGACTACATCTGTCAATGTTGGCCAGGCTTCTCTCAGTCAGCTCTCCAGCTCTTCCTGGGGATCCTTACGGGAGGTGTGGAAAAAGATCCTAGACTTTTGGGCTCAGAAAGGAGCTGATTTTGAGCTTGTGTATGTTTATTCTCACATCACTGTCAGCCCAAGGCAACTAGCAACATCCATTGTGGTAGACTGGAGTTTTTACTACTGCTGCTGACCCCCAGCCTCATGCCTTAGATTCTGGTTGGGCGGGGTGGGGTTCAATAAACTTGAATATATATAGCTGGCACCCTGGCAACCTGGCAAAGTTTCCTCGCACCCAAGGGAGAGCATGAAGGGGGACTTTTCATGGACACTGGGACCAAAATCAGATAGCTGGATTCTCATGGACTCCCATCTCTTCTGTCCCTTTCTCCTTTTGAAGTTTAGAAGTTTGTAAATTCTTCCTTGTCATATGCTGTTGAATTGGGGCTTATGTAAAGGGCTTCTTCATCTGAAATTGGGGTGAGAGAGGCTCAATTACTTTCCAAAATTTTCTGATTAGCATAAAATAGAAGGAATTGCATGGAGCACTGTCTGGAACTTCTGGAGAGATTCTCGATGACCCAGCCAACACATTAAAAGAACACCAAGGGCTTGTCAAGTGACAGAAATTTTTGTTTACCTGTAGAATTTAGGCCAGAATCACAGTGTGTGTGGAGTGGGGCCCCAGGCATGGGTGAGTTTTATAAGCTCCCTAGGTTTTTCTCATGTGCAGCCTAGGTTGTGGGCCATCCCTCTAGTGCAATATTCCCAAATGGGAATACTTTTGTCCCCCAGGAGACATTGGCAGTGTCTGGAGACATTGTTGGTTGTCACAACTGGGGTGGTGGTGCTACTGGCACTTGTCAATAGAGGGCAAGGATGCTGCTAAACATCTTTCAATAGACAGGACAACCCCCAAAACAGAATTATTTGATCCCAAATGTCAGTAATGCCCAGAGCTGAGAAATCCTGCTCTAGCGCCTGGGCCAGACCTTCTGGAGATTTATTTTAAGCAGAATTCTGAGAGAGGGAAGGACACGGTTGGTTGGAGGAGCAAGGTAGGGGCATCACATAGGGAAATAGCACATGGCAGGGTTTGAAGGTAAGAGAATGTGATTGGTTTTTGCAAAAAAAGAAAGAGGCTCATGGTTTCATGAGAGTCATCCAAGATCCAGAGGAGGTTTTCAGCCTGGTGCTCTCTGGGGTTGGGCTGGCAGACCCTTGTGGTTGGGGCATCAAGCCCTTCTGACTGTGTTTGCTGTCTGTGTGTCAGTAACCCGTAGGCCTTTCTCTGCCTTGTGTGAGTCAAGTGAAGGAAGGCCTGTCAAATACCAGCAACTTCGAAAGCCCAGTCCCACCTTGGGGCTGACTTTCCCTAAGTCCATGCATATGTGAACTCACTTTCCTTCTGGCTCCAGAAACAGGCAGTGCCCTTTGCACTAGTTAACAGCTCTATGGTCCCTTCTATCATGTATTCTCTGCTTCTTACAGAAGTGGGAGGAAAGCGTCCTTGGCTTCCAAGTCCATGCTGTATACCCACGTCCTGATGGTTCCTGGCTTGTGACAGTTGCTCCATAAATGTTTTTTGAATGGATGAGTGAACCCCCCGAAGGAATGGGAGGTCCGGGGCTCTTACTGCGAATTGCCTCTTTAATAAGTATAGTCCTTCAGTCCGTTGAATTAGGAGAGACTGAGGTCGGTAATAAGACTAAGGAAGGTCTCTGTTGTCACGAATTCCCGGGGAGTAGAGTGGATAACCTGAGGGTTACCTGTGGGAAGTGAGCATCATTCCCCTTTGGAGGTGAGCTGCTTGTGGCTCTTTCTGGCTGCACGAGTGGCCAGGAAGGGGCCATTTCTGCCCTCCTGGGGTGACCCACATTCCTTCCTCTTAGGCTTCCAGCTCTAAGATTTCTTTGCTCTCACAATAGACACAAATGTCCTTTTATAAGAAGTAAAAAGGGCTGTCCTGATGCATGTGTGTAGCAATCCTCCCAGGGAATCACTGTCCGAGATCCAGGTATAGTCTGGCATGATCAGGGTGAAGGCAGTAAGCACAGTTTTCTCAGAACATCATCTCTTCTAGCAAATGGTTGTAGGTCGATTCCCTGATGTTTGCAAATGCTTCTTAGCTGCTCTTCTCTGCCTTCTGTTAAGCTCTTGGGACATAGAGTCTTCTGTTTCTTCAACTCAGGAAAAAAGGGCCCTTGGGTGGCCCAAGCTCAGACTGATGTGGGAAAAGCTGTATTGGAAGGGCTGCCTGTGAGCTCAGCCCAATCCCACGCAAGGCCTCCTGTCCTCACAGCCAGTCCTGACTGATGAGCCTATTCTTGGGCCCTTTGCTGGGCTCTGGCTGGCTTTGTCAGGTGGACTTTCTGGCACCAGCCTCATCTGCCTCAGTGAGTTTGTACAGTTCGATTCTTACTCCTCAAAGTCCGGTCCCCAGACCAGCCATCTATCACCTGGTTAGAAATGGCAAGTCTCAGGCCACACCTCAGACTGCCCAACGCAATCTGCATTTTAAGAAGATCCTGGATATTTCTTGCCCATTCAAGTCTGAGGAGTGCTTTGCTAGAAGATTTTGCATGCTGAGGGGACCACTGAGGAGATGGCTGGAGGTCTCTTTTGAGTGTCATATATGCCTCTGTCTTTGCAGAGTCCTTTAGAACTGGGCTTCTCAAACTTCCTGAAGTGAAGAACAGGTTGTTTTCTTCATTCATTTGGGGATGAATTTTCATATGTGGTCCCAGTGAATATGGCCAATCTGCACAAATGTGACAATGTCCAAACTGGTCTATATGTACCCTGTTCAAAGAGGCAAGTCCACTGTCACATGCTTGGATGCTGTGGCAATGTTAAATGGCTAGAAATGTCTCTAAATCCTTACTTTCTTTTTCTGGACTTATCTTGCCAAATACCCTTAACTAACAGTGTGTGGGTGGACTTGCTTTTAGTGGCCCTGGTCTAAAGCCCCATCATTTAGGATCAGGTAGACCTGGGTCTCTCACTTGTTGTGTTTTCTTGGGCTGCTGTTTAACCTTTCTGAGCCTTAACATTGTCATCTGAAAGTCGGAGATAATAACGCCCCTGACTCCTAGGGCTGGGGTGAGGATTGAATGAGGTCAATGTAAAGCACAGAGCCCAGTACACAGAATGTGCACTTGGTAATACTGGCTGTCAGATGTGGGCAGCAGCACCACTGCTATTGTTTACTGTCTCGGAGCATCTGAAAACGAGAACAATGGCTCTAGTTAAAGGGTACCCTTGTTTTTAGACAGACAGTGGTCTTTAAAACTGTAGCAAAAAAAAAAAAAAAAAAAAATCTGATCTTTTCGAGCTGCTGGTAATGAATTTTCAATCCAAGCAAAACCCAGGATCAGAATTAGGACAATGTTAGAACTTGTTTATAAGTGATGGAAAGGAGTAATCAACACTGTAGGAAATTCCTTTTATTTTCAGAGTCCCCGCTGGTAACCCTTTCCCTCCTCCTCCCATAGTGTATCTTCTGGTAACCTCTCTCAAGCAGGTCTGGTGAGTTTTCTGAGCCATGTTGCCTAATTCTAAACTGCCAGTGCATCCTCCCTTTCTGGAGCAATGCAGCCAGCCCTCTTGGCTATTTCTTTAGAGTGAAGTGAAAAAGTAGAGGACTCAAGTCAGAAGGTCTGTGTTCTTGAGTCAACTTAAGAAGGCATTGGGGTGTGGCCTCATTGGCCCATGGTTCTTAACCTCTTTTTGGGTCCCAAATCCCTTTGATAATCTAAGAGAACTTCGACACTCCCTGCCATCCTGAAAAGTGCATGCACATGTAAACACATTAAATTGTACATTTGATTTGATTTGGGGGGTGGGTTCCACAGACTGCATCAAAACCTCAAGGACCCTTGACTAAGAACCTCTTACCAGGTTGCAAACTCCACAAGGCTTGTTTCTAGTGTACTAGAATATCCGAGTGACCCCCAGCATGTAGGGGTTAAATGCACAGGCTTTAGAGTGAGGGTGCTGGGGTCTGAATTACTCCTCTGCTACTTGCTAGTTTGCTGACCTTGGGTAATTACTTATCTCATCTAAGCCTTTGCAGAAGGGATAAGGATAGCACCTACCGCATAGGGTAGTTGTGAGATTAGATGACGTAGTATTTGTCGGATGCTTACGTCGCATTATTATTGTTTAGGCTACAGAACATTTCATTGCACTCTGGAGGAGTCCCACCTTGGTGGCATTTGGACTGAGACCATGAGGCTTTCCTTTAGCTGGGTCGAGGAGTGGACCTCGAGACATATCTCTGGGAAATTTGGAGAGTTGGAGAGCTTTGGAGCAAGGCTCCTTAGAAGCCCTTTAGATCCAGCTGCTCCTGTTCAATAATTTCCATGCTGTTGGTTTTGGCTCCCAGCATGGAGCTCCCTGCCTCCAGAGCATTCCTGAAACTAGACGCCCAACCCAGAGTGTGGGGAGGAGGGAAATGAAGAACTGAGAAGCAGACTTCTTTTTTTTTTTGCTCCTTAATTAACTCTGGCTTTTTCCTCCCCGGGCTTTTGGGTTCTCTGCAGCCCCATCAATTAGTGGGTGTGTTAACTGGTGTCAGGGCAGTGACAGGGCTTCAGGGAACTCCTGGGGACAGTGCCGAGGAGGAGGAAGTGCCTCGCAAGCCCTGCATGAAGGCTTCCTCTCCTGCTGTCCTAGCCCTCCTGTCCCTTGCTGCCCCCTTTTAGCTGAGCTGCCCAGAAATGCAGTGCCGCCCCCAGTTACAGCCTCACGCTCTGGCTCAGCTGTTGTGTGAGAATGGTGAAGAGTTAAAGGATTCCAAACATTGGCCCCCACTGGGCCCTTAATTACATTAAGGCACAAAGCGGCAGTGCTGGATGGCTGCTCCATTGTGGTGCCTGTCCTGTCCTAGGGAACAATTGCTGTTCTGTTCTCACGGCCTGTTTTCCCCCAGCTGCGCCTCCCTTTCATCTCGGCCTCTTTCCCAGGGACGGGGGCTCATTTCCCTGGAGGGTGGAATCTCGGTTCTAACCTTCTTGCTTCTTCCCTGGTTTTGTTGGTTTTGTTTACTCCTTTCTTTCCCTTTCCCTCCTGAGCCATTGCTTTCCCTCTGGTTTTGGAGGCCCCGTGCAGACTGCAACCTCTGAGCCCCATTTCATATGTTCCCGAGAAAGCCCCATCCAATCCTGTTTTAGAGTGGGTGGGTGATGGTTTGGGGAAAAAAAATTAATGTGCTCGTTTGATTTTGCTTCTAATTTGCATGTTGTCATGAAAAAGAAACAAAATGCCCCACTTTATAATGACACCCCACTAATCATAATGACACCTTCCATTTGTTTAGAATTTGATAGTTTTTAGAAGGACCATCCCATACATTCCTCATGGATCTGCAAACTTTTTTTATGCAGTAGCTAAGACAGATACCACTTGCACCTTATTCTGGGGAGCGAGGGACTTGCCCCAGCCCTCCAGCTAGCCAGCCACGCAACAGTGACAAGACCAGGTCTGACTACCAAGCCCTTCCTGCCTCCTTGGCTTCATGAGTGTGGGTACTTTTCATTTCTCCCCAGTGTCTCAGCAGGAATGCTGGCAGCAGGAGGACATCCGGGAGGGGCCTTGTCAATGATAATGAACTTGAGCTCCTTGCCCTGAGTCGTGAGTGAGTGACCTCTAAGAACTTGGATTTCTAATCTTTCTATTTGACTCTGTCTTCTCCTCAGCTTCAAGGGACGAAGACATCACCCGCCCCCTCTACGCCCCCACCCGCCCATTTTAGTGTTGAGCTGTTCCAGACGCTTATTAGTTCTTTAAAATTTCCAGAGAAGGAAATTCTCTAGTCCTTTCCACATTCCAGTGTCTTCCAGCCTGG
>NW_011889042.1:3047318-3070090 GCF_000151845.1 Pteropus vampyrus
AGCCCTCCAGCTAGCCAGCCACGCAACAGTGACAAGACCAGGTCTGACTACCAAGCCCTTCCTGCCTCCTTGGCTTCATGAGTGTGGGTACTTTTCATTTCTCCCCAGTGTCTCAGCAGGAATGCTGGCAGCAGGAGGACATCCGGGAGGGGCCTTGTCAATGATAATGAACTTGAGCTCCTTGCGCTGAGTCGTGAGTGAGTGACCTCTAAGAACTTGGATTTCTAATCTTTCTATTTGACTCTGTCTTCTCCTCAGCTTCAAGGGACGAAGACATCACCCGCCCCCTCTACGCCCCCACCCGCCCATTTTAGTGTTGAGCTGTTCCAGACGCTTATTAGTTCTTTAAAATTTCCAGAGAAGGAAATTCTCTAGTCCTTTCCACATTCCAGTGTCTTCCAGCCTGGATCTGGCACAGGCCTCTTGACCCTATGCTATAGACTTCTCGGTAAGCAGGACCTTTGGAAGCTGTTTTCTGGACCTGGGCTTCCCCATCCAGCTGGGGGAGGTGGCAGGCCTGTAGCCCCAGCCAGTTTCCTGCTCGCTGCCTCTGGGCCAGCCACAGGCAGCGAAGCACAGGTGGATGGGCGACTGCTGGGCCCTTGGGAGGATCTTTGCTTGAGTACCAGGCCTTGTGCAGGCGGAGCAGCCCCTGTAATTAGTGTTTTTTAGACACAGCTGGTATATTTCCTTCTCTTGAAACCCCCTTCCTTTTTCACATTTGCACATGGCTTAGAGACCTGCCATTCTCTCACCCCTAGCATTCCCAAAAGGCACCTGAGCCCCATATGGTGAAGCTTGTCTTTTTTATATCTTTGTGGGGGTGAGGGGGAAGGAGGGTCATGTAGTGGGCAGGAATCATCTGCTTGGGGTCTCTGAGGGACATTGGACCCTACAGTGGCAGATGTCTTCTGCCTCTCTGCCTGGGGCAGAGCACCTGACTGGAAAGTATTTCACTTTGGTGTTTTCCCCGAAATCCTTTTGAGCATTTTAAGGGCTAATGGGCTTTCTATTATGTTCCCTGGAGGATTTCAGCCCCTTGGGAAGGATACCCCACTGACTTGCTTGTCCAGGTGTGACCACAGCAGCCTTGCAGGCCTCTGGATTACAGCTGTGTTTGTTCCATTTCATTGCTGTGGGCTGCTTGGGGTCGGGGGAGAGCCGTGGGGGGAACTATATGCCATCACAGTCTTCATTCCGACTTCTCAGACACACTGATTTTAGTCAGAATGTGTTCCTCTTGCCCCTGTGTAGTTTACATGTTCATTAAATTAAAAAAGGAAAATGCTTAATTTCCAAAACAAACTGATCATTCTGATCATTTAAACACTGCCACTAATAACATTTGGTTGTATTTCCCTATGATCTTCTTTTATGTGCATAGATTGAAAAAAATAGGTATGATCTTACTGATTACATACTTTTGTATATAGCTTTTCAATGTAATGCTACATAATGAGCATTTTTAATGACCCGGTATGGTCTTAAAACGTTATTTTAAATGGCTATGTAATATTTCTTCCAGTGACGTATTGGCCGTACGATCGCAAGCCTTGGAACTTTAGAGAGCATGACATTCAGGAGCCATTTGTTTGGGTTCTATTGGTATAAAATTAATCCAGAGTAGGGCCTCTGCCAAGACCAGTGCCTTGGCAAGAAGTGGCCTGGCTGTGATATAGGTCTGGGGCCTTAATGGGACAGAGGCTCTTAGCATGGTCTCTTCAGCCCTCAGCTCCATAGTTCTTAAAATGTGCCACTCATTCGAATGGCCTTGGGTGGCTTCAAGAAGCTTCTTGTAGCTTATGCAGGGGTGAGGTGATGGGATACTGGTTCAGGCTGGCTCTCAGGGCTCGTTGGTGCATTGGTTGAATCTCATTTCCAGCCTTGGGCCTGGCTTAGTGGGCCAGGTGTCAGGAACATGCTACTGTGACCCAGCTCTTGTCTCCTTCCATGAACTGTTGGTTTTTTGGACTTGCTATCTCACAGCCAGGGCCTTCCCCCAAAGTCTCCTGGTATTTACTCTGGAGTTACAGGTGCTGTTCCCCCTTTCTCAGAGGCACTGGGGACTGCAGTGGCCTGGGCTGCTGGAAACTGCCTGAGGCTGGTGCCTTGCTTAGTCACCCTAAACATTAGGATAAACACCAATTTTTTTCTCCCCGGATCTTTTAATTATACTTCAGATGATGATAATGATTAATAATCAGTATAATGATAATAAGCATTTCCCTTTGTTCTTGGAGACCCAAAGCCATTTTCAGTTCTGTTGATTTATACCCTTTTCCCTGCCCTAGTGAAAGGGTAAATTGAGGCACTGAGCAATTTAAGAGTAGTGAGCAGCACCATAAGGAAGTGAGAAAGACTGGCCAGGTTTGGGTTCTAGTCCTGTCTCTATCCTCTGTAAGTTCCATTGTCACTTATCCACAGAGCCTCAGTTTCCTCATTTACATAATGAAAACAATGATGCCTGACTTGCAAAGTTGATGTGAGGCTCAAATGCGAGTATTTCTGTAAAATTCCCTGGCACATAGTAGGTGCCCAGTCCGTGTTGTTATGTTGATGTTGTTCAGGGTCACAAAGTGCATCAACCTCAAAGCCAGAAGGGACTTGCCAGCGCAGCCTCCTCCCTGCTCATGTTTCCCTGGAGTCCCTTCAACTGTGCTTACCTAGCCAGCTCCAGGCAGGAAGCTTTCCTGCTTGGCTGATCAGAGGAGTCTGGCTGACCAGAGTTGCTATTGTTTTCAGCTCCTTCTGGCTGGGACATCCTGCCAAGTCAGGCCATGTTCTCTTACACACCCCGCTCATCCAAGTGAAAGTAAGTAGGACCCTTTCCTTCTGACTTTTCCCTTGGATGGTGTTGAGAAGGCAGCTCCACGTGAATGCAGGGAGTGGTGTCATGTTTAATTCGCTAGTGCATCTTTGTGGCCCTACTTATCTGCAGGCTCTTGTTAGAATTCAAAAAGCTAACAGGAAGCCAAAGTGAGAGTCATCTGAGGACAGGCTTTAGTTCTAGGTCCTTGCGCCCCAGTCTAAGGTCATATAGTTGACTGTCTGTTTCCAGGAGGCAATGGACTCTAGCTTGGCTAGACAGAGCTGGCCTTTGAGACTGTGCAGAAAAGCAGCTTATAAACTTTCCAGTCATCTGCCCAAGACCTCGAGTTTTGGGTGTTGTTCTTCCTGAGTCCATGGACCAACAGCATTGGCATCCCCTGGGAACTAGTTGGAAATGCAGAGTCTCAGGCCTCACACCAAACCAACTGAATCAGAACTTGGATTTTAACAAGATCCTTAGGAGACTCATGTGCACGTAAAAGGTTGAGAAGCACTGATTTAGATCATAGTTCTCAGCCACAGGTACGTATTAGAATCACCTAGAGAGCTATCAAAAATGTACTGATTCCCTAGGTCCCACCCCAGATCACTGAATCAGAATCATTGAGGATAAGATCTGGGTATTGGTATTAAAAAAAGAAAAAACTTTCCTAGGTGATTCTAATGTGAAGCTGGAATGGGGAACCGATTTAGACTCCTGTCTTTGGGATGGATGGTCTCCAATGACGATGGTGGTAATGGTGATAATAGTTGCTCTTTGAGATCTTACTCTGTATGAAGGGCTTTATTCTTATCTAGGATCTTCTTTCCAAACCTGAAAGGTGGTAGTCTTCTTACTGTCTTACATATGAGAAAACTGAGGCTCAGAAAGGTGAAGTGAGGTGTCTAAGGCCATGTAAGCAGTGGGGCTGGCACTGTCTGCCGCGAGGCATCTTTTGCCATTACTTTACTGTAACTGAAGCTCATAATGGTTTAGAAGGGCCTGGTTCTGCTTGGAAAGTCTGGCAGGGGATTCTTTTCTGGCCAAGTTTCAAGGATACTTTGAGATTGTGTGGTTTTAGGATTGTTCAGTTTGACGAAAATCACAGCAGCTTTTAGTCCTCAGATTCCTATGTCCTAGAATGGAAGGGCAGAGGGGTGAGATCAATGACAGACAAGTCACAAACGAATGATAGTGAAATCTTATGTGAAGGTTCCTGAGTCCATGGACCAGCAGCATTGGCATCCCCTGGGAACTAGTTGGAAATGCAGAGTCTCAGGCCTCACACCAAACCAACTGAATCAGAACTTGGATTTTAACAAGTTCTGATTCAGTTGGTTTCTCAAAGATCATAGAGACTTGATCCAGCTCTATTTATTTTAAACTAGCCAAATGGATTTCAGCAGTCGCGTTATCCCTCTGTACCCATGCTCCACACCCCTCAGGTGAGAAAGGGGGTGACTCTCACTGTTCTTTCTGGTTCTGCAAATCTGAGTTGTAAGACGAAAGCCGGGAAACTAAGGCATCAGCCGGAAGCGAGCCAAACTGCAGACCTCAAGTCTTTTGCGCTAAGAGCAGCTGGGAGACAGCACTGGGCATGGTTGCCGTCGGGTGTCATGGAAAGCAAAGGAGAATACAGCCCCTGTGCCCAAATGCGAGGTACACAGAACCCTGAAACAGAACTTCCTGGGAGTTGGGAGCCTGCAGAGAAAGCTGGCAACAAACACAGAGAAAACGAGCTGGAGAAGTAGCCCTTTCTTTTCCTGTTTTGAACCACGTCCAAACCTAACTTTTAAGTTCGAATAAGGATTTGAAAGTCAGCCTGAGGCTCCCACAGAATCTAAATCCAGGTTACTCTGTATATCTTCCTTATAAAGTCATGGAATAGTTGTGTTTAGGGAATGGAATGAGTGAGGGTGAATGTTTCATTGCTTTTTTCATTGCTTTTCTTTTCAAGGAAACACTTGGCCCTTGCGTTGCATAGCATCTTGCAGTTCATAGGGGCCTTTTATGCATTTTATAGCACGGTTGGTCCCTGCACCAGCGCTATGGGGCTGGAAGGGTGTGTGGGGTGGCCCCCATTTTACAGTGAAGGAAACACAGCCATACAGATGTTAAGTGAGAGCCTTGAGGTCTCAGAGTAAATAGGGGCAGAGCCTGGACTTGAACCTGGCTCTTCTGATTCCAAGCACAGCACTCCTTTTAATCTATCAACCCTTCCCTATGGACTCCTTCCCTTGGCCTTGCAAGGCCTGGAGTTGGGAATGGTCAGTAGCTTCGGACAGATGTAGTTCATAAAGTACAATCAATTTCCAGTGTTCTGTACTTGTGTTTTGAAACATTGTTTCCTTTTTGATTACATAACCAATATACAACCACATTATTTTTATTAGAGATTTCAAATCATACAAACAGCCCCTTTGACTACCCCTTCTTCCCATCCCGTCCCATTCCTCAGAGGTAACCAGTGATGAATTTGAGGTGAATTTTCTTAGCCCTTTTAACCAAATGCATTTTGTATGTGTTACTGATGGATTATTATAATCCCTAACCATCTTGCTTGCTTTAATTACCAGTTCATGTGTGTATGTGTGTGTGTGTGTGTGTGTGTGTGTGTGTGTGTGTGTGTGTGTGTGTGTGGTAGAAGCAAACATTCTAATATTACCTTCAGCAAGATAAAACCAGGATGGTGAATCACCTGGCCTGGTGGTTTAGAACAGTGATTCTCCATCCTGGGATGTGCATACGAATCACAAATTTTGCTAAAACGCAGATTCTGATTCAGTAGGTTTGGAGTAGGTCCTAGGACCCTGAATTTCTAATAAAGTCCCAGTTGGTGCAGACACTGCCAGTGGTAGGCCACTTTTGGAGTAGGGAGGGTTTAGAGCTTATTGAGCTGGGAAAGTGTGTAAACCTTCCACGCTTGTAAATCGGGAATAACACCAACACCATTATGTATAGAATTGTGAAAACAAAATGAGCTGGGGCCCGTGAAGAAACATTTAGTCCAGTACCTGACACGTAGTGAGTGCTCAATAAATATCAATTATTAGTATCATCTAGAGACAAATACCATAAAGTTGTCTGAGTCCAACAGAAAATGCTTGCCAATTAGCTGCTTTTGGGGGCTGTTAATGCTGATTCGCTTCTCCATTATCCATTTAATGTCATCATCGTTGTTGTAATCATTATCATCAAGATTTTTAATATGCCTTATATGGTATTATTTCCATTTACTCTTGGGAAACTGAGGCTCAGGGAGTTTGGGTTACTTAACCAAATCCACACAGCTAAGAAGGAGCAGAAGCAAACTTACACCCAGGTTTCATGTCTAGTGCTTGTCATATACACTGTAGCTGCCTTCACTTGAGAATTTACTACATGCATGGTCCAGTGGGTCTGTTGGTGGCATGGAAGCTACAGCCTCTGAGCGTAGCTCCAGGGAAGTGAAGCCACAAGCTTCAAACTTTTTTTTGCTCCCACACCTGTCAAAATAATTTTGAAAAATTGTATCCCTTTACGCGTTTTAAAATTCACATGTAAAATTTATTTATCATAACTTTAAGTAGAGTATATTTCCCACCTTATTGTATATCATATACTTCAAATATTTTGTCACAGCCTTAGAATGGCAAACTTAGTCTATGCAGTTATGGAAAATGTCTGCCATAATTCCTAATTGAGAAAGCTGGACCTCGTTGTTTTAGCCGTCAGCCAAATCATACTTTGTGTCAGAAAAAGTCTGGACTCCATTTTTGATTTGAATAAATGTGTTTAATGGGTGTTCCTCTGTCAGCTTCCTCCCTTCCTCATTCTAATCCTGAAGTAAGCAGATAGATAGATAAGATAGATAAGGCCCCTTCTCATTTAGAAGGGCCACTGTGAAAGGACTGCTGGTAGACCAGACAGTTCCCAGCACAATTTAAGGAAGGACTTCACATGGAAGAGCAGGTTTTTGGAAATCGACTCCCTGAAAGCCAGTCATGTGTGAACACCTCCAGGAAGTCCCTGGGCTTCCCAAATGTACCCCAATGGGAAGACCATTGAACCAAATACGTCCTGGAGGTTTTGCTCTGTGAACATTACACGTCTCGCTCCAGAGCTTGTGGATCTCTGGGAAACTTTTGCTAGAGCTAGGACTGAGCCTGTTCCTCCTACGGGCTCCCTGGTGACACCTTGGACCCAAGCCCCATGTTCCTTCCCGGCTCTTCTCTCAGTGAGATGGTAAGGGTTCGCACTATGCTGATGCTTCCTTGTTACAGGAGAGTGACTTCATGGTCACAGAGCAGTCCACGTACCCCACCAAGAAGGCCAGCTGGTCTTCCCAGGGGAGGTATTGCAGGGCAAAAAGGCCTTGGGTGGGTCAGGAGAGCGGATCTTCAGAGTCTGTCCCTGGCCTCAGTGCAAGTTGCTTGTACTCTGTCATCCTCAGCATCTCTTTCTGTTAAATGGACTGATGTGGCAGCATTTAGCTTAGTGTTCATGCTTTGAAGTTGGACAGACGTGTGTTCAAGTCCTGGTTTTGCCACTTACTAGCTGTGTGACCTTGGGCAGGTGAATTGCCTCTCTGCCTATCTCCCCATTGGTAAATGGCGATAAGAATAGTATCTCCCTCATGGGGTGGTTGAGAGGATAAATGAGACAATGGCTATTTAGTGTCTGGCCCACACAGATGCTCGGTAGATATTATTGTTATGCTTGGTTTTTGTTCTTGTAGGAATCGTAGTCAGGAAAAGACTGGAGTGAAGGCTTGGTTGAGACTCTCTGAGGGCAAGGCTGTGCTAGTACGTTGCGTTGTTCCCAGGATGACAACATGTGCAAAGAGGTGCTTAATACATGTCACCTGATGAATAGGGAGAGCAAGCCAAGAGGCTCCTATTACTGCTCTTGAGCCCCTGCTGTCTGCAGAGCCTACTGTTGGCCTTTTCTTCAGGCTGGCCTTCACCAGGGAGTGTTTCAAGCCTCTGGCCTTCCTGATGCCCTGAGGGGATGAGGGCTGCCCCCTTCTGCTCCCCACATTTCCTCTTAGCTTAATGGCTTTGAGAGTGCTGTGCTTTGTGGAGGGGCACCATGTTAGAGACCTGTTGGAAACCTGGGGCTGCCCAGACTCCTCCGCTGTAATTTAGGTTCTCGTGTCCTTTGTGGTGATCAGGATGCAGGCATTCCGTTCACTCTCCTTTCTGTTTTAAAGCGGCCCTGTCTCAGTTTCTTGTGGGCCACTCCCAACAGATGTCTTATAAACAGATGCCTTGTCCCCACCTCCCCATACCTTCCCTTTAGGAATTTTGTAATCTTTTCTTAAAAACTTTGAACTGGAAATTACTCCTTTGTCTTCCTTCTCCTCGGCCTTGGAGAGGCAAATAATGAAACCAAATTAGCCTCCAGTCCAACCCTGGGGTTTGGCAGTTTCAAGGAATCTCTTTGTCAAGCAAAGAATCCTTTTGTAAAGTGAATAATTTTACACTTTGGATTTCTCTTCAGGATTTTTTGTTGTTGTTCAGGATCTTTCTCAAGAGTGGGGGCCTCTCTCTATCAACTGAAAGGGCTCCTGGTATGGTTTCTAGATCTTCTGATTCCCTTAATCTTCCTGCTGCCTTCCTGTCAGGGCCCTGGCCCGCCAACATCGATCACATTAGCCCCGGAAGGTGGTGACGGATTTGTGTTTCTCCCTCTGTTTTGTTCCTTTGCTTCGTCAATCACGTCTCCATGGAAACAGGTGCAGCCTTTGTGTTGCCTTTGCTTTGGGCAAATCAATGCTGAGTGAGGGTTTTTCTTTGCTCTTTACCCCCTCCCATCTTTGGGATCAAAGGGGGAGGTGGGAGCAGTGCAGGGATTGACAGGAGGCCTTGTGGTGTCCCGGAGCTCCCTGGGTGTGGAAGCTATGGTCAGTTCCTGCCAGGAACCCCGTGGTTCCTGGCCTGGCCTGTTCTGTTCTGCGTGGTCACACCTGGTGCATAATGACAATCTTGGATGGATAGCAGTGTGCAGTTGTTTATAGATACTCTCAGTGTCCCCCTCCCCCCAACCTTCAATTCTCAGAGTCAGCTGCTGGCCACCTGGGACGGGAGGCTGGGTGAGAGAGCTGGCACCAGCTTTGCTTCTTTGGCGGGACCTCGAGGGTGAGACCTTTTAATCTTCCGAGCCTTGGTTTTTCCTGCGGGGGTGAGAGGTTTTGAACCTCTTTGGTAATATGATATCTTTTACCTTAAGGAAATCCCATATCTGAGTAAACTCTGCAAAGTTATTGTCACATGATTGTTCTATGGTGAATAGTAAATCCTGTGTTTGATTCAAACCAGTGAGTTGCCTGGTTTGAAATGAAACATTTAGAAATAAGAACCTCTCTTTAGACTGAGCCTCTTGCTTAAGCTCCAGCTCCACAGGCGCCACCTTCTCTGCCCAGGATGTTCTGCATTGGGGTTGATCATAGCCTATTAGGGGAGCCTTCTATTCCAGGCCAAAGCACAAGTGTTGGCCTGAGCAGCCCGGGGCAATCCTGATCTGCCCGGTGTCCTCACAGGCATCCCAGCGTCTCAGCAGTGAGGCGGCGAGGGTGCCCACGTGGGATGGGGCTTTCCGAGGCCAAGCAGCAGTTCTCTGCCTGAGCTGTTTGCCTGCCACATGTCTCATAGTCGTCTCTGTCACTGCTGGTTTCACAAACTATGTTATCCAAGGGTAGACTTTTAGCAGTACCACACTCATGCTGACTTTAACGCAGTCACATTACCCTCATTGATTAAATCAACAAAATACTTCATTTTAACATCTGAACTTTCTAGACTCACCTGCCTGTTAAATTTAGCAAAAGATATGTTTAGCCTCAGATTTTGCATTGTTTAAAAACCTCCCTTGACCCCGGCGTGGAACCAAACTGACTGAGGATACCTCTAGCATGTTAGGCGAGGTTCTCGTGGTGGTAAAGGTCAAGCTGTCCAGACTCCTACCTGCAGAACAGGCACTTGATGGAGCTGCCACCTTCTGGGATCTATCCCAGAAGTGAAGTCTGTAACATCTCTTTACAGTCAAGAAGTTGCTTCTAGAATCTAGCCTAAATCCCGTTTCATTTTGTCTGTCTTGAAGGAAGATGGGGAACAGAAAGCAATTATCTTCAGTGCTTTACTCAGAAACCCTTAAATCTCCTCAGCCTTGGCCGAACACTCCCAATCCTTGAGGGCTGCCTCCTCACTTTCCCTCCTTCCAGTAGAACAGTACCCGAGTTTCTTTTTGGTAAGACCAGGAGAATATAGTAGCTGCCTCATTGGGTAGGTGTAAAAATTAAATAAAGACTGTGGGGACAGCACCTCTCCAAGCGCCTGGCATATGGTTCACTTTCATTCACTTGCATTTATTCAGTTGGCTCTGAATACATTTTATTTCCTGCCTACTTGTATGCCACTCAGGGTTCCTGCTTTTCTTCACAGCCTCTTAGCAAAGTCCCTGAGCTAGTGGAACATCCTCCTCACTAGCCTCTTTGTGGGCCCAGAGGAGGGGCACGTGGGACCGGTGCAGGCCACACACCTCTGCTATTCCCGAACCAGCAGACCAGGAGACTCGAGCATGGAAGAGAGAAGCCTTTTCAAGCTCAGGCCCTAGATGGCATTATCCGTGTCCCTGTTTCTAGATTGACCTCAAGAGCTCCCAGCTGGGAATGCTGATTCCCCAGCTCCCCCATATGGATGCAGCCGTATCCCTGGTACTTCACTGAGAGGGGCCTGCGGCAGAGACAAATCGGTCCTGCTCCCGTGGACAGCAATCTGGATCTGTGCTTTGTCCGAAGGATGAAGTATGGACTCATTGTGACCCAAAGCCACAGAGAGCAGGGACTTCAGAGGTAGCTATTTTTTCCCCCCAAATTAGAAAAAATCTTCCTCGCTTTGAACCACATATACCATAGCGGAGTGGCTGAGAGCAAGCACTGTGGGGTCAAGCCGCCTGGGCTCTCGCCCAGCTCTGCCACTGTAGGCATGCTCTGTGTTCTCCGTGGCACATAGGACGTACTTTAAAAAAACATTTGCTATAATTCCCCTAGAGTTTTGAAAAATTTGCATAGTGGAGCTGTTTGATTTAACATTTCCTCCTCTCCCTTTCTCTTGATCAGCATAAATATACATATCGCTTGCCTGCTCTATGCTGGGCACTGAGCTTGGTGTTGGGGACAAAGAGTTGAATGAGATCAAAAAAAAAAAAAAAAACAGCAACGACCCTGCCCTCCAAGTGGGCACTGTCTGTTGGGGCCACCAACCGGCACACTGGCACATTAGTAATTGTGATATCGTGTGACTAGTGCTGCCATGTTGATTGCGCAGGAGGAGTAAGAATCTAACATGCTGAGGCTGTGTGCAGGTGAGCCAAGGAGTGCATCTGGCAAGACTTCTCGGAGGAGGAGGTCTGAAGTCTGAATCCTGAAATAAAGAAGCACAGTTGGTCAGAGAGAGGCTGCTGGGGCTAAGGCATTAGGTTGAAGGACCAGAGAAATGTGCTGGGTGTGGCTGCCGCCACAGTAAGGAGAAGTCCAGGATGAAGCAGTCAGTGAGGACATTCCTTCCCCAACCCCGCTGGTCTCTGGGCACCCTCGACACTTAACAGCCCCTGCAGTCACTGCCCCTGCCTCCTCCCTTCTTAAATGACGATTTGCTACTCACCTCTGGGGTAGTGTCTTTTAAGCAGGAGTGGCCCAGACTACTGGAACCTCTTTGACTTGGTCGGGGTTTGGGGAATGGGGATTCTGTGATTCAGTAGGAGGCCCTGGACTTTTGTCTTTCAGAAGCTGCCCAGAGATCTTGTTGCACCCCCTCCAGCTGTGATCACTGCTCCAGCCTGGCCTGTATATGTTTCAGGTTTCCCCGCCAGATGCAGTTTCTTTCTTTTACTTTGACAGAGTGGCATTATTGTTTTTTGTTTTTTAATCTTTCCTTCTTTTCTTCCAAATGGGACCTCTATCATCTCTCTCTTTCTCTCTCTTTCTCTCTTTTTCTTTTTCTTTTTGGCTTTCCTACTTTTAAAAAAGCTATTAGATAATGAAATGGGGGCACAAAGAAGTAAAAGTTGCCCAATGTCCAGGAGAAGCCATGGTCTCCTCAGCTTGCTCAGAATGCCTTGCTGGGCAGAGGCCTAAGTGTCCAGAGCCCCAGATGTTTGAGGAAATGGGGCAGGGGTCTGCTCCTCAGACTTTAGATTTACCACCTTGTCATTAGGAGGTGGTGTCACGATTTCCTCTGGTGGGCCTGGGCCTGTAGCCACAACCATTGCTCCCAGCTGCTCTGTCCTCTTGCCTGGACATCTGTTCTCCTAACAATATCTGCCCATAAATTCTGTCTCTGAGTCCAGGGTATCTTCACTGGGGAACAGCGAAACCTGCAACTGGTGGCCAAACCTTCACCATGGCTACGTGAAGGTGTGACTACAACTGTGTGCTTGCTGGCGGGCACCGACATCTGCACCTCAGCCAGGGGCGGGGGTGTGTGTGTGTGTGTGTGTGTGTGTGTGTGTGTGTGTCTCTCTCTCTCTCTCTCTCTCTCTTTCTCTCTCTTTCTCTCTGGGGCTGGAGGGGTGGCGTGGCATTTCTCTGCAGTTGGAAGCATCCCTTACAGAGCCCCATCTGCAGGCTTCTGTTGTAATTCATGCTATAGTAATTCTTGGTCTCCCTGAAGAAAAGAGATTTTTACCTTGTGCGCCCTGACATACAGTTGGTGCTTACTAAGTGTTTTTTGACTGAGAGTGAATGAATGAGTGCATAATTACAAGTCCGTGTATGGGTGTCACTGGGGTGCTGTGAATGAAACATTTAGTTCACCTTTGACATGCAGAATACCTCCCGGGTAATGTGGGGTCGCTGAAGTGTCCCTTCTAGTCTCTGCCTTTAAGAGCTGATATGATGGAGGAAGACAGCAAATGATGAAGTGCCACATTGCCCATCATTATGGCCACTAAGCAGTCTCTTCCCTCTTTCAGACCACCAGACCAGGTTTAAGTGTGAGGTGGTTTGGAAAAGTGGAGAGAGATCAACATTGGCTGAAGTTTCCAGATACTGCTTCGTGGAAAGGAGGAACTCCAGATAGGTCTTGAAAGCTAAACAGAGCTTGAAAGGAGGACAGAGGAGAGGTGAAAATCGGTATTTGAAAGTGGTCCCTGAACTAGTGGCATCAGCACCACCTGAGAACTTGTTAGATACGCGGATTTAGGGGCTCGACCCCGCACCTAGGGAAGGAGGATCTTTGGGAGTGGAGCCCAGCAATGTGTGTTTAGCAAGCCCTGCAGGTAACCTGATACTCTGGGATCCTGGTGACCGCTGATGCAGAAAAAAAGTAAAAGAGTCTCTCATCTTTACTGGAGAAGCTGGAGAGCTGGGAAGTGACCTGTCTTGTCTTAGGTGAGAAAGACAAATGAGGAGGCATCAAAGGAAGCGCCTGGGATGCCGAGGGTCTCAGCTGGATTGGCGGAGCCTGTGGGAACAGAGAGCAAAGGCAGGTGGTCCCGTGAAGGGAGAGTGGACAAGCCTGGTGACACATTTGATCTCGTGCCACATTTTAAGAGCACTCTTTTCTTTAAAATGTTTTAAGATGACTTGTCCCCTATCGCATTTTCATATGCTAATTGTGGAAAAATATAAGAAAGAAGAAGATGTGGGGAGAGGGGCACACAGAATCCCACCGTCCAATACAACTATTGATATATTGGCCCATTTCCTTCTGGTCCTTTTTTCTATACATTTTGTTTTTCTTTCTGTAGTCGAAAGCACACCCTATGTATCAGTTTGCATCCTGCATTCTTTGCTTAACAAAATATCACAAGCATTTCCTGACGTGCTTTCAGGTTGTCTCTTTTATTGTCACAGGAATCCCATCAGTTGGGCAGGGCAGTGTTGGTCAGGAAAAAGTAACAGGATCAGAGAGCAAAAGAAACTTCCTGCATGAACTCCAGATAGTAGGGGAGTCTGTAGTCAAACGGCCTGGGTTCTTCAACTCGTAAATTATAAGGGGAGGGGGGAAAAAGAAAGGATGAAGGGGGAACCTGTAGGTTAAAACAGACTTAAGAGACAAACAAGGTGCAAGTCTGTAGTGTCCATGGGGGTACATTCGAGTGACAAAGAAATGCAAGGGAGTGGATACTACAGGAGTTAGCTGGTGGCACATGGAGAGAGTGTGGGAGTGGCTGGCCAAGTTTTATTTCTTGGCACGAGTTGTTACAAAGGTGTTTGCCTTATTCATTAAATTCATTCATTAAACTTACATCTGTTTTGTTTAGTTTTCCATATCTGTTTTATTTTATTTTAAAAATAATGGTCAAAAGGAAAAAGGAACTTGCTCAAGGGTCCATATGGCAGAGCCAGGACCAGATCCCAGGTCCCCGCCTCAGGGCTTCGTTTCCCGTTGTTCCCACGCTTTGTGGGTTGTCCGCTTGCCCACCTCCCAGCCCCCAAACTTTGGCTAGCTGGAAAAAACTGCAGATTTACAGCTCACTTTGGTTGACTTTCAGGGCTAAGCTGAGACAGCTTGGGAGGGAAATTGGTGATGCCCCTTTGACTCATAAGGAGAATTCTTTAAGAAATGGGTTAAGTTAGGAGTGAAGAGATTTCATACCTTCATGTGTGATGGGTTTTGCAGGGGCGGGAGGTGACTTGACCGATTTTTCTATCTCCGGTTAGTTCAAAAATACAAGCCCAAACACCCAGTCATCATTTGCATACTCAGAACCCCTTTCAGTTTATTTCCTTAGCCTGACCCATCTGATTCCTTGAAATGATGTGTTTTTTCTTTAATAAGCACTTACCCCCCCTCCCCACCCCCACACACATACCCCTGCCTCAGCCGTCATTTTCCTCTCTGACTCCTTCCTGTTGCTCTGGAGAAGCCCAAAGAGGCAGTGCCAAAGCCAGTGCCAAAGCCATCATGGGACCCCGGCGAGAGGACAGTGGATGAGCCCTGATGATGCTAAGCACCCCATTCCCCCCTGGCAAGGCAAATTGGAGGGCCTTTTCTGAATCTCCTCTGAGAGGGATCCTAAGGGTATTGAAACCAGAACTCAGGCTCCTAGCTGGACTCCTGCTTCTTTCTGCCTGGAGTGTCAAGTTTCACTGGCAACAGGCCATAGCTTTGATCTCCTCTGAGGCCCTAGGACACTAGTGGGGAGAGTGCCTAGTATGCACCCCAGCTCTGCCTGTTTAGGATAAGAATCATTCTTTGCACTTACCCGCCCGTTCCAAAAGGATGTGGAAGGGCTCCTCTGTTGGGGATCAGTGGTCCACAGTCCTTGGTCTCCCCCAGATAATTGTAATGAAGCCCTCCAGTTTTCATACTGCTAAGGAGGAGAGCTCCCCTGTAGGCTCTGACAGCACTGTCTGATAGAACTTCCTGTGATACTGGAAACGTCTATACTGTTCAGCACGATGGCCACTAGCGTAGGTGGCCATTGAGCACTTGAAATGTGGTAGTGTAACCGAGAATCAAAATTTTAAATTGTATTTTTAATTTTAATTAATTGAAATTTAAATTTATATTGCTGTGAGTGACTACTGGCTCCCTTCTTGGACAGTAGTTCTAGGAGTGGGTCACTGAGAAGGCCGTAAGTGACCAAGTTGAGATGTTTCAGAACTGCCTGTCCCCCCCTTTTCATACGCATACATATACACTCCTTACACAGTCCAAGAAGGCCTTGGATACAGTGTCTGTTACAACAAAGTTCACTGTTTACATATTCTTATCTGGAGCGAGGCAGAGCTGCCACCGACCACAGACGTGCCCCAGCGCACAGCTCCGTCCTTGGCACAATTGGAGATAAACCGGGTGAGACCTCAGGATTACGTGCACCTGGGAAGTTTGAATTCAGCTGTCACAGGCCCCACAAACCTGGTGTCCCACCCCGGCATGCCCACCCTTCTCTCTTTTCTTCTCCCCTTTATGAAGAAAGAATCTGGTATCGGTCGACGCCCGGGAACTGGGGGCAAGCATACTTGTGTGACTAAGGCCCAGTCACCAGGGAGGCTAGCCCACACTGGCAGTTTTGATATCGTTTCTTATTCTGGATGGAAATGCTTGGCCTCGAGTGAGAAGGGGTTTGCCCTCTGTGAGAAGGTGGAGGTGGGGGACAGCTCTCAGTTTCTTTTTATACATGTACACATTTTTGGGCAAGGTGGGTGGTGGGACTGAAAGTGCACTAAGGTATTTACCAGATGAGTCGGTCCTCCTATTCCCCCCACCTCCGCTTTCCCACTGCCCAGCTCCTGGGAGTGCTCTGTGATGTTTGTTGAATGAATGATGAATGAATGAGAGATTTCTGCCTGCTGGAGTGTCCTCGAGGATGGACTTCTGCTTATCCTCCCCTCTCCTCTGCCCTTCTCTTCCTCTCCCCCTGCAGTATAGGCGTGCCATCTCCCCTTTCCCCTTCCCTTTTAATCAAGGCTCTTCGATGCGTGCTTCATTTTCCGGCACACTAACCTTTGCTAATAGCTGTTTCCTGATGTGACCCAGCTATCCCAAATGTCCCAGGAAGTAACCCTGCACCGCCATCTCCCCCGAGCCCCATGGCATGTGTGACTGTGCAGACCATGTGAACAGTCTTCAGCAACAGGGGTGTCATTGTCCCCTGGCCCGTCCTCGCAGATGGGGACAGAGCTTCTCTGTGTAGGCAGGATTTCCTGTACGCTGGTTGCCCTGTCTCTGAACACTCCAAGCAGTGCCCCCTTCTGCCTGGTGACTCATGATCTCTTCTGCAACCCAGTGCCTAATCCTGCCTGATTTCTCTTTATTTTCGTTGTGGTAAAGTATACATAACAAAAATTTTACCATTTTCACTATTTTTAAGTGGCAATTCAGTGGCATTAGGGATATTTACAGTGTCGTACAATCGTCACCACTATCCATTTCCAGAAACTGTTCATCATCCCACACAGAAGCTCTGTGCCCGGTAAATAATAACTCCTCATTCCCCCGTCCCCTCAGCCCCTGGTCACCTCTATTCTAATTTCTGTCTCTAGGAATTTGCCTATTCTGGGTACCTCATAAAAGTGGAGTCATACAGTACTTGTCTTTTTGTGTCTGGCTTATCACATAGCTTGCTTTCAAGGTTCATCCATGTTGTAGCATATATCAGAATTTCATTCCTTTTATGGCTGAATAATATTCCATTGTTCCATATGTATATACCACATTCATCTGTTTATTCATCTGTTGATGGATGCTTGGGTCGTTTCTACCTTCAGGCTATTGTGAATAATGTTACTGTGAACATGCGTGTGCAGATATCTATTCGAATCTCTGCTTTCAGTTCTTTTGGGTATATACTTAGGAGTGGAATTGCTGGATGATATGGTCATTCTTTGTTTAACTTTTCGAGGAATCGCCCAACTTTTCCACAGCAGCTGTGCCATTTTACATTCCCACCAGCAATATACTTTTAAAAAAATTCTGAATTTTAAGCTATAGAAATAATGTGTTCACTTTAAAAACTTCCAAGGATGTAGAGGTATGGAAGTGAACAGCAAGACCCTCACGTAACCCTACCTCTCAGGTAACTGCTATTTAGTATTTGGTGCATATCCACGCGGACATCTTCCTGTGCATAGCCAAATATACAAGTATATACCCAGATACTTCAACAGAAATCCTCCTGAACACGTGGCCCTGCAACTTGGTTTTTCATGTCAGTCCATGTTGGCACCTGAAGGTCTCGGCTGCATGCTTTTCCATTTTGTGGACGTACCTTGTGTTATTTATTAATTACCAGGTATTGAGAGATAAATAGGAGCTTCTCCTTTTTGCTGTCACAAATCGCACTGCACTCATGGCTTTGCACACATGGACCACCGTTTCCCCAGCCCTCAGCCCTTTTGGGGAATGCGAGCTGAGCTTGGCATTGGGGAGACCACGCAGCCCGGAACCATCTTCCCCACCAGTCTCAGCTTTTCCCAAGTTGCTCTCCACTCTCAGGGCAGCTAAACTAAGCTGAGCTGTGAGCTTCTTTGTGGAGGAGGGCCACCCACCTGGCCTTAGCTCGCTGGCAGCCTCACCAGGCACACCCTCCGCTCTGGCAATTAGGGAGTCAGCTTCCTCGGAAGTAAGGAAGTAATTTAGAGGTGGGCAAAGGGGTAAGCAGGGGCTGGGGCATGGTGGTGGGGTGAGATAGCCATTAGCAGGCTGGGCTCTAGTCATGGGGCACACAAGTGAGTTTTCTCTTTGGGGCTATGAGAGGTGTTTGTGGAGCCATCAAAGCAGGTGGTGGAAAGACCCAGTTTAGTCCTGTCAAAAGGCCACCTTTCAAGCCAAGGACCAGCCTGTCTTTCACCAGCACCTTTCTGCAGAGCCCCAGGCAGCTGGTGAGAGTGTACAAAGAGGCCTGGAAAATCCATAAACTGCATAATCAGCCTCTGCGTCTTGGCCGCTTGACTCTGTTTATTACTTCCTGTCCCCGAAAGCCCTTTACAAACAGAGAGGCTTTGAGCGGGGTGAGTTGGACCTGGTGGGTGGCCTGCCCCTGCCAGGCAGAGGTCCCTAAATAGGCCCCCACCCCTATGTTGTTTAGGGAGGGTGGGAAGGAGGGGTGGTCTGAGAGTGTGAGGGGACCCCCTCAAAGGAGGGAGATCCCACAGAGCGCTGTTTACTTTGTTCAGTTGACAAAGGACAAGGATCCCATTTCTCCCAATTTCCTCGAGGGCCTGGAGGTTAAGCTCTAATGAGGTGCAGGAAGAGAGCAGAGTGAAACTTTAGCCTCTGATTGACCCCTGCAAGGTGGGGAGGGGCGCAGACCCCATTCCCCGGGATCTAGGGACAGTCCTGGTTCCAAAGGCCTGTGAGGCTTGCTCAAAGCCTGTTTTATTCTTGTTATTTGTATTACATTTTTAAAAACGGATTTTTCCTTGTCAGTTGACTTTGCTCCCTGAAAAGTTGCCCTGGACAGTGATTTGAGGCCTCGTGGGCATGCCTGTGGGGGCTGTTTGCTGTTCTTGCCTTGCATCTGGGAGACATGGGGGACATGTGACACCTGCATGGTTGGAAGAGGTACGCCATCTTTTGAAAACGGGGGTATAGGAAGGCTGCCTTCCCAGAGCTGGGGCTGCCCATCCCAGCCAGATGTGGGGGGCATTGTCCATCTCTGGGAACTGGGGCTCCAAACACGGCTGTGGTCCCGTGGCCTGAATGCCCACCCTCCCTCTGCTGCCTTTCTGCTTCCTTCCTTTGCTTGGTTTCCCTGACTTGGAAGATGAGTGACCATAAAGCCCCGACATACCCTCTGTTGAAAGGCCTCTCTGATTTGAAAAGCAGTAGAGTTGTGTTGGCCTGCAATCTCTCTCTGCATGGACCTGCCAGGTGTGAGGGCCGTGGGTTTGCTGGTGCTTTCCCTCAGGGGCCATCTAAGCCGACTTCCACATGGGACCTGTGTGTGTCTCAGCCTGTGTTTTTGGTTGTGCAATTCTGAGCCTGCCCCACCCTCCCAGCTCCTTCCTGAAAGTGAAATGCTTCAGTCCTTGCTCAAGAACAAAGGCCCCAAGCTCAGCCCTGCATGTTAATGATTTTCAAGTGTGGCCACTTCCTCTTGCCAGGCCTTGACTCACTCAGGCTGCTGCCCGCTGTGGTTGGGATGGAAGCACAACTTGACGAGAACCCAGACTGGGACAGGCCCCGCTGGGGTGGGAGTGGGAGGCCGCAGAGGTCCCCTCTGGGCCTGGGATGGCTGTGGCACTGAGGAGGCATGTGGTGGGACTGGCCTGCCCAGCTCTGAGCTGGGTGCATCCACTTCTTTTCTACCTCCTTGCTGCTGGGCCTGCTCCATACATCTGCTTTACTCCTACCCCAGGATGCCTGGAAATGGGACCATTGCCAGGCTGATCCCATGTTCCCAGCCCTCAGTTTCTCTCTTCGCCCCATGTAGAGCTGGAGTGGCTCACCGCTGTAAGTGGGGTGTCAATCTGGTGATGGTTAGGAGTGTGGGCTTTGGGGTAGAATCCTGCTCTATCACTTCCTGGCTGTGAGACCTCGGGCAAGTTATTTAATTCCTTTGCTCCTCAATGTCTTTATCTGCAAAAGAACACTTCCTACCTCATACCTCTGTTGTGAGGGTTCCACATAGGTAGAGTACCTAGTATAGTGCCAGGGGGAATCTCCCCTGCTGTGGGGTACATGCCCAGCCTAGAGTATGGCTGAATGGAAAGGACTGTGGACACTCAGCGTCGTAAACTGTTAAGTGCTGTGCACATAAAAATCACAATCATTTGGGGCAGTCAACATGTTCAGAGTGCGAGGATGATCTGTTTTGGGATTCTTAAATGGCTAGCTAGCATCAGCAGACTGTGGGTACAATTCAGATGTTTCCCACTGGCCGTTCTTCCTCTTTGGTTATTTTGCACACGTGCTTGCACGCAGATTCACCGTACACAAAGATAGCATAAATCTGAATTCACCCGGTGTCCATGGGCTATGGGTCTGGTAACTGCCATACTCCACACTCAGAGATTTATAGACCTTGAAGGATGAGTGAGTCATCTTTTGCCACTAGCAAGCAGTGCTTGAGCACTGGCTGAATACGTAGTGCTTTAACTGTGACATCAAGGAGACAAGGAACCGAGGAATGTCTAGCTGCTTTTGGAGGGGCCCAGCTACTGCCGCGTGCTCCCCCTGCTATCTCCTCAGACCCCTTCAGTCTGGATAACCTTGTAACCCATTCGTAGGCTGGGGCCACTCTGGCTACATCGTCTGTCTGACCCGTCCCTCGTGCCCTTCTGTGATGGGAGTAAGGGATAGGGTCCACACAGCCCAGGCTGGCTGCTTCCCTGTGAGATACAGAGCAGGATGAGTCCGGGCATGTGGGGTGACTTGGCAGTGCCTTTGTTTGATGACTGTTGACTAAGCCCAGGTGTGGGACCCAGTGTTTACAGAATCTGGTTGGCTCAGTCTGGAATGAAGAAAATAGATATTCAGAGGGGCAGGGAGGTGTCATGGATAATCCAAGAGGTATTTGTTTAGGGCCTAGAGCCAGAGATAAGGTATTTTTGCAGATTTTCCTAAGTCAAACAGACAGGAACTCTTTTTAATGTGTACCTACAGTGTACATTGGCTGCTACAGGGACTGAACAGTCCACGAAACTCGGCTCATACACCTATGGATCATCTAGGGACTCAGGGCAGATGCAGTGGATGTCAGGGGTAAAAGTGGTCTTAGGGATCACGTAGTCCTCCCTGCCCATTTTTCAGACGTGAACCTGAAGTTCCAGGAGGTAAAACGACTTGCCCAGTGTCACTCCAGTGGTTCAGATGGAGCTAGCACCAGAATCCAGGGCTCCAAACTGCATCACCCTATAAAATAACGGTCCTCATAATTTCCTGGGCATCAGGCTGACCTGGGGAGCTTGTTGCCATGCAGATTCTCAGGCCAAACCCCCAGAAATTCTGATTTAATAGTGGGGTGGAGAATATGTGTTCTTAGCAGACACCTCATAGGAGTCTGATGAAGCATTACCATGCTCTGAGATACAACGTCGTAGTGCAAAGAGCATTCGCTTGTTAGACTGATAGAGAAGTACACTTTCATTTCCAGAAGAGCAGCTTGGTAGCAGCGGAGGGGACAGGCAGAGGTGCAGGCAGCTTGGGAGATGAGAGCATGTGGGGTTAAACCCAGGCTTTAAAATACTTGCAAGTAACTGATGTGTCAGGAGACTTGACAGGTACACTTGTCTCTGCCCTGTATGGCCGTGCAGTTTGGATGTGGCACAGTCTTGGACAGACTCTAGGTCACATATAACTCAGTGTCCCCACCTGTAAAATGGCTCTGATAAAGGTAGAAGGTGATAATCTACAGTACTAGGTTATCATGAGGATTAACCGACATCATGCATCAGTAATACTGCCTAGCCTCAGTAAATGGCAGATTCTCTGATTACAGATAATTGCTGGATGAGGAGGGTGAGGGCCGGCTTCTGTTTAATGTCTTTATAGAATGGACTTCTGCTGAGGGTTTCTTTGGAGGAAAGGGGTCTGATTCTATAGCTAAAGAAAGGATACAGGTCCTTCCAGCACTGGGGGACCTGGATGTAGTCACCTCCTACAGAAGCGTCATCATGGTTTATACCTAATACAGTGCTCTATCTCTGGCCTTGATCCATCCCCCACCCATATCCCTGCATCCCTGGGAGATTTCAGTGATGGGAAAGGTCAGACTGAGTAGGGACTATTTCTCTCCATTTTCTAGAGGAGGAGCCTGAGGCCCCCTCGAGGCAAAGAGGGCTGGTTATGGGACCCCCCAGGAGGTCCTACCCCCTCCCCCTGACTGTCATATTTGAGGGCCAGGCCTGGTAGCCTCAGCAGCCTGAGACTTTTCCCTGCACTCCTTTCCAGGAGCGGGTCCTACAAGTAATCAGGAAGCTGGTACTTTGGCTAGGGTGTGCCGCTTCCAGATTCTGGTCTGTTTGGTTGCAGGTCAGGTCAGCCCGACCTCACTGTCACTGCACCAGACACTGTAAAAACCATTCCGGGCAAAGATGGAAAAAAGATTGGGATTTGGAGCCACATCTGGCCCTGCCATCAGCATAGTGAAGAGATGGACCTGCAGGGTGGGATATGGGAGGGTCAGGGTGCTGTTAGTGCACATTAGTGTGTGTTTAGGAGAGTGTGGCTGTAATTTTAAAAACACAGCTTCAGAGCTGGGTGGAAAGAGAAATGGATTGAGTGCCTGGGCTGGATGGGAGAGTTCAGGAAAAATCTGAAGAAGGTGTCTGTGTCCTGTGGCTGAGGGCCCGAGATGAGCATGTGGCACTCTGTGAGTGAATGGGTCCGAGTGAGCTGGTGCTTGTGGCACACTGAGGCACATGAGCTGTTTTGGAGTGTACTAGTGTGTATGCCTGCACGGGGAGAGCGCGCTGGCCCAGGAGTCTTGAGAGCGGGGTTCAAATCCCAGCTCTGTAGCTATTGAATTCTGTGACCTTGGCAACATGCATCTGAAAGTGAGAATATGAGGTTTCTTCCTGCCTTCCTAACCG
>NW_011889042.1:3070766-3100402 GCF_000151845.1 Pteropus vampyrus
CGCTTCACTTCTCCTCCCCTAGGTTGGTTCTCTAGGAGCAGAGTATAGGAAGGAATGGGGCTATTGGTCCAGCTCCCTGCTCCACTCAGGGGCCCCGGAGCCCCCAGTCTGAGGTCCTGGAGGCCCCTGAGGGGAGGTCTTTGTGCTGCACACACTCCCCCTTCAGGGCTGGACTCAAGATCATAACCCCAGGCCTGACTCCAGGGCCTGGCCAGAGACTCAGCCTCTGAGAACTATGTGGCCTTAGGGCTTACTAACACCTGCCGCCCACTAAGAGGGTCCAGATGTGGAGCGTGCTGCCCATCACGAGTCCCCTTCAGGAGCCCATCCGAGGAGGTGTAGGTATCCTGTTCTACTGATGAGGAAACTCACCTGGAGAAGGTCCACTCACATCCTTCCATCCCTCCAGTGGGGATCAGGATGTAAGCTGAGTTTGGCCCTGAGCTAAAGCCCCCGCCTTAACCACTGTGCTCTGTGGCCTCTTACCTCAGACTCAGCTCCCGTAAAAACCAGCTTGTGGTTTCCCCTCCACTAGGAGCTTCCTGGCCAGACCTGACCCTGTTGTTCCCCAGTGGGCCCTCCATGCTGTAGTCCGACCTCTGAAACAGCTGTAGCCTGGGCCATCACCTTGCCCACTGGGTCTTGTTGTCCCCAGCAACTCCACCAGGAGGTGGACAGGCCCTGACCATAAGGTTCAAGGAAGCACCAGAGGAGGGGCGGTGCCTGGTTCCCACTGAGGCAGGACTGAAGAAGGCCTCTGAAGTGGTGGAGGCAGGGAGGATTGAGTTGAATATTCTAAAGATTAGAAAAAATTTTAAAGCCCTGGAACCTCTGTGGTTCACTTTTTTTCTTAAGATTTTTTTTCTATTATTCAGTTTTTTGTTTGTTTTTAATTTGATAATATAAGGTGGAGGTTAAGGAGAGCACTGACTCTGGGGCAGATGTTGGAATTCAAATTCTCGTGCTCTCACTGACCGTGTGACCCACCGTACGCTATTTAAACTCTCTGAGCCTTAGTTTCCTTTTCTGTGAAGTGAGTATAATAATTGCTTCGCTGTAAGGCTTTGACGAGATGATACATGCCAAGTGCTTGGAAGGTGCACGGCACACAGTAAGTACTCATGGATACCTGCTCTAATTATTTTTAAAAAGTAATTCATGTCCTTCGTAGATAGTATACATATGTAAAAGGAGCATTAAAAGCCACTGGTAAGACTGTCACTGATACTCTTTATAGGTTATTTGCTTATTTTCTTTTTGAATTAATAAATGAACATGAAGCAAAATTTAAGATATACAAAGATTTACAGAGAAAAATTTCCCTGATCTGTTTCTTATGACTTAGTTCTCCCCTGTAGCAACCTGTATCATTCGTTTCTTGTGAATCTTTCCAGAGTGTTCTCTTTCTCCCTCTTCATACGTACAGACACACACACACCACAGTGCACGCTAGTGCACAGGCATACCTTGTTTTATTGCACTTCGCTTTATTGCACTTCACAGACGTTGCATTTTTTACAAATTGGAAGCAAGACTCTTCACCAGCTAAAAGATTACTACTCTGTTGCGACACTCGCTTTATGACAGTGTCTGGAACCGAATCCGCGCTATCTCCCAAGGTAGGCAGGCCTTCAGTGATTATACTCACGTTTTGTGCCTCGCCTTGTCCCTCTGAGCGATAAGCCTTGGGCATAGAGACATACAGAGATGCCTCGTTTTTGTTTACCATTGCGTAGTATTCCGTTATATATATTATATGAATTCCATAGAAGTGGAATTAGGATCAGTAGGTGGGTGCGATGTATGTGTTAGTGTGGGGGGAAAGGGGTCAGGAGTTGGGATTTCTGTTCCCCAGATCCTCCTCTGCTCACCCTGAGCACCCCTTCCTAATCTTGATTCCTTGGCCTGCATTCCTTGAATGTGCTCAGATACTAAATTAAACACTAAGTGTGGCGTCATTGACCGACCACCTGCCCGGGGGCCCAGAGACATTTCCTATGGCTGTCCAGACTTCAGGGCTGAGCCCCAGACCATGCAGACCCCACCTGTGGAGGAGCCTTCACCCTAACTACCTGAAGGCGAGGCCCACGGGAAGGACAGCTGGCCCCTCTTTCCCAAGGGGCTGGACCTGGGCCAGCATGAGCTCATGCCTGGAGCCAGCCCAGCTCCACTGCCATGTACCTGAGCTGCCAGAGGCCCCCTTCCCCCAGTTCGGGCCATTGCACTCAGTCCCAGGTACAAACACATTCAGGCCAGCCCAGAACCCTCCCCAGGGCTTTGGCCCCATGTGGGGCAGTGGGGAGCAGCACCGCTCTGTCCACTGAAGTTTGATCTCCTCTCAGGCACCTGGGTTAAATGTCTTGGCTGAGCTGGTGGTGTTTGTTGATGGAGAGAGAGATTGTTGTGGAAATAGTCCCGGTTCAACCAACTCAGGTAGAAGTGGAAAACAGTTGGTTGCCCAGGCTACTTGATAACCTTGGCGGGGTGGGAAAGAGGTTTTTGTAAGAAACTGCCAGTGTTCTGAAGTCTTTCCTTTTGGATGAGGCTTTGCCTGAAGACTCCTCCTTCTTCCTCTCTCACTCCACCTGCGTGGGCATGCACCTCCAGCCTCTCCAGGGGCAACTCTGCCCTGCTAGGACTCAACTCAGTTCAGTGTGCCCTGCTCTGTGTGCTGTGTGCCCTGCTCTGTGCTCAGCTCCAGGGAGTAACAGAGAGGTGGTTAAACCCATGGATTATAGAGTGTCAAATCTGGAATCAGACTTCCTGGGCTCAAATGTCAGCTTGGCCACTTAGCTGTGGGGCCTTGAACAAGTTACTTGACTCTTTTATGCCTCATTTTTGTACCTATAAAGTAGAAATAGCAGTGGTAATAAGCGCCTCATAGGGCTGTAGAGAGAACGAAGAGTTAACATGCGTAAGGCACTTGGAATAGTCATTGGCATGTTAAGAAGTAGGCAATAGTGTTATCATTATTACTATTATTACCGTTATCCACCAAGATGAGCCAAACAAATGACATGTTACTCATGCCTGAGGAGCTTCCTCTTGGATCTTTTCAACTGGAAGGCAGAGTTGGCTTCTCGATGGCGCCTTTCATGGCAGACAGGCCTAATATTTGGGCCTCAGGAGCAAAGATGAATGATAGTGTCCTTATGATTGAGGCTCTGGGGCCAACCCTCCCATAGGGGAGGGACCTTATTAACTTCCTTTGAAACCTTTTGCCCTAGTCCTTGCCCCACAGCCTGGATTGGCTACAGACCTGGCCACAGAAATTGAGGTAAGAGAAAAATTAGGAAATTAGGAAAGAAAATGTGTTTTTTCCCCTTTTTTTTTTTCTTCTACAGATTTTTAAAAGATCTTTGGGGGGGATTTTTTTTCTGCCCTAGCCCTAGATTAGACTAGATTACATTGGCCCAGAAAAGTAAATGGCTAACTCAAGGTCACACAGCAGGGAATGGCAGAGCTGAGTCGCATCTCCCTCTTTCTTTCCTCCTCCTCTCAGGTCCTGCCAGGTCTCCTTTTCCCAGTGGCTGTGCCTGAGGGTCCTCTCTGTCCTTCCAACCCCCACCCCCATCCAGCAGGTGGGCACAGGTGTGGCTGCCCAGGAGCTCCAGGCACCTAGGGAATGAGGCTGGCTTTGTTGCAGTCCCAGCAGCTGTGGCCGTTTGAGTTTCCATTAAGCCATTTCCGAGCCTTGGGCAGGAGCTGGAGGCTCGACATTTAAAGGTCACTCGGCTTTTGAAGCCACAGCGACATTAATAGCTTGGGAAGAAAACAAGCCTATGCAGGGGCAGGAGGACAAGGCGCCTCTGTCAGGGCTGCTCCCTGCTCCTCCCTGCTGGAAGCTCACACACGTACACACACACACACACACACACACACACACTCACGCACACAGACCCTGAGAGTCTCTATCATTTGTTCCACCCCCCACCCCCCAATTTTCTCCCCCTTTTGGGGCCTCTCCAGCTCAGAAGCCAAGAGGCTAAGCAGACGTCCCTGTGCCCCACCCCCACCACGTCTGAGGTGACAACTGGACAAGGATGCAGCTGCCCCTGGCCCAGCAGCTTCTCCATTAACGCTGCCATTACCCACTTGAGGTTTCCCCAGGACTTAACCATGGTTACACAAGCGTCCCAGGGGTCATATGACCTCATTCTGGCCCTGCTGGCTTTTGCAGCCTGGATTCCTGATGAGACAAAGTTAGCCCAGGCCTACTCTTATACGGGAAATGAAAGGGCTGGCAAGCAGGTGTGTCTTCCTTGCCAGTTCTAATCACCCGGTAGTGGCTTGCCCAGAGCACAGTGTTAAAAAGGATCTGAGGCTGTGTGGGCGCCACAGGACAATAACACCTGGATGGATTAGTGATGCCTGCCAAGGACACGGGATATAAATATGTGGTCTGTGTGCCTCATATTTACTATCTTGGGAATAAATTATTTTGAAACTCTTGAATCTTGGATTCTAAGACCCCTGGGGTGGTTGGGTGGTTCCTTTCCCTTTTAGAGTCTAAGGGTGGGGGTGGGGCAGATTCTTGGGTTCCGAGAAGCTGCCGTTTGCCCTTTCTCTGGGAGCAGCCATGGCCTGAGTCCTGGGACACCACCTAGTGGCCTGGCATGGCAGTGCCACTGGACTGAGCCCAGATCTAGACAAGAGATAGCGAGTCCTTCTGCAGGCTGTTATCAAAGCAATTGCAGATGGATCACAAGATGGGATCTGTCCATTTGTCCCTCCAGGATTTTCAGAGAAGGAAGCAGGGATGTGTAGGGACACAGCTGGCCTGGGGCAGTCCCACCCACTTCCAGAAGAGTGAGAGATGGGCAGGAAAGTGCTAGCAATTGGGATCTCTGGCCTTCCAGCCCCACCCCCACCTTTCTAACCCCCACCTCTCAGATGTGGGTCCTGGTCCTCATGGGGCAGGGGGAATGGATTTTGAAGGGGATTGACCTCCTGCCCCCTGAAGCTGGAGCTCACTTCGAAAGGGGACCAGCCTGATATCATACTATGGGCCATGGAGGAGGCAGGCCCTCAGGCCAGGTGACAGAAGGCTAATGGGACTTCAACCATGTCACTAGACTGCCTTGGCCTTGGTTGCTTTGTCTGTGAAGTGGGATAGTAACGCCCCTGTGTAAGTGATAGGTTTGTTGTAAGGACTGAATGAGAACATAGAGGAGAAAGGGCTTTGGAAATGAAAACGTCCCCCACCCCCCCATTGCTGTGAAGTCGGAGGAGGAAGGGAAGGGAAGACAGTCCCGTTACTGTGCCCCTTAATCTCTCCTTCCCTTCTTTACTTACCCACCTAATAAATACCTGTTGACAGAGCCAGGCACTGTTGTAGGCACTGGGGATACCACAGTGAACAGAGCAAAGACCTTGTCCTCACGGAGCTTACATTTGAGTGGGGAAGACGATCAATGACAATTAAATATGTAATCCCTCTGGTGATCTGTTTCATGAGGATAGAGGGTTAGGGGAACACTGGCAGATGGGGCGGGTGGCGTTGTCTCTCTGATGAAGTGATGCTTGAGTGGGGGCCAGAAGGAAGCAGTCACGTAGATATTTGAGAGAAGAACTGGCAGGTGGTGGGAAGCGTAAGTTCAGAGTCCCCTCGGTGGGATCTTGCAAGGCTTGTTGGTGGACTAGCAAGGATCCAGGGTGGCCAGAGTGAGTAGGAGGAGGAAAGAGAGTGAGGGTCTGTTTGTGCGTGTGTCTGTGTGTGCGTGGCTTGATGGCAAAGTCAGAAAGGGGGTGCAGGCAGGACCATGTGGGGCCCGGTGGGCCACGAAAAGGCTCCGGAATGTGTTCTGAGGACATGGGGAGACCCTGGGGGGTTTGGGGCAGAGGAATGACCACCATGATGAGTAGTCTGTAGGGAGGCAGTTGGGGAGACAGGGAGACAGGCAAGGGGTGGTAGCGGTGGAGGTGTCAAGGAGGGGCCGGATTCTGGAATCATTTTGAAAACAGGGAAGACTGGATTTGCTGCAGTTCGTGGGAGTGTAAGAGAATGTGAGCACTCAAGGATGACTCCCAAATGTTTGGCCTGAGCCACATGGAGTTGCCATCGACAGAGATGGAGGAGAGGAGATGCAGGTTGGGGTTGGAAGAAATCACGAAGGTGGACAACCTGTCATGTTAGAGCTGGTACTGGACATCCAAGGGAAGGCAGCAGGTCAGATGTGCAAGTGTGGAGTTGAAGGTCATGTTCTCAGGAAACCTTAGGGCAAGAGAAATTTGGGAGCCAGTATTGCGTGTAGATGGTATTTAAAGCCATGGGACTGGATAAGATCACTCAGGGTGTGGATGTAGTCTAGGAAAAGGGCCAAGGCCTATGGCTGAGGCCACGCAAACCTGTCTCATTGGGGGCTTACTATGCTCCAGGCATCCTTATAAGTTCTGTCACAGCACTCCTGCCAGGTCGGTGTTATCTCTATTTTTACAAATAAGGAAGCTGAGGTTCAGAAAAGTGAAAAATTTCTCCAAGTCAAACAGTCTTAATGGGAACCCAGGATTCTGGCTCCTGGGCCCTCACATCACCCATGTGGCCTCTGCCTGGTTCTGCAGGAGACTAGCTAGGGTGACCTTGGGCAAGGTCAAGAGAATAACATTGGGGCAGCTTGCCCACCTCTCTGGGCCAGGAGGGAGTGACTCAGGCCTTGGCTGTCTACTCAAGCTTAGAGTGAAGGTTGGCCATTTGCGTCCCCTGCCAGGCCTGGATCGTTTTATGGGGAAGTGGAAGGCCTGGCTGCCTGGGACCTGCAGGAAGACAGGTATGGGGTTTCTGCTTCCCACTCCCCGGGTCAGTCACAACTGTGAATTCAGGAGAGCCTTTGAGTCAGCCTCCAAGATTTCTAACAGGCTCGGCGGGTTTGATTCACTTCCTGCTTCAGAAGCCGGTCAGGGGTTATCTCTCTCTGTTTCCCTGCCAGTGCCCAGCAGCTGGGGTTCAGAGCAGTGAAGTGGTTTCCCCAAGGTCACAGAGCCAGCTCTGGGGCAGAGCCAACAGACACCCCCTTCCCTCCTCCCTTCCTCAGTGCTGTCTGGGTCACATTTCCTCTGCTGGAATGTCAGCCAGGCTGTGCCCTGTCTCTTGAGCCTGGGGCACACATGGCTACATTTCTGAGGCTCCTTGGCTCTTCGCCCTGCAAGCCTGACTTAGCATTTTTGGCTCTTAGGTAGTAGATTCCTAATTCTGGCCTCTCTACCTACTGGCGATGTGACTTTGCGCAAGTTACCTGACTTCTATGAACTTGTTCCCACAGCTACAAAATGGAGACGATAACATCTATCTCTGGAGTTGTAATAAAGATTAAATGTGAAAGTGCCTGGCACAGCTCATAAACCTAAATCTCCTGCCATAATTCTTTCATGTGTTTCAAATTGCTTTTCATTTGAGTCTTACTAGTTGCAAAAGGCAGCCTGGGAAAGATGACTCTGACCCTGAGGACAGTCCTTCTGCCTGCTACCAGCCATGCTAGCCATACCTCAGCCCTGGCCTCAGATTGCACTTGAGTTTAGTTGGGGGAGGGATGATTCTGAAAGGTGGGGGCCTCACAGCCCCACCTGGTGCTAATTCTAGGCAGCCTGGCTATGAGTCCCTGCAGAGCCCTGTGAAAATGGTATTTCTCTACATTAAATCCTGTTTCCCTGCATTTCCCATTACCGTTTCTGAGCCACTTTCTCCTCGTCCGCAGAACCACCCTTTGATGGAAAAGTCTGGGCTTTGCCACTACTGGCTCTGTGTCCTTGGGCGACTCCCTCCTAGTCTTAGGTCTCCTCTCTTCATCTGTAATTTGGATGTGGCTGGCTTAGAGTTTTCAGCCATTTACATGTCATGGCACACACACAAAATACTATCTTTCAAGGTTTGGCATCTGGGGTAAATGGAAGAGGCTTCTTGACCTGTTGTGTCTCCAGCTGCCCAGGCCAGCTAGGCTTTCCCTGGGGCTTCAAGGACCAGTATCTCTTTCCAGAGGAAATTCCAGGGGTTGACATCCAGATGGTGGAGAAGGATTCTCTTAGAATCCCCCACCCTATCTATTCCTGTAGCAGCACAGCCAGTATTACTGACTGCTGCTGGCTTCTTGCCAGCCTTCTGGGGCAGTGGCAACAACAGTCACACAGCTAACCATGTTCCAGGCACTGGGCTGAGGATTATCTTGTTGAATTCTCTTTGAAGCTCCATACATATAGGTGAGGGCACTGGGCACAGAGAGGAGAAGAGGTTTGTATAAGGTCCCATAGCCAAGGTGTGACAGAACAGGAATTATAGCCTCGGTCTGAACTGATCCACCTACTGTAAATGGTAGGCATGTGAGAATGACTCTCAGAGAAGCCCAGAGGCTGAGGGACTGGTCCAAACGGGAAGATATAAACCTCACCATTTTCCTTTTTCCTCCACCAGGGGTGGGTCAGGTCCTGGCTTCTTTCTTTAAGGGACTGCCCTTTGCAAAGTGAAAGCTGAGTCCTCCCATCTCTCTTACTAAATTACTCCGAGGGGCAGGATGATGGTGGCTTTACTCCAAAAGGCACTGACCCCTATGTGCGACAACACCAGGACAGCAGGTGGCAACCCAGGGCACGGGCTTCTGGGGCCTCTTGGCCCCAGAGGTGTGTGTTAGAGGCCTCAAGGCAGGTTTCCAGGGCCCAGGACAAAAGCAGTCCCCAGGGCGGAGCTCTGTCTTGTAGGGCATACTGCCAATCAGAGTGGCATCCTCCAACTTCTCAGTGTGTCGGGGGTGGTGGGAGATGTGGGTGTGGGGATTTGGGGCGTCTAAAGCCAGCTGCGGGAGGCCATGTCATACTTGGCTACCTTCCTGTTCATTCTCATTACAGAAGTCTTGAACTGATCATTTGAGATCACCCTCTGTGTTTCCTTGTGAATGGCTTTGGCCCCTCTGGGCTGTGACTTGCTCATCTGGGAAGTGATGGAGAGGAGGAGGTTGACTAATAAATCATGCTTCAGCCAGTCAAAAGAATACTACTCAGGCATTAAAAATGATGAAATAGATCTATATGTTCTAACATGGAAAGATGGCTATAATAAATTATGAAATGGAAAATACAAGTTGCAGAATAGAATTTATGCTTTGATCACATTTCAGTAAAATAAATTCATACATACAGTAGTATATGCATAGAAGAGGAATATAGATATAGATATATCAGAGTTAACCAGTTTTCTCTTTGGGAGTGGGAGGGGATTATAGTTCTGTAACATCACTGTCAGGGGGCTGCATGGGACCCATGTGCTTCTAGTTTCTATTCTTGAATACAGCCCACGTCTCTGGGACTAGGCAGACACCTGCCCAGCAAATCCCAGAACATGAGCCCTGGAGAATTTCCATGTCCCTCCAAGGAGGTAGAGGTTTGAAGGAAGTTAGAATCTCAGCATGGTGGCTCCAGAAGGCAGTAGGGAGACAGTTTGAGGTCTTATTTTACCTGCGAGGGGACTGACCTAAAGAGACAGAATCGTGGTAGTGATGGGTCTTCTGACTCTGGGATGAGAGAGGGTCACCCCTTCCTCACCCTTGTGGTCTCGTCTTCCTTACATCATCAGCTATTTGACTGTTGAGATTATGGCAAAGAAGATCATCACACTGATTTGCACACACAAACATTTCTATATCAGCTGTTAAGATTATGACACAAGTCCTAGAAAAGGGAAAACAGGTTTGCACCTGTTTCATCAAACTTAAGAATATCCTTTGATAGAACAGTCCCTTAAAATAAAGCTGCCACTTTTCTATAATTAGCAAAATTACTGTAAAACTTGGGATAAGCATGAGAAAGTCAGAACTTGATTTTAGACACACACAACTCTCGATTCACTGCACTAACAGAAATGCAACCTCGGCAGTGATTTACATGCCTTGATCTGAGTGGGCTGGATGGTTTTCCGTCACAGATTTAGTGGAGCTCTGTACAAATTGGAAGCCATGATGGTGGGACCACGATGTTGGGACTGTGATGTGAGAAGATGAGGAAAGCAGGAACGGGGTGGGGCTGGAGGCCAGAGAGGCAGGACATGGCCTATACAGAGCCCCTCCTTCTTCAATCAGATCCTCAAGGGTTTTGTCAGTGTGTGGTTGAGACCAGGGGCTCAGAGACCATAGTCCTGGGTTCAGATTCCAGCTCCTCCACTTCTTCAGCGTCTATACTTCGATTTTTTTCATCTCCAAAATGGGGATACTAGCAGCCACCTCATAGCAGTGTCATCCGTTAGCCCCCTCAGAACACTTAGGATGGTGCCTGGCACAGAGTAAGCCCTTGCCAACTGATGTAGCTGTTAGTGAAGAACTGTGCCTGTTTGATTGTCGCAGCTGGAGAAGGAAGCAGTTCTCCCCTGGGCGTGGCAGGGGTCGCCCTAATTCCCTTGGGCATCACCCTGAGCTTCAGTTTGTTGCGTTCTGTCCCTGACTCTGTCTACCTCGGTTTCAGGTGCGACCGTCTGTGGAGCCGGCTTCAGGATGTCCCGGGGGTGTGGATGACCAGCCGTCCAGCCCCCCAGGGCCCAGGCCCGGATGCCGCCGGCTCTCGAGGATCGCTCCCCGAGGGCCACCTGTGGCCCAGCGGTCTAGTCTCCTGACCCGGCGACCCCGCCCGTCTCGTCCGGTCCCGCCCGGCCGCCCGGGGCCGGGGTAGGCGCGGGAGCAGCTTCCGGAGCCCGCCGAGCGTGCGGCGACGGCGCAGGGACCCGGGGGAAGGGGCTCTGCGCCGGCGGGCAGCACTTTCGCCCAGCGGCTCGGCAAAATGACCAGCCTGTTCCGCCGGAGCAGCGGCGGCAGCGCTGGCGGCGGCTCCGCCGGGGCGCGCGGGGCCGGGGGCAGCGAGGCGGCTGCCTCGCAGGAGCTCAACAACAGCCGGCCCGCCCGCCAGGTGCGCCGCCTCGAGTTCAACCAGGCCATGGACGACTTCAAGACCATGTTCCCCAACATGGATTACGACATCATCGAGTGCGTGCTGCGCGCCAACAGCGGCGCCGTGGATGCCACCATCGACCAGCTGCTGCAGATGAACCTGGAGGAGGGTGGCGGCAGCGTCTACGAGGACAGCTCTGACTCTGAGGACAGCATCCCCCCAGAGGTAGGGGCGTGGCCCTGGTAATTCACCAGGGGCTCCGGCGCTGTTTGAACCTTAGAGGACTCGGGTTAGGACCCTATCTGGGTTCTAACTAGCGAGCAGCCTTATTTCTCCTGGGGAAACCGTACCCAAGTCAGTCAGTGACCTTATTTTACCGGCAGAAATCATGCAGTATTCAACAAGCACGGAGCACTTAGTGGTATGCCGAATATGGTACTAGATCGTGGTTAAAGACTCATCAGAATCAAGGAGCTTGTTAAAAATGCAGACACCTGGGCCCCATTCAACATAGTAAATGCCAGTCCAGGGTGGAGCGCTGTAGTCTGTATTTTTCAAAGAAAGGCTACTGTTGAACCTCTGGGTATCCATCCACCTGGGCGGAGTCAGACAAAGTTTCTGCCCTCAAAGAGTTCACAGTCCAGTGGGGACTAGAGGCAGGAGTCAGGCATGACAGCTCAGGGTGGTAAGTGCTATGATGGGAGAAGCAGAAGCAGGAGAGGAGGGTACCCGCTTCGGATGCACATATACTAAAATAGGAGAGGAGGGGATGGTTTCCAAGAGGACGGCTATGCTGAGACCCCAAGGAAGAGCGAAGAGTGAGGGAAAGGCTGTGCAGGCAGAGGGAACAGCTTGTGCAAAGGCTCAGAGGTGAAATAGACCATGAATCCCTACGGAACTGACAGCAGGACCATCTGCCAGGATCCTAGAATAAATGGAGACTGAGAGGTTGACGAGGCCTAACCACTGAGAATGAGTGGGGCTGAGCTCCCAGAGCATAAAGAGCCACAGAAGAGGAGTGACGTCAGACTCTCTCTAACTGAGGCATGATGGAGGGGGTAGTGAGCAATAGATACCCAAGCCGTTCTCTTCTCACTCCAAGGAGGTGGTTGAGGGATATGTGACCACCCCACAGCATCAAGGCCCACCTGCTGGGCGTGGCCAGTCCTCTGGCCCCATTCAAGAGTTTAGTACATATTTGGACCCCAGCCTCCGCAGGACCTGTAGTGCTGCACACAGAGTCCTTCAGTGAAAGAGTCACTGCCTGCAGGAGCATGTGGCACATGCAGCCATGGACAAGACAGAAGAAGGACTCAATGGATGAGATTTAACTCTGCTCTTCATTGAGTCCCAGCCTGTGCCAGGCACCATCCTCATGCTTTAGATGTTATCTCTTCTAATCCTCACAAACTGTATGAGGTGGCAGTATTATTACTCTCATTTACAGTGAGAAAACCTAGACCCAGATAAGCCTTCAGAATCCTACTCTACACAGCCCTGCAGGCAGCCACGGTCCATCCATCAATCAGAGTCATCCTGCAGGGTGAAGCTCACTTGCTCTTCCTCCCTTGGTGGATGCTGCCTCAGCTTTCTCTCTCCAGGTAGAGAAGTTTTGTGGACAATGACATCTTGTTCATCCCTGTGCCTCTTGCAACACCTGGGACAATCCTGGCACATCACAGGCACTCAGGGAATGTGATTGAATGAATAAATGTTGCTGCTGTCTTTACACAGCTTTCTTTAGTTTCTTTCCCCAGGAGACCATTCCTGTGACCTGCCTGGATTAGCAAGTGCGTGGGAATATTGGAAAACCCAGATTTTCTTTGTGAAAAGGAGGGGTGAGTGTGTGTGTGTGTGTGTTTGCAGATACATCTTTTAAGTGTGAGCTGGAAGGAAAGTTCTCTGAAAACTCTGACCCTTCTACAGTCTCCTTTGTTCTGGCAGGCTGGCAGGTAGGATACTATTTCTTCCTTTGTCCATGGCACCCACAGCCCTGCGAACCTCCGCAAGGCTTCAGCGTCCCTCCAGATAGGCCTGCACTGTGTGTGCTTCTGTTTTTCTAAGAATCTTGCTTTCCAGATTGAATCCCTTCTCAGCACCCCTCTTTGGCTGTGTCCCCAACCCCCTACCTTTGGAGTTCTGCCTGAGCCCATCGGCAGGCAGTTCCTGAGCCAGCGGAAAGTGCTTTGGAAAATTTATGAGCAGCAGCTGGAATGACAATAACTGCTGACTGGAAAAAGCCCCCTCTCTGGGGGCTGATGGATGGTGGGCTGGCCTGAGGGGTAGCTTTGCCACAGAGAAACATCTTCTGTCAGATAAATGGCCAGACCCTGGCCCCCAGAGCACCTGGCAGGCATCCATCACCCACACTGAATTAAGCCAGGAGGCCACAGAGCCGAAAATTTCAGCACCTTTAGAGCCAGAAGAACAACCTCATTGTGGCTGGTGGGATTGGGGGGAGAGCGGTAGGGGGAGGCCAGAAACATGGCTGGGGTTGCTCTCCCTGGAGACGGGATCAGCCTTTCTGGAGCGTGCCTGGCCCGCTGCCTGCCTCCTTGGCGTTCCCTCATTCTGCTCCAGGAGTCTCTTATGAGTGTCTGGTTCTTGCAGCCCCAAGAGGCCACACTGAGGCACAGGAGCTGCCGAGAAGCCAGGGTACCTCCTGTTGTGGTCATGGAGGCCTGATCTCCCTGCGTCTGGGGACCCCAACTGCTAGGCCAGTTATGGGAAACCGCAAGCAGCATTCTTCTAGGAACAATTCCCACTAAGCTCACCCCTCCTCACCCAAGTAACTCAGACCAAGCTCAGTGTGGACAGACTAGACCAGCCACTGAAGGTGGAGAGGCTTATCCTCCAGCAGTTGGCCTCAAGGCCCCAGCCTGGAACCCCGTCTCTCAGAGCAGTGGGGTCTAGGGGATGGGGAATAGGGGCTGAGGGACAGTACCAGTGTGGTCTCTGGGTGTGCCAGGTAGTTGCTGAGCCGCTGTCCTGTGCCAGACACCTGAGGCTCACCGGTGAATAAGAATGGAGCTCACAGTGTTCTCTCCTTCTCTCTTTTTTCCCTCTTTTGGAAATTTGAGGTAGGCAGAGCAGTGGCCTGCAAAGCAGCTACATTCTTCTCTTTCTGCAAAAGCATCTGTTTAAATACTTTCCGCCTCAAAGGAAAGAACGTTAGTGCATTCCAGGGCAAGAGGCCTCCTTGGGTCAGGCTTGCTGTATATGCACAGAGCGTGGCAGTGTGTGTGCGTGTGCGCGCGTGTGTGAGCATGTGTGCACTCGTGTGTATGCTCACTTACCACCTTCCCATCTGCCAGGTGTCCCTGTAAGATTCTAGGCACGGCTGGGCTCAGGGCCGGGATGTGCCAGTACAACCTGGCCCGGCCCAGGCTTGCAGAGGCAGAGCAGAGGCAGCTTAGCAGTGACTTCTGCAAACTCACTTGAGGTTAAAACATGGGGTGTGGAGACTCTGGGGCCAATTGACAGCCTCTGAGTCCTTCCTAGGTTCTTTGATCTTGAAGGAGATGGGAACAGAGCTGGGGAAGAAAAGAGAGGAGTGTTGGAGGCTAAGGTATAGGCTGGTTGGGGTTGTGTGTCCTTGGATCTCTTGGTTGATGGCTGCCTCCTGCCCCAGATTTCTCTCTGTAGACCTCTGGGGAAGGGTCTAGGTCAGTCCATGGAGCAGGAACCCCAGCCTTTGCCCAGCCCTTGGCCTCTGCCTGCTCCTCTTTCTGCCTCCTAGATGAAGCGAGGAGTCTGGGAAGGAGGGGCACCCCGAGTACTTTCCTTGCCGCTGTGCACCCTGAGAATCCACTCCGGGAAATGCAGGCACTGTGCCTGAGGGAGAGACCCTTGCTGCAGAGACCATGTTCAAGTTGAAGATTCGGTTCTAAAAACAGTGTGTGGCTTTTGCCATGTCACTTAGTCAGCTTGGGTCTCAGTTTCCTCATCTGTATAATGGGGTAACAATCCATATCCTACCTTGCCAAATTGGGGTCTAAGTGAGATAATCTACGTAGAAGTACTTTGAGAGAGGGTGTGACTGATGTTAAAGTTAGTTATCAACAATAACACATGTATAGAAGAGTTTGTCCATCACAAGTGTGCAGCTCAGTGGCATTTCACCAGCACTCAGATCAAGAAATATTTGCAAAGTGCTGGTCGTAGCAATTTATATTCCCACCAGCAAAGCAGGGTTCCTTTACATCCTTGCCCACACTGGGTCTTGTGTAAATGTTACTTAAATTCAAGGAAGGGTTGTTAATATACTTTTCTTTATTCTCTCTGATGCAGATCTTGGAAAGGACTTTGGAACCTGATAGCTCCGACGAAGAGCCCCCTCCTGTGTACTCCCCACCAGCCTACCACATGCACGTGTTCGACAGGCCTTACCCTTTGGCTCCCCCTACTCCACCGCCCCGGTGAGAAGCCAGCTCCTCTCAGCACAGGGCAGTATGGGAAGGGATCAGAGGTTGGGACTAGGTACAGACACAGTGGGAATCTTGGCTGGACCCCTCAGCATGCGGCAAGAGACATTTTAACTAGATACCAAGAACTTTCAAACTGTAAAGATTTTAAGAGCAAACGTTCCCTAAATTCCTTCTCTAGGCTGGGTGCTATGCTGAACATCATACTGGACACAGAGTCAAATAAGGCTCGGTTTCTGTCTTCGGGGGGCTGATAGTCAAGGAAGATACAGAGTGGGAATGACGAACCCATGGAATGGGACATTTCCTATCCCGAGCCCATGGCAGACATTACTAGTCCATCACTGTGCTCTTTCCTGCTCACTTGAGACAGACCCTCAGAATCCTCCTTAGCACAGAACTCCCAGATAGCCATCAGTCATTGATGGAATGAATATGTATTTGCCATCCCTCATCTAGGGATGTTGTGGGGATTTTTAAGCAATGGGAGCAAGTAAGTTTCTTTTGCTAGGATAGTTTGATAACTGGAGGCAGAAGGATAGACTGCTAGGTCCTTGGAGACTTATTCTAGGCCAAGGACTCTATAATTTGGAAATTAAACGTAAAATTGGTTGCCAGTTGGGTCCCATGGATCTCTGAGGTGCTTGTTTTTCAGGGCTTTGTGTTTGTGGTGGGGCTGCTGGAACCCAGATGTCTCTTTATTATAGAGCTGCAGTTCCAGTGGATCTTCCCTTCTGAAGATCTTGGGAGCCTCAGACAGTGGTAGTGGAGAACTTTGTTCTCACACAGAGTATAGACAATATATAGATATAGACAGTAATATCGGCTACCATTTACTAAGCGCTAGAAACCATCACATTCGAATCCTCTAACAACTGTTGAGGTGTAGGCACTGTTATCCCTTTTTGACAGATGAGGAAACTGAGCCTAGGAGAGGTTTCATAACTTCCCCAAGACTGCACAGCTGGGATTCGAACCCAGGTCATTTTGACTCCAAAAGCAAGGCTCTTCATTGCTGTGTCTTGTTGTTTCCCTAATGAGAAAATTCTGTGATTGCAGTTGAGGTTGCTGATAGAGGCCTAGAAGTTTACGCGGGGAGGTAGGGGAGCAATGTTTTGAGTCAGGGACAGGAGTAAAGCTGGGCTCCTTCTTTTGACACAGTGGTACCAGGAGGTTGTAATGGGGAGGGGTGCTGGAAGTAACTAGGTAGGTCTGAGTGTGACCCTGGTAGGACTTGGAGCCTGGAATGAGGCTAAATGATTTTCCATTGACTTTTTAAATTTATTTACTTATTATTGTTTTTTTAATCCTAAGATGCTTTTGCAAAAGGTTCGGTTTCTATTAGGCAGAGTGGTCCTGCCTATTTTTCAGAAGGGAAAATTGGAGCCTTAAGAGACAGGATCCCAGTGTAACCTGGCATGAATATTCTGGCCACATCCTCCCTTCCCTACTCTGGCTGGGTGTTCAGCTGCTGTGGGTTGGGTAGGCCTGGGGGCAAGGGCAGTGCAGCCCAGTAATGGGAGCCCCACATGGGGGCAAGGTGACCTCAGCACTAGACCAGGGCTCAGGAGGCCTCAGTGACTTTGGTCAAGTCACTACTCTTGCCTGAGTTCAGAGTCCTGGCCTAGAAGTGCTAGAAATGAAGGCTTTGCTGGCTGGAGGTAGATGCCGGGGAAGAGAACTTGAGTTGTGGAGTTAGGCAGAAGCTCTCCCCACCCCCTTCCTTCAGCTACCTAATTTCTAATTCTTTAGGTACCTTTGCTGTGTGGCCTTTGGCTTACCACTTAACATCTCTGAGCTTCGTTTGCCTCTTCTGTGAAATGGGACTACTAATCTCCTCAGCACTGTCGTGAGGATTGACTGAGAATCGTTTGTGGAGTGCTTAGCATAGTGCCAGGCATGATCAGACCTACCATCAGTGGTTCACTGCTCCTCCCACCCCTACCCCCGCTGCATGGCTGGCCTCTGAGCTCTAACACTGAACCCTGAGACCAGTGGTGAGGCTTCCTTTCAGAGACCAGTGTTCAGAAGAGGTGGGGCCAGCCTTTGAGCAGGAGCCCCTTTGTTCCAGGATGGTCCTGCTAGGCCCAGATCCATTCCTAGGCTACTTCCACAGCCTCATTTAGTCTCTCTCTCCAGGACGTTCATTTCCAGCACTTATTGAGTCACCTGCAATATTCAGGTGTATGATGCAGAGATGAATACAGCACTGCCTTGACCCGTCCCTCCCAAGAAGTTCAGAGTCTGTGGGACACAGGATGCAAGAAAGGCTGCCTAAAGGAGCTGATGTCCGAGCTGTGACCTGGTGAAGCAGAGGACAGGAGGGCAATCCAGGCGAAGGAAACAGCACGTGCAGAGGCCTAGAGGCAGGAACCATCTGGGGAGCTCTAGGAAGTATGGGACGGCTGGGCGAGGTAGCAGAGGCGAGGAGATCATGGGGTCTCGGCGGGTACTCCCAGGAGCTTTGACCTTATCCTTCAGCCAGTGAGTTTAAGCTGGGCAGTGATGTGATCAGGTTAGTGTTTTAGAATCTTCCTCTGGCTGCTGGGGGAGATCCGATTTGAGGAGGAGTTTAAGGGAGGAATGGCCTGGCCCCTTTCTGCTACCTCTAGTCACTGGGCTGCCTATGAAACTGCAGATAGGGCAGGGTTTAGGATATTGTCCTCCTGGGGCACAGGGAGGCAGGGTGATCCCAGGGTAGCACACCTGAAAAGCCAGGATCCTTGGTTTAGCCTGGATGCTCTGTATGCCCTGGGACAGAGCCTGACCCTATCTGGGCCTCAGTGTCCAGTCTTTACCAAAATCCTGCCTGGAAGGTTTGTCTCTGAAATCCTTCTGGGCTCTGATATTCCGTGGGTAAACCTGGAGGTCTGATGGGGTATGAAGTTCTAGTGTTGGGGTCTCTGGGTAGGCTCTGGGCCAAGAGAGCCTCCCCAGTCGTCTCTCTCCTTCTCCCCTCCCCCAGCCGGTCCTGCCCTCTGTCTCCTGAATGAAAGACCAGCTCTGAAGCTCAGAGGCACCCCTCCGCACAGGCCACCTGCTGTTTTTCCATTGAAATTACAGCCTTGGAAGTTTTTTATTTGCCTCTCGGCTCATTTCTGACATTCCGTTCCAACCACAATGGAGTTGCCTGGGCCGACTGGGCCCAGGGCCCCCCTGTCTCTCGCAGCTGCGGGCTGACCTCATCTTCGCTGGTGCCAGGGCAAGGGGCCCAGAGGGGGCTGGGCCTGCCCTTCCTCGAGGACTCAGGCCCAGAAGCAAGGGAAACTCGGCTGAGGATGGGGCTCCTGCTCCTTGTCCCCCTCCCCTCTTGGGTTCTGAGTTAGGTGGCTAGAAGGGTCCAAATGTGACTCCAGGGCTCTCCACAGTGAGGTGTAGCTACGATGGGGTGGATACCCATCCCCCAGATGAAGGCCTTGAAGCCAAAGAAAGGCTGGTGACCTTGGGGAGGCTTTCTCTATGCTTGAACTCACTAAAGGTAGTCTTAGGATCCCTGAGAGTTGGGGGAGCCTCTCCCCTGCCTCTCAGGCCCTTGGGAAAAATGAAGCCTCCAACAGTGATAGGAGGTGGCAGAGTGATGTGGAGAGAAAGCCGCCTAGGAATCAGGTCCTGGGTTGTGATGCAAACTCTGCTCTGGACCATCCCCTCATCCGCACAGCGAGAGGGTGGACGAGGCGTGCCGGGGTTCCCTTGGCTCCAGTCTGCGTGTGCTGCTACCACCATGCACTTAGCAGCTTGTTATCCTGTCTGCTGCCCGCCCCCCTCGCCCCCGCGAGGCCGCCCGCCCAAAATAGAAAAGGAAAGGAAGTTATTTCCACAGGCAGCAGCAGCCCAGCCGGAAAAGCTCTCCTCCAGTGAGGGGGCGGCGGGATTCCTGGAGCTGGAGACCAAATCAAAGCCAGGCTCCAAAGCCAGAGTGGCCCCCACCGCCCCCAGGCCTCGGCTGCCTTCTGTGCGTGTCACTTCCCTGATTCAGCAGAACACGTGTCCTGCGGTTGCCACGCTGCAGGCTGCTGAGGAGCTGTGGGGAGCTCCTGGCTTGGGCCCAGGCTGCCCTCGGGCTCAAGGCGGCAGAGCAGGAGCCTGGGGTCAGGGAGGGCGGGTGCTACCTCTTCTCTTCCTCTCCTTCCCTCCTCGTTGTTGGCCTCTGCCAAGGCACAGACCTCACACCAGGCACCTTACCTATGAAGAAAGGCACCTTGCCTATAAAGAGCAGAACTGAGTGCCCCCAGAACAAGAACCCTTCTGCTCCCACATCTCAATGTGCCTTTTCAGAACATTGTTCAAGACAGCCTCATGAGGGGCTCCCACCTGCCTTGGCAGCGAGGCAGGGGCTCACCCAAGACCACCCTGCTGGCTTGCGGCTGCATCGGAACAAGAACTTAAATATATTCTACTCTCTGAGGATCCTGGCCTTCCAATATCCCCTTATCCAAGCAAGCCAGCATTCAGGCAGACCGGGCTGTTAGTAGCTTATGTGCTTGTTAATTTGGAGCATACTTATTACTCAGCAGCCATGAGCCCATACTGTGCTAGGTACTAGGGACAGAAGCATGAAAGGACACGACCCCTGCTGTCTTTAGAGGGCTTAGCATAGTGCCAGGCACGATCAGACCTACCATCAGTGGTTCACTGCTCCTCCCACCCCTACCCCCGCTGCATGGCTGGCCTCTGAGCTCTAACACTGAACCCTGAGACCAGTGGTGAGGCTTCCTTTCAGAGACCAGTGTTCAGAAGAGGTGGGGCCAGCCTTTGAGCAGGAGCCCCTTTGTTCCAGGATGGTCCTGCTAGGCCCAGATCCATTCCTAGGCTACTTCCACAGCCTCATTTAGTCTCTCTCTCCAGGACGTTCATTTCCAGCACTTATTGAGTCACCTGCAATATTCAGGTGTATGATGCAGAGATGAATACAGCACTGCCTTGACCCGTCCCTCCCAAGAAGTTCAGAGTCTGTGGGACACAGGATGCAAGAAAGGCTGCCTAAAGGAGCTGATGTCCGAGCTGTGACCTGGTGAAGCAGAGGACAGGAGGGCAATCCAGGCGAAGGAAACAGCACGTGCAGAGGCCTAGAGGCAGGAACCATCTGGGGAGCTCTAGGAAGTATGGGACGGCTGGGCGAGGTAGCAGAGGCGAGGAGATCATGGGGTCTCGGCGGGTACTCCCAGGAGCTTTGACCTTATCCTTCAGCCAGTGAGTTTAAGCTGGGCAGTGATGTGATCAGGTTAGTGTTTTAGAATCTTCCTCTGGCTGCTGGGGGAGATCCGATTTGAGGAGGAGTTTAAGGGAGGAATGGCCTGGCCCCTTTCTGCTACCTCTAGTCACTGGGCTGCCTATGAAACTGCAGATAGGGCAGGGTTTAGGATATTGTCCTCCTGGGGCACAGGGAGGCAGGGTGATCCCAGGGTAGCACACCTGAAAAGCCAGGATCCTTGGTTTAGCCTGGATGCTCTGTATGCCCTGGGACAGAGCCTGACCCTATCTGGGCCTCAGTGTCCAGTCTTTACCAAAATCCTGCCTGGAAGGTTTGTCTCTGAAATCCTTCTGGGCTCTGATATTCCGTGGGTAAACCTGGAGGTCTGATGGGGTATGAAGTTCTAGTGTTGGGGTCTCTGGGTAGGCTCTGGGCCAAGAGAGCCTCCCCAGTCGTCTCTCTCCTTCTCCCCTCCCCCAGCCGGTCCTGCCCTCTGTCTCCTGAATGAAAGACCAGCTCTGAAGCTCAGAGGCACCCCTCCGCACAGGCCACCTGCTGTTTTTCCATTGAAATTACAGCCTTGGAAGTTTTTTATTTGCCTCTCGGCTCATTTCTGACATTCCGTTCCAACCACAATGGAGTTGCCTGGGCCGACTGGGCCCAGGGCCCCCCTGTCTCTCGCAGCTGCGGGCTGACCTCATCTTCGCTGGTGCCAGGGCAAGGGGCCCAGAGGGGGCTGGGCCTGCCCTTCCTCGAGGACTCAGGCCCAGAAGCAAGGGAAACTCGGCTGAGGATGGGGCTCCTGCTCCTTGTCCCCCTCCCCTCTTGGGTTCTGAGTTAGGTGGCTAGAAGGGTCCAAATGTGACTCCAGGGCTCTCCACAGTGAGGTGTAGCTACGATGGGGTGGATACCCATCCCCCAGATGAAGGCCTTGAAGCCAAAGAAAGGCTGGTGACCTTGGGGAGGCTTTCTCTATGCTTGAACTCACTAAAGGTAGTCTTAGGATCCCTGAGAGTTGGGGGAGCCTCTCCCCTGCCTCTCAGGCCCTTGGGAAAAATGAAGCCTCCAACAGTGATAGGAGGTGGCAGAGTGATGTGGAGAGAAAGCCGCCTAGGAATCAGGTCCTGGGTTGTGATGCAAACTCTGCTCTGGACCATCCCCTCATCCGCACAGCGAGAGGGTGGACGAGGCGTGCCGGGGTTCCCTTGGCTCCAGTCTGCGTGTGCTGCTACCACCATGCACTTAGCAGCTTGTTATCCTGTCTGCTGCCCGCCCCCCTCGCCCCCGCGAGGCCGCCCGCCCAAAATAGAAAAGGAAAGGAAGTTATTTCCACAGGCAGCAGCAGCCCAGCCGGAAAAGCTCTCCTCCAGTGAGGGGGCGGCGGGATTCCTGGAGCTGGAGACCAAATCAAAGCCAGGCTCCAAAGCCAGAGTGGCCCCCACCGCCCCCAGGCCTCGGCTGCCTTCTGTGCGTGTCACTTCCCTGATTCAGCAGAACACGTGTCCTGCGGTTGCCACGCTGCAGGCTGCTGAGGAGCTGTGGGGAGCTCCTGGCTTGGGCCCAGGCTGCCCTCGGGCTCAAGGCGGCAGAGCAGGAGCCTGGGGTCAGGGAGGGCGGGTGCTACCTCTTCTCTTCCTCTCCTTCCCTCCTCGTTGTTGGCCTCTGCCAAGGCACAGACCTCACACCAGGCACCTTACCTATGAAGAAAGGCACCTTGCCTATAAAGAGCAGAACTGAGTGCCCCCAGAACAAGAACCCTTCTGCTCCCACATCTCAATGTGCCTTTTCAGAACATTGTTCGAGACAGCCTCATGAGGGGCTCCCACCTGCCTTGGCAGCGAGGCAGGGGCTCACCCAAGACCACCCTGCTGGCTTGCGGCTGCATCAGAACAAGAACTTAAATATATTCTACTCTCTGAGGATCCTGGCCTTCCAATATCCCCTTATCCAAGCAAGCCAGCATTCAGGCAGACCGGGCTGTTAGTAGCTTATGTGCTTGTTAATTTGGAGCATACTTATTACTCAGCAGCCATGAGCCCATACTGTGCTAGGTACTAGGGACAGAAGCATGAAAGGACACGACCCCTGCTGTCTTTAGAGGGTGTTCATAAACATCATCTAAATCCACAACACCCAACCTGAGTGCCATGATCAGAGAGCTCTCTAGGCCTAGAGACCTCGATGGCACTGAGTGGTTGGAGAGCAGTGAACTTCTGGTGCATCGAGAACCCATGCCCGGGGCTAGAGGTGGGGATTAGCCAAGGCCTGGTGAAGAAAATGAGCTAGAGCCCTGGGCCTTTGTGCTGGAAGCAGTGGAGGGCATGAGCAGAAGGAATGCCATTCTGAGCAGGATCCTGGCGTGATGGGCCAGGACGCCTGTGTTTGGGCCTGACGGTTCCCTCCTCTTGTCACTTTTCGCCCTCCAGCATTGATGTGCTGGGCTCTGCGCCCCCCTCCAGCCAGAGGCGCTATCGGAACTGGAACCCACCACTGCTGGGCAACCTCCCCGATGACTTTCTCCGCATCCTGCCCCAGCAGCTGGACAGCATACAGGTAACGGAGGATGCCTCCGACCTGCCTGTGCAACATCTCCACTTGCCCACAGAGTTTGTGCCAGCCAGTTTCACTTCCTGATGTTTAAGTCCCGGCTAAGCTATTTCTGTTACCCTGGGTTTGTAGGGAAAGAATGCTGAACCAAAAGCCTCATTTCCTGTCCGGGTCTGGAGATTTCCTGTTCCACCCAGGGAAGGTGACAGCCCTGAGGATACTCTGGCTGTAGGAGAGGTGGGCATGTGGGCAGCCAGTGGCAGAGGGCCAGAGCACCTTCCTTCCCTCTCCTGGGAAAGGGCCAGAGGTAGCTTCTCCCCAGATGTTAGCGTATCCCAAGGGGCTCTCGCACAGGGTGGGGGTCTCACCCTGAGGTAGCTGGTGCAGGGAGAGTTTTGAGTTTGGGAATCCTTGTGTAGGCTCTTGAGCAGTTTGCAGATTACTTTTCAGGACTATTCAGGTCGTAAATAAAGGGATAGGATAGTCCAAGGGGGAGGAAAAGTCGTTTTTAAGCCCTTGCTGCTTCCTCAGTAGAGAGGGATCTGGCCCGTTCAGTTGGATTTTGGCCTATGACTAGATCTTGAAAGGAGGCTCAGGCCCCAGGATGTGGCTGGAGGATTCTGGGAGAGGACATGTGTACCCCTACATGTGCATGGATGTTTGTACAACATGTGCCCTTGTGAGTAGGCATTCAACATGCTCGCTCCCCTCCTCAGGGCAACCCTGGGGGTTCCAAGCCCAGGAGTGGAGCTGGCGGCCTGCCCCCTGTGGCTGGGCCTGGCACCCGGGACCAGGAGAGCCGCTGGAAGCAGTACCTGGAGGATGAGAGGATTGCACTCTTCCTGCAGAACGAGGAGTTCATGAAGGAGCTGCAACGCAATCGCGACTTCCTTCTGGCCCTGGAGAAAGGTGGTACACTGGGTGGGGACCCTGTGGCCACTTCTCCATGGCTGAATAATGGAACTGATGTTGGCTATAGCCTTTGGGGTCAGGAGAGGCAGGGAGCTAGAGGCCAAGGGAGCTGGAGGTCTCTGAACTGCTGAGACATGGCCCTTACCACCTTGTCCTTGTGGGAGCCAACGGAGACCTGAATCACCGGGAGGAAAAGTGTGCCCTCTTGGGCCCTCTCCTATCCACCCCCCAGCCCCCGCCCGCCAAAACACACACACATCTGCTCTATGCCAGGCACTGGCCTTGTGTCTGGAGCTCCAGGAGCAGAGAGACTGGGTCCATAGGTGTCAGAGAAGGAGCCTGGCTGAGTGGAGGACATTAGAGCAGGGGTTCTTGAGTTTTTGGGGTGTTTAGATTGTCTTTGGCCCGGGGACCCTGCTCTCCAGCCTGGCCGCCTTTCCCCTTCAGGGCTGGAGTGCGTTTGAGGTAGAGTACTGTAAGAGAGCTGTGGGACATCTGTCTTGTGCTGGTCACAGTGGCTACGTGTGTGTGTGTGTGTGTATGAGACAGAGAGAGAGAGAGACTGACAGCTTGTCACGTGGGAGGGGCAAGAAGTACAGGGAGAAGGCTGAGCTGAGACAGAGGCCCAAGGTTAGCCCCAGCTCTGTAGCAAAGGTACTGGGGGTCTTGGGGCCTCTCCTTTTAAATGAAGGGGTTGGACTATATGATCACTGAGAGTCCTTCTAATTCTGACATTCTTCCATTCCAGTGCTTGTCAGGGAAGGTGTGTTTCTGTGGTCGCTGGTTCTTTGAGAGCCAGCAGACATTGTGTGTGCAGACACTTTGTGTGTACTCGTATGCATGTCTGGGGGTTTCGCCTCCAACAACCACCTGCATCTCAGCCCAGGCGCTACCTTCCCTGACTGGTATGTGGTCCTTTTCCAGATCGATTGAAATACGAGTCCCAGAAATCCAAATCAAGCAGTGTGGCTGTGGGAAGTGACTTTGGCTTTCCTTCTCCCGCTCCAGGTAACCTTGCCTTCCTGGGAGAGAGGCCTGGAGGGCACAGGGGCTCATACCCAAGCCCTGCTTTGTGTTCTTGGAGTTGAGGGTAGAGTGAGGAGATGGGCTGGTGGGGAGGGTTGTGCTTCTACCACTGCACTCACCGTGGAATGAGATGGCTCCTCTACTTAGCAGCCCTGGGTTCTTACCAATCCAGCGGCTGCTGGAGCCCAAGCTGGGGTTGGCTAACAGGCTGGCTGAACTCCTCAGAGGTGCCTGGAGCTTTGGCAAGAAGAGGGCATGCCACAGCACATAACGTACCATGTGAGAATGGGGGAAAGAAGGAGGCCTTAGAGACTTATGAGGTTTGGTCTTGGCCCCAGGGGAGCTTATGGAAATATATCCAAGAAACAGTAGAGCAGACCAGCAAAGCTGACACACTTGTTGAATACAGCAAGCTCATGGCGAGGAGCGGGGCAGGATCTGTCTGGGAAGGAATCACTCATTTGCTCACATTCAGTAGCCGGGGAAAATCTGTTGTGAGCCAGGCCCAGCCCTTGTGTTGGAGGAAGAGAATTTTAAGCTTCATGTACAAGATAGTGAGAAGCAAGAATTGCCTCAAGAGAGGGCCAGACCTCTCCAGGGGCCTCAACCAGCTGAAGGAAGGCCAGGGGTGGACAGGAGCCTGCTGGGATGCATGGACGAGGGTCAAGCTGGGAACATGGGGCAGAGAGACCCAGAGGCCCTGGTTCAATACTCGACATATATGTGTGGCATAGTGGCCCCTCATCAGCCAGAGCCCTCCACATACGCACACAGGCTGCCCTCCTCAGAGACAGAATCAGCAGCTTCTGCCCGAAACAGACCTTATATCACACAGTGGAGAGGGGACTGGGGAGCAGAAGGATGGGGAGCTCAGCTGTCCCAGCTCGAAGAGAGAAAATCCCATGGAACTGATTCATAAGCAATAGGCTGGGAGCTTAGGCCCCACCAGATGTGCAGCTGAGGGTTTTAACGGCAGCCTCTGTCCTTGATCCTGAATTAACTATAGATACCAGGGCTGCTGAGATGGATCAGAATGACTCACAGAGGACTTAGCAAACAAGGTGACTCGGGATTAGCCAAGCTGCAGGGTAGACAGCACGGGCTTTAGAAGGGCAGTAAGAAACCCAAGTGGGTGCTGAGTAAGTGGGGAGACTCTGGGTGGCCAGCTGGGTTCTGACATTGGTACCAACCCCATTCTCATTCCTATTCATTGTCTAATGATTCAGAAACTCCACGTCTGGGGGGAATAATGGATGGGGCTGACCCTGGGGAGAAGGGGGCAGGAGCCATCACGGATGAATGCCTCTGTGCCCTGCACCTTCCTTCCGTTACCTCATTACCTCTCACACCCCGGGGGACGCAGGCAGGCAGACCACTTGCTGGTGAATGTTTAGCAGCCAGCTGGGTTGCAGGATAAGGCCAGGTGCAGTGTCTAATGACTTGTATGGTGTCAAAAACCCCAGCCACAGCTGATTTCAAGCTACCAACATGACTTCACGGAAGTGGAGTTGGTCCGAGAAGCAGACAGTTGAGAGCAGGTTCTCGTCACATACAGCAGGCCACAGGACTGTCCCTCTTTTTACAGAGGAGGAAAGCCAGGCGCGGGTGGGGACAGACACACTCTTTGAACCACAAGTGTCGTCCTTGCTCTAAGCTGTTTCCTAGTTACAGAAGAAACCTGCTCTTTGCCTCCTTCCTCAAATAGCAGGGTTGGGCTGAATCCCTGTCCTTCAGGGTAGCCCCAACCCGCCTCCCCGGGGCCTTGGGCAGCCACTGTTCCTCTCTGGCTGGCCCTCAGAAGTGTCTCCTCCTTCCAGGAGTCAGTGACAACAACTCCACTGTGTCTGAAGATGCCTTATTCAGGGACAAGTTGAAACACATGGGAAAATGTGAGTCCAGTGCATGTCCCCCTTCCAGCTCTTCTAAGACAGGCCCTGTGGCCCCATGGGAGGGAGGGAGCCACCCAGAATTTTTAATGCAGTTGACTCTTGGTGAACTGAAGTGACATTTTAATCGCAGGCTACCTCCCTCAGCCTTCTTGCCTCATTTCTCTGTGCGGCTGAGTCTGGATACAAATTAAGTTTTAAATCCTCTTGAGCCAGCTGTCTGCAGAAAAATGACGTGCTATACCTCCCTCCCCTGAGTTTTAATGTTCATGTTCTCTATGGCTTGAGGGGGCCTGGCTGGGCCTGACTGAGTGGGGAGGCTATTGCTAAACCTACTTTCTGCAGGTGGGAGGCCTGCATGGTTGATGACCTCTTCCCACAAAATCCTGCCAGCCGGTACTTGCCTTCCCCTCCCCATCCCACAGACACAGAACCATGTGTGAATGAGGCTGCTATCCTTTCAGGCTCCATTTCAGGGAAGATCTGGGATTAGTCACGGAAATCCCAGAACCATCTCTGGAGGTGGCAAGGCGGGTGGAGGTAGGCGGCGGGAAAGAAAGCCAAGATGCACTGCTGTTTGTGTCAGCTGAGGAGTACCCGGATCTCGGACTGCCAGCTATCCCTGGTCTGGTTTGCAGTGGCCTGTGCTGCCCCTGCAGGCCAACCCAGGACGGCAGCTTCACTCCCCCAGGGCACCAGCCTGTCATCACCTCTCTGGCTCCCTGGGCTCTCACACCAGCCTGCCCACCTGCCTCCAGCCCTGGTGGGGGTGGGGGCCTGCCCCAGCCCCTTCTGAGCCCTGGTGGGCAGCTCTCTGGTGCTCTGGCTGCTGGCTTACAAGTCTCTCTGCTCCCAGCCACCCGGAGGAAGCTGTTTGAACTGGCCAGGGCCTTCTCAGAGAAAACCAAGATGAGGAAGTCAAAGAGGAAACACTTGTTGAAGCATCAGTCGTATCCTTTCTGGCCCGGCACTGGGTGGGGGCAGTCGGTGCTAAGGGCACACTGAGACCCTGGGCTGGGCTCCCCAAGGCTATACCCTCCTCCAAGAGTGGGGCCTGGGTCTGTGGCCCTCCTTTCTCCATGAGCCCTGCTGCCAGTCTGCTGTCCCATCTCTCCGTTCCAGTCTTGACCACCATGACCAGGCTTGGGGAGAAGGCCAGCATCTGACGTCTTCCTGCTGCAGGCTCAGAAGTTGTCCTACAGCATTTGTACTTTTTGTCTGGAGTAATCTGCATCTTGGGAGAAAACTTGGTTCTTCCTTTGAATTCAGCAAACCTTTCTCTAATTTCTCTAACTGAACTGACCCTCAGATCTTTCTGCCTCCTCATATAAAGCATGTTGGCCTTGGCTTCTCACTTTCAGTCCCTTGAGTAAAAATAAGGTTTTCCATATTTTTAATCATCCAGGCTCCCATCCTTGCTTGTCAGACAGGGCCCAGGACATGAGAAGCTGAACAGCCAAAGAACAGGGAGAAAGTCACTCCTCTGTCCCCAAGATGGGAGCTGGCTGATAGGGCCTGGCTGCTCAGGTGACTCCAAGAAAAGGAGCCTGGGTGAGGTACTGAGGAGTGTTGGGGGGATAAGGCTGGTGTGGTAGAAGCCTCCTGAGCTTGGAGTGGGTGGTGGAGGGCTAGGGACAGGGAGCGGGAGGACGATGGCGGTGCCCACTCATCAGTTTTCCTGAACGGCTGGGTAGGCTGGGGGCTGCTGCATCAACTGCCAATCTCCTGGACGACGTGGAGGGCCACACTTGTGGTGAGGCATGGAGGGTGGGGAAGCTGGAGTTCTAAGTTGCCTGTGGTCAGTGGCCCTGCAAGAGGAGGGCCTGAGTTTTTCATGGTGGACCCAGCCTGGGGGACACATCAAGGGTTGGTGGGCAGGTGACCCAAAGAAATGGGCCCTTCCACTTGGACCATATTGCCTCTCCCTTCCTTCCACTCCTGAAAGGGAGCCCCAACTGCACCTCCACCTAGATCTCCACCTGCAGCATAAAGTGCCAGGTGTTTTTTCTGGGGAATATTCTCTTCTCTGGGGTGTGAGGGGGCAGACAGGCCTACCTACACAGAGGGACCTCAACTTGAGAACAACCTTGGGGCAGGTTCAGTTTCTGGGCCCAGAGGCCTTTCAGTGTTCATTTATCCAGTCCCTCCCAAAGGCCACATGGGCCAGAAGATGCTGCCTCAGAACCTGTCAGGCCTGTAGCCGAGCCCTGATCCCTATGCCTCAGAGCAGATTACCCTTCTGTGGTCAGGAGATATCCACAAACAAGGGCTTGGAGGGCCTTGGAGGTCATCTGGGTAGTCCAAATTCCCCATCCCACTTCATAGGTGAGGAAACTGAGGGAGGAACATGTCCGAGGTCTTGGAGCTCAGTCATGGAGACAGGCTGGCGGTCAGGTGTCCTAACCTTGTACCGTGCACTGCTGCCTTCTCACCAGACCCACACGTCGCCCCCCAGGGATCAGCATGTGCCGGAGCAAACAAGGACGCTCTCTTGCCCAGCCTGGGGGACTTGTCTGAGCGTAGCCCTGCAGGGTGGAGGATGAGGCAGCTTCCCTCTGCTTTTCAGATGAAGACTTCCGGGGAAGGCGGCAGGAGGTGTCCAAGGCGGAGGAAGCCCTAAGGGAAGGACAGTAAGAGGTAAGGCCTGGAGCCACCGCTGCCCAGGGACTGTCCAAGGCTGGGGCTGCCACTCCCCACATCCCACCTGTCTTCCCAGGGGTCCAGAGGCATTGGGCTCAGGAGACTGGATAGTGCAGGCTCTGGGTTTCTTCCCTCATCGCTGTGGCAGGGGAC
>NW_011889042.1:3100452-3114077 GCF_000151845.1 Pteropus vampyrus
ACCTTGTACCGTGCACTGCTGCCTTCTCACCAGACCCACACGTCGCCCCCCAGGGATCAGCATGTGCCGGAGCAAACAAGGACGCTCTCTTGCCCAGCCTGGGGGACTTGTCTGAGCGTAGCCCTGCAGGGTGGAGGATGAGGCAGCTTCCCTCTGCTTTTCAGATGAAGACTTCCGGGGAAGGCGGCAGGAGGTGTCCAAGGCGGAGGAAGCCCTAAGGGAAGGACAGTAAGAGGTAAGGCCTGGAGCCACCGCTGCCCAGGGACTGTCCAAGGCTGGGGCTGCCACTCCCCACATCCCACCTGTCTTCCCAGGGGTCCAGAGGCATTGGGCTCAGGAGACTGGATAGTGCAGGCTCTGGGTTTCTTCCCTCATCGCTGTGGCAGGGGACTTGGGCTTCTGCATGGGAACTAGTCTTCTGCATTTCTTTTTCTTGGTTATTCATTCATTTGACAAAAGATAATCACACTGACCTAAGCCAGATGCTGAGAACAGGAAAAAAAATCAGCTTACACCCTGAATAGTTTACAGCCTCATTGAGAAAACAGTCCAGGACACACACAGCCCACTATGAGGAACGATTTAAGAAAAGCCGAGATGGCCTCACCCTGGCCGAGCACACACAGGACTCTCCCACTGCCTGCCTGGGTTGGGCGGTGCAGGATCTGCCACAACCGGAAGAGAGAAACTGCCCCTTTCAGGGCAGCTCTGTTTCTGGCTGGAGCCCTGGCCCCCAGGCTGCTTTTCCTCCTCCCTTCCTGAACACCCCTGGGGGAGAAAACAGGGAATGTCAACACCTCCTCCAGGACTCGGTTACTCCTGTCACTCTTTCAGCCCCTCCCCCCATCAGGAAGCTGCCTGCCTGCCCTCCCCGCAACTGTTGTCCTGGTCCCAGTGGTCAGCATCTACAAGGCTGTATTGAGCTGACGATGTGGCAGGTATGGCCCTGTTTCAGACTGTAAAGAAATACTTGCTACCCTGAAGACAGTTGTCATGGAGGTGAGGTAAACCAAGTGCCCGCTCCCCTTAGCCTCTGCGGCTGGCCTTCACATCACCTCTAGTTGACTCTTCACCACATCCGCCACCAGGCACATCCAGACTCCTTTCGTGCTCAGGCTTTCTTCACCCAAGGAGTTGCACCCACACTTCCCACTTCTCTGGAAAGCTCAAGTAAAGCCAGCCGGGGGAAGGGCCCTCACTCCCATTCAGCGTTGCTGCCATCTCTATCCTGTGGATCCTCAGGGACAATGTGTCCAGTCCAAAGCTACCCCTGCATCATGACCTTGCCCATTATTTATTTCCCTCCTGAGTCTTCCGGGTTTTCCCTTTCTAGCTCCTTTCTCAAGTCTACCTACATCCTCCTCCTCCACCCCATCTTTAAAACCAGGAGACCTCAACATTTTCCTTCATCACCCAACTTGCAAAAAAAGTTTCACCCATTTGCAGGCGGGCAGGCCCTCCTGCCACCCTCAGACTGACTCAAGAATGTCACCTGCCAGGTCCAGGGCCTTTTCCCGTTCTGTCCTCTGGCGCTCTCTCCTGCACGCCGTGCCCATCATCTTTCTTGAAACTGCCTCCCCTTGGCTCCTGTGGCCCCAGAATCCTGGACTTTCTTTCTCTCAAGTCTTTATTCTCCGGGTGCTTTTCAGGTTCCTGTTGCTCCTCCCATTCCCTCAACCCCAGGTAGCTCCGCCCTTGATGTTCCTTGCCGTCTTCTCGCTCCTTACTCTCTCTGGCACTGAGCGATCATTTTGTGCAGTTGGCTCCAAAATCTGAATCTCCACCTCAGTCAGTCCTCCCTGCCTGCTCCGTATCCCCAGCTGTGCCCATGATTGTCTTTCTAGCCCTGGATTTCAACTCACTGATGGCCAGACGGTCTTTCCTCCTGACTTCCCCATTTCATTTCTCATTTCCTTCATCACCGCCCTGGTAGACTCTCACCACCTGGTTAATAGCCCCTAGGCTCTTCACTGCCCCTATTCCGTTCACCCCATCACCTAAAAACTTTGCTTCCATTTCTCTTGCTGTCTGAGTGGGTCTTCTGAGAACTAAAGGCTTAGGAACTTCTCACGCTGGTGAGTGGGGCCCACCAAATTCTAGTCCCAATTTACTTTTCTGCCACCACAGGTGCCTTGAGTCTGGCTCACCTGAGCTATTACTGTATCACAGAATGGGCTGGGTACGTCCCTCCCTCTCACCCTTTCCCACCCAGCAGCTTCCACCAGAATTCCAGCCCTCCACTCCGTCTCTAGCTGCCAGAGTCCTTGCTGTTCTGCAAGTTGAAACGTTTCTAGGAGCTTAGAATGTGTGTGTGTGCGTGTGTGTGTGTGTGTGTGTGCATGTGCATGTGCGTGTGCCCCCAGGCAGAATTCCAAGGCTGACACAGAGTCCCAGGAGGAAGGAAAGAGTCTCCTGTCTTTGGTAGCTTCTGCCCAAAACCATCTCTCTAGAAACCAGTGATGAAAGACCACCGAGCTCCGTTGAAAAAGACTCCTCCCATCCCTTTTCCTTATCAGATGCCAGCAGCTCCTCCTCGCTGGAGATGATCTGACATGGCGGAGGCAGCCAGAGAGCAAAACTGGCCCCCAGTTGAAGAGCCCAGCTGCAGCCAGACAGATGGTGCTCGAGTACCAAGGCCCAGTGATTCTCCGGCCACAGTCCAGCCCAGCCACTGCCACTTTCCATGGGACTTAGAACTTCGGAGTTGCTGTGATTGGAGGAAGGACCTGGGGTTGGGGTGCAACAGCCAACCAGGGCCCCTTTTTTAGCCAGGATGTTCTATGGGTAATGGGTGGAAATGCAGGATCCAACTTCCCTTCTTATAAACAAAACAAACAAAAAAACCCTGATCCCCTACCCGGGTCCCCAGCTCCCTGCTGGGCACCTTGAGTTTATTTCCATGGCCTCCTGCATCTCACCTTTTTCCTGGGGCTGCTGACCTGCACAGCCCCTTAGGCTGCCTTTGTTAGGGGCTGGCATGGCCCCCAGCAGGGATGGGGAGGGTGGCCCACCCCCCCGGAGCTGGAGGACTCTGGCTAGGCAAGGGTAGTCTGTACTTTCATAGAAGACAAAAGCCAGTTTTGGATGGGGCCCTGCAGTCTCAACAGTGGGATCTCAAAGGGGCTCTGAATCCTGAGCTGGACTAGAAGATCTACTATAGCCAAGGGTGTACAGCAGCGGGTTCTGAAGTGACCCTTGAGAAGGTACAGGACTGAGGAACAAGGTGCAGAGGCTGCCAGCCTGGGTGGGAGCGCCCGGGCCAGAAGGGCTTCTTGGGTCCCCCTTGCCACGAGCGAGTAGGTGAATGGTCAAGAGGAGACTCCGGTTCTACAAACCTTACCTGGCACCAACCACTGCCAATGGGAGAGAGACTGCCTAGTCTCTCTGGCCGCACCATCGGGATGGGAACATGCTGACCTCTCTGGAGACCCTGTAAGCCTGAGCAGCCCGAGGCTTCGGTGCTCTCCCGCCCCGCCCCGCCCCGCCCCGCCCCGCCCCCGGAGTGTGGAACCAGCCCAACCGCTGGGCTGAGAGTGGGAACCAAGCCTTGGCGGGGCCCTGGTGGCCTCAAGTCACCCCGGCATAATGAGGGCGTGGAGGGCGCTCAGGCCGGCGAGGCGACACTGCCATTGCACCTCTTCCCACCCCCGCCCCACGCGGTGCTGGCGGACCGCCTGGCCGGACCCAGGCGGGAGGGGTCGGATGCGCTACCGCCTCTGCGCGTGACCAAGTTTGGAAGCGCGCGGGGGGGCGGTCTAGCCGGGGACCGCTACCCTCCGCTGTGCCCTGCGGCCAGGCTGTGCCTCCGAAGAGCCCCCCGGGCCCTCAGCCCAAGCTCCAGCAGGGTCTGACCCTCAGGGTTAGAGGTGGGGGGGCCTCTGGGCTGTGGCCCTGAACCGGGCGCACCGCGGGGAAGTCCCAGCCCCATGTCTGTGTGTTGCTTTGTTAGTGGTTTGTTTTTTTTTTTCTCTTATGTGTGGGTTTTTTCTTGGGGCTGTTTCATAGGAATTCCTGTAATAAAGACCTGGTGTTCTCTTGGTGCTCTGATGTGGCCGGCGGCATGGGCTGGACATTCTCTGTTCTCTCTTCTCTCCCCTGGGCAGGGTTTTGGCCTCTCGAGCCCCGCGTTTAACCCGTGAGCCACCTGCCTCCCCCGCCCCCCCTAAACCGCAGCATGTGACGCCCAAGGGCCCAGCCCTCTCTGCAATGCACTCAGAAGGTGACACCTGCTGCCCCCTCCGCCACCCTGCTGACCTGCTGGCTTTGCTCAGCATGGTCGCCTTCCTGTTTACCCTAGGAAAACAAACTGCTTGCTGATAGGCAAAGGAAACACCGACAGGAAAGTCAGCCTTGTGAAAGCTCCAGCAGGTCACCTCCCTAAATAAACAGAAGGCTTCTGGAGTAACGGACTGGAGGCTGGATGGATGTGCAATCTCAGACTTCAGAGGCCCGCAGAGATTTCCCAGTTCAAATGTCTCTAGTTTTCCCCTACTCCCCAGCTCAGCTGGACTACCTCCCAAACCAGGGAACTCATTGCCAAGAGAGGAAGCTGGTGCCCTTTTCACATAGGGCAGTTCTCAAGGTTGAAAGTTCTGGTGTTGAATCCCAAGGCCTCCTTGTTGGTTCCACCCACACATCTTGATTCTGGGCTCCGGGTCACCCAGGCCAAGGCTACCACTCTTCCCGCAGATGCCAGGTTTGAGCTCAGTGGCCTGACTCTCTCCTTTAGGACAAACACGCAGGTTCCTCCCATCCTCCCTACAAAGAAGTTGTCCTCACACCCCCAGTTTGACCGAGGTCAGCTTATAAATTGGCACACCTGAGACAGCTGGTGATGTTCCAGACATGCGGTTTGGATCTGGGAAAATCAGGATTATCCTCTAACCCAGGGGTCCCCAACCCCCTGGCCTTGGACTGGTATTGGGCCCTGAGGGCGCTGTTAAGAAACAGGCTGCACAGCAGGAAGTGAGCGGGTGGATGGGCCAGCGAAGCTTCATCTGTTTGCAGCCGCTCCCCAGCGTTAGCATCACCGCCTCAGCTCCCCTCAGATCATTAGGCATTAGATTTTCATAGGAGCACCGGTCCCTGATGCCAAAAAGGTTGGAGACCACTGAACTAAAGTTTGGGAGCCACGGTGCCAGGCTGGTACCTAGTACTGGCCTCACGGGAGAATAACCTGAGTAGCTTGGAAAAAAAAAAAAAATCCTGATGCTCAGAACCCTGATTAATTAAATCAACAACCATGGTTGGTTTCTTTTAAAGCTCCTCCAGTAATTCAGGTTTGCAGTCAAGGGATTGAGGACAAGCACACAAAACAGTCTGTTAGGTGTTTCATATTAGTTGAATTAATCTTGCCCAATAATGGCTACTTTGCAGATGATGCAATGACAATTCAGAAAGGTTAAGTAACTTATACAAGATCACAGAGTTGGCAAGGTGTGAAGCCAGAAAATGGCCCAGGGCTGCCTGACGCTAAAACCTGTGTTCCCTCCTCTCTACCCCTGCTCCTCAGTGTGCTCCGTGGACAGCAGCACTGACAATTACCTGGGAGCTCATTAGAAATGCATGTTGTCGGGCCCCATCCTAGATCTCCTGCATCTGAACCCGGGGTGTATTTTAACAAGCCCTCCAGAAGGTTCTGATATCTGCTCATGTGTGACAATCACAGTTCTACAGCCTTGCTACTCAAAGTTCGGTCTGTGGACCAGCAGCAACTGTATCATCGGGGAGCTTGTCAGATGACTTGTATGCACATGAAGGTTTGAGAAACAGTAGAACACTGGTTCTCAAACTGCTGTACACTGGAATCATCTCTGATGCTTGAGGTCCTGTTCCCAGAGATTCTGGTTTAATTGGTTTGGGATTTAGCCTGGAAATCAGATTGTAAATGCTCCTTAGGTGATTCTAACATGTGGCAAAGTTTAAGAAACAGTCACCATTTTGCCTATTTGTATAGATGAGACTGACGGTGACTGGAACCAGAGAGGAGGGTGTGGGGAGAGAAGGCAAATATTACCGGGTCCAACAGGTGTGCAGAAGATGAAGACCCTTCTCCATGACGAGTCCCTCCCTGTTGAACAGTGTGTATAGGACCCAGGAAGGAGTTGGGTTGGGCCAGATAACCATCCTAGCCATCTACCCTCATACACCATGCTCCTCTGCAAATCCTGGGCTCTTAGTATTTATAAGGTGATAGTCACATATTTAAGTCCTGCAAAAATGCTGAGCCGGGCTATCTGGAGTCTGGTCCAGGCAGTGCCCCTCCCTAACTTGAGAAGATGGCATGGGTCTGCAGAATGCTGTATCCAGAAGAACTGGCCTGGTTATTACCACACTGGGTCTCAATCCTCCCTCTGTTCTCATGAACAGGCAGCTGACAGGGGGTTAACACTGAAGGAAAGACAAAAGAACTTGGTTTGAAGAAGGTAGGTTAGGTGTGGGGTGACAAAGACGAAAGCTGCTTGTGAGTGCTTACTGTATGCTAGTCACTTTTCTGGGGTGCAGTAAATGTTATTTTACCTATTTCCCACAACTATTGTATGAAATTAGTATTATTATTCCCATTTCACAGATTAGAAAACCGAGGCACAGAATCGTTAAGGTCCTTACTCAACATCACCCTCAGTAAGTGGTGGTACCTGGATTTGAACCCAGGCAGCTGAACACTAGAACTGGTGCCTAAACACCAAGCTATATATTGGGGTGGGGAAAACAAGTGGTAAGACCCAGAACCCCTGCATAGATGGGAGCTCAGAAAAGGCCACCTTCTAAAAAACATCACCGTAATGATACATGATCCAACAGTATGCCTGGAACTCACCTATTAGCATTTTTTAAATGGTTTTAAAAACAATCTCTTAGTATTTCCACTAAACAGCAAATATTCTACTGAGAGAGAAGCACATGAACTCCTTTTGTCCATTATCACAGCCTAGATTAATTTGTTGGATTAGCTGGCTGGGCCAGCTGGATGGAGGAAGATTTGGAAATTTCTGGAGACAAGGAAGGGGTTGAAGGGGGCCGTGTAAATCTACTGCCACCTGGTGGTTATCTCAGAAATGGCAGTCGCTGGCCACTGAGAGGCCAATCGCCATTTTCCCAGGAGAAAGTGAGCACCTGCTTGGCCCGAGGCCAGAGGGACATGTTTTGTAAAATTTGCAAAACAGAGACATTTTTTGCACTTTTTTTCTTAAAAGGTCCACTAAGGTTATATAAATGTTAGGCCCCACAAAACCAGCATTCACCCTGCCTATCATTTCTAGAGAGTAAAGGGTCACAATTTCTTATCAGGGCAAGAGGATTATTCTAGGGACTCTGAAGTGAGGTGCTGTGAAACTCAGTACAAACTCAGCACGAACCTGCTTTGCTATAACCTTGCTGTTCAAAGTGTGATCTGTGGTTGTTGGCATCAATCTGGAAGCTCGTTAGAAATGCAGAGTTTTAGGCCTCACTCCAGACCTATGGAGTCAGAATCTGCATTTCCCAATAATAAAAGACCAGAGTGTTACTCCAGGCCTACCTGGCATACAGACCTCTCAGGGCAGGTATAGGTGTAAAGTGCTTCTCTTTCCTTTGCCAGAACTTGATTCTCCTTAGGGGCTGAGCTGCTGTCTGCTGAAGAAGTGAATGGGGAGCCCCATGAAAATGCCTTGCAAATTGTTAGGTATGATTTAATTGTAGGCGTGATTCAATACATTGTGATTTATTGTTCTTAAGCATGGAATGGTCAGAAATCATTATCATCACTCCTGTTTACTGAGCAGTTACTCCACTATTACTACAGTTACTATACTTACTAGACTGTTACTATACAGTTACTACACTGTTACTACACTAGCCCTGTTCTGAGTACTCTTCAGGTATAAGCCCACTGACTCCTGACAACAAAGCTATATGGTGGGTGCTACGATTATGCCCATTTTACAGATGACAAAGTTGAGGCCCAGATGTTTGTAAAAGGGGATCAATCCATCAGTGAGGCACAGAGGACAGCCAGAACTTGAAATGACCACAGCTTTTTCCCTAGGGGTGTACCTGGGGGAAGGCCTTCAGGAAGGAGGGCTGGATATGAGCAGGCAGCAAGGGAGGGATGAGATGGCTGTGTCCTCATTTGTCCTAAACTGGCTTTGTGCACTAGAAAACTCTTTCTAAAAGCCAGCTCTGGGCCAAGCACCAGGCTGGGTGTGGGAGGCAGACAGAGCCCTATTTCCTGCCCTCAGAGAGGCTCGGTTAGACAGACTCAGACAAGTAAACAGTTACTACACCAAATTTTGAGGGAGATAAGATTACGGAGGGAGAGAGTAGGTCCTGGGGGCACATTCATCCAGTCTGGCTGAGTAGGTGCACGCAAGAGCCTGGAGGCGAGAGATGGCACTCCCACCTCCTTGAACACCTCCCTCCTTGCCCTCTGTCCTCCTGCTCCTTGTACTATGCATTGACTATATGTTATTACTTTCCTCCTCTTTTAAATCAACAGCTGATTGCCCCCTGATCCTGGCTCTCTGCCAAAGGTGAATAGCAGGAGTAATAATTTCATCAATATGCTGGGATTTTCACTTAAAAAGTTGTTCTCCTATTGGGGGTGCTTTTCCTCTTTTTGTCTGACAAACTCTTGGGCTTTATTTAAGGAAATTAGTTACAAAGATGTGGGTTGAGTGTAGGGAAGCCACAAGAGATGGCCTAGACCTCAAGGCCAGTAACAGAGGGGCACGGTTTGCTGTGTCTAAGCCCAAAGGGCAAGGGAAAGAACAGTGACTGGAATCTCTGGTGAGAGAGCTGTGTGAAGAGGTGGCCTGATGCCGTGCAGAGAGGGAGGCAGAGGAACAGAGACTGACTTCACTCTCCTCCTTCCTTTCCGTCCCCTGCCAATGCCTTCCATTGGCAGCACCAACTGGAACTCACTGGAAGCATAGGGCAAGGGGCTGAGGGTGCAGTCGATGAAAGTCAGCCTCCTGGGGCACAGAGCAGGGTGAAAAAGGGCAGAGAGTGCACGTAGATGTGGATGGGCAAATGGAAGCTACTCAGCACAAGTGCTTATCGATCAGTGTTAAGGGCTGAAGTCCTAACTCCCAGCACCTCACTCAGGTCATGTCTGTATATGGAGATAGTTTTTAAAGAATTTTTTAAGTTAAAATGAGGTCATTAGGTTGAGCCTGAGTCCAATATGACTGGTGTCATAAGAAGACAGACATGTACGAAGGAAAGACCCTGCGAAGACACAGGGAGAAGACAGCCATCTACAAAGCACCGAGAGAGGCCTCAGAAAAAGCCAACCCTGCCAATGCCTTGATCTTGGACTTCTAGCCTCCAGAATTGGGAGAAAAATAAGTTTCTGTTGTTTAAGTCGTTCAGTCTGTGGTATTTTGTTATTGCAGCCCTAGCAAACTAATACAATCTATAAGCTATTCAGTATATAACATCAATTATGAATTTGCCTCTCTATCTCCCCCACTGGACAGTCAGCTTCTCTGGGACCCACCGAAGGGTTAGATAGACACTTAAATATTTGTGGACGAATGGATCACTTAACAAGAAAATAAAACAATAAGGTGATCTATGAAATATCATCAAAATGCTGCAGTCTCAGGTGACAATCAGTGGTTTACAGGACACAACAGCAATAGTGATGCTGTAACAGCCATTGGGCTTGTAAATTATGAGGACTCACTATGTGTGCTGCAATTAGTGCTTTACAAGAACGATTACTTTTACTCTTGCACAACCCATGTAGATAGCTGATTCTGCCATTCACATTTTAACTTATGGGGAGAGGCTTGTAAAGTTATATAACTTGCCCAAGATGACACGATTAGTGGGCACATCTACAGTGTGATGTAGTGGGGCCGAATGGCATAGTGGAAGGACTGTGGCCTTTTGGAGAATTTACAAGCTCTATTTCCTTATCCGTAAGATTGTCAGGACAGTACATCAGGTGACTGAACAACTGAATGAGATAATCCAGGTTCCTGGTGCCATGCACCGGCACGAGTCTATCAGCCCCTTGCAGGCTTGAGAGGCTGTGGTGAGAAGAAAGAGAAAGTGTCTAATGCCAGTCCGCAGCTACTCGACAGCTTCCTCCTAGATTATGAATGAGCACTCTCTGGGGTCTGCTCTTCCTGTTGTAGGCTCAGGGGGTTCCCAATCCATCTTGTTCTCACATCACCATAGTTCCCTTACTTAACCTACCAACATTCTGCTCTCAGTCGCAAAAGCATTAGATATGATACTGGAGAGGAAACTTTAAAGGCTCAAAAGAGGAAGGGACTTCCCTAAGATCTAGAGAGAAAACTCTTGCCTTGCAATTCTTCCTCCATTAAGGGTTTGGGTCTTTGGCTCCCCTCCCTGAACTTAGAATAAACCCTTCTAATTCTTTAGTGGGAACTGCAGTGGCCTACAGGGGCAGCCCCAAGTGGGAGAAGGGAAGTGTGTCTGTGGTCTGGGCTGGCAACTAGCTCTGACTTGGACAGAATTAGAAACTTGTTATGAGGCCTAGGAAGATTATATTTAGCTGCGAGCGTGTTTGCTCTCCCTGGAGGAAAGTCTTCTAGATCTTCCTACGATAGGAAGACTGGAGACTCCACACTTGGCCCACTGGCCAGAGCTGTGTGTGCTCTCTCTCTCTCTCTCCTATTCTACAGGGCCTCAAGGCAGCAGTGACACTCACCGTTCAGTTTAGTTCTGGCCCTCAAGTCACCCTGTCCCCTGCCCCTGGGGTCAGTTCTGCCTGATCTACTCTGTCTGACCGTCACTCTGTCCACCCGTCTCCAGCTTGAGGCACAGCTAAGGAGGCACTGTAGTGTTCTGAAAAGGGCCCAGGCTGGGCTGGAACTTTGGCCCTGTGGTTACCTATCAGATAAGTTACTTACTTAACCCCCTGGGGCCTCACTTTCTAATCTATAAAGAAGATAATAACAGCCACCTTATACGTAGGTGTGTGGATTCAGTGAGATAACTCCAACAAGCAGTAACTGTTCATCACACATTCCTTTCCTCCTCCTCACCAGCCTCCCACAGAGCAGAACTCTTGGATGATTTGGTGTTCTTTCTTGCTGACAAAGATAATGGGCTCCCGGGAGACATTTTGTGTGCATGTGATTCAAAACATTTCATTGGATTAAAAAGTTCAAAAAAAAAAAAAAACAAAACTCTTTACAGGTCAAACTCTGAAAGATAAATAGAGAAAAAATTCTTTCTTCCTCTCCTGCAATTTCACTGGAGATAACCAATGTTCACAGCCTTGTGTGTTTTCCCACAAGTTTCTATCCTTATACAAACACAAATATATGTTGTATATTTTCTTTTTCTTTTAACAGGTCAGTTTCTCATTAAAGGTGTTTCTCTGCAACTTCTTTTTTCATTTAACTCATGGGCATTCACCTAGGTAAATACATATGGATCTAAATCATTTATTTTAATAGCAGCATAGGATTCCATAGAATATAGGAACCGTACTTTTCCAGACATTTCCAGTTGGACGGACTTTTTCTTGCCACTACAATACTGCAATGACAATTCTTGCACAAATATCCTCACGAAATTGTGTTTTAATTTCTAATTTACTCGAAGTATGATTATTGGGCCAAAAGGTAACTCTGAGAGATTACTTTCCCAGATTTTTGAGTTTCCTTCTTGGAATTAGATCCGGACACTTTTACTTTTCAAGCTCAAAGATGAACTAGCTAGCCAGCGACGCCTCCCGGCAGCATCCCTATTACAGCCATGCAGGTGGCGCTCCAGGACCCGAGGGTTTAAAGGGGAGCGCTAAACAGCAAGAGACGTCGGGACGGGGGCTTGGGCTCCAGTGTGACCCTGGGCAAGTGACTGCCCCTCCCCGGGCCTCGGTTTCCTTTTTCGTAGTCTGTGACTCCAACTAAGATTAGGCGCAGCCGGAGCCTAGTGTTGGTGACCTGGTTGGCTCCCCGAGGACAGGGGCTGCGCTTCCCTCCTCCCTCCCCGTCATCTTCCCTCTGCGCGGCCCCACCTTCTCGAGAGGAGTTGACTCAGGCCAGAAAAGGTAAAGCACCCACCACAATATACCCCTGCCCTAGATCGGTCACTTATTGCCTCTGCCCCGCTGATCGGTCATTTGTTGCTTCTGCCGGGCGGTGGCTCCCTCCCTCCCTTTCGGCTCGGCTCTCGAGTGCTCCTGGCTGAACCTGGTAAGTAGACGAGGAGCGCAGCAATTCGGCCGATCCTTTGCTTCCGTCTGGCTCTGTTCTCCCGTAGGGGCGGCGGAGTAAGCACCGAGATCCTCGGCTCGGCTAGCAACTTACGCCCCTTGCGCCGGCCGCCGGCGCTTCCGGTTCCGGTGGTCACCACCCGTGCTGGGTCAGAGGCGCGGGCCATGGCGGGGAGCCGGCTGGAAACCGTGGGCAGCATTTTCACGCGGTGCGTGCTCGGAGCCGCGGTGGGCCGAGGGTGCCTCCCCCTTAGCGTGTCCCACCCTTTCTTGGGTGGATGTGAGCAGAGCTACGCGTGCTCCGGCGTGCGGTGTCGGATCCCCGGGAGGCCCCCTTGTGCCCTCTCCTGCAGTTGTGCTTGACGACCTCACTCTGAATTTCTTCTCTCACGTTCAAGATTGCACCTCTCCCCGTCTCCGAGTGGAGTTCTCTAGGAAGAGGAAGGGAGGAAGAGGCTGGTGGGTTTGTCTGGGTCGTCTTCGCAATTTCCTTGACGGCACGGGAATGGGGCGGGGTGGGGCCGATGTAAGAAGATAGAAGGACTTAACTGCCAAGCATTGTTAGGTTGGTTTACAGGATGGAAATATCTTACTGTAGGCGGGAAACACCCCTGTTCTGCCCTCCTTCCCTTTCTGTCTTGCCGACTCCGTGATCCCGTTGACGTCCCAGCTATGGCTAGACTGATTCAGGGGCTTAGGCTGTTGTAACTGACTGACCTTTGTTCTTTTTTCTTATCTCCTTAAGGACGCGGGACCTGATTCGGGCTGGGGTGTTGAAGGAGAAGCCCCTCTGGTTTGACATATATGACGCCTTTCCCCCGCTGAGGGAGCCGGTCTTCCAAAGGCCCCGCTTGCGATATGGCAAAACCAAAGCTCCCATCCAGGACATCTTCTACCATGAGGATCGGATTAGAGCGTGAGTGCAAAGACCATATGGTGGACGGGAGGGAGCAGAAGTACAGAAAGGTTTAGCTAGCAATCTGGTAACCTAACTTAAAAAGGAATTGAATCAGAGCTTTCCCTGTGGAGAAAGTCTTGTAAACCTAGCCAGATCAGTGCCATGTCCCATGTGAGAGAAACAGAAGTTCTGAGAAATAGAATCTGGAGCCAGGAATTGATCGTTGCAATTCCGTCTACCTGATCTCGCCTGTTTTGCAGCAGGCACAATGGTAAGCCCTTAACAAACACCTCATTTAGGCCTTACTCTAACCCTGCAACGCAGGTATCCTCTCCATTTTAGTCTTGAGGATTCTGAGGCTTAAGGAGGTCAACTCACTGGGAGTTCACTGACAAAGCCCTCTCCTTCAAATGCTGATATCAGCAGTTAGTGTTTAGTACCTAGAATTTGTATGGTTCTTTTTCTCTTAAATGTTAAGGTCAGAGATTGTATCTAATTGAAGTTAATATATATCCTTTATCCTTAATCCTATTCCTAGATATGAGAAAA
>NW_011889042.1:3115347-3118077 GCF_000151845.1 Pteropus vampyrus
CACAAGAAACTGGTTAGTGCTACTTCCTGGGAAAGGAACTGGGTGGAGGTATTGGGGTGCAGAGGTGAGGAGTATTACTTTTCACTGGATACTTTTGTGTAACATTCGATATATTATATGCATGCATTACTTATTTAAAAATAAAAAAACAAAAACTCTTAGCCTCGAGCTGTGTAGGTCATGTTATACTTAACTTTTCAGGGCCTAGCAGTTATTCTTCATTCTGTTCTTGGCCGTGATCTATAATAGGAGATTTATGTGTGTTCTTTGCATTTCTCAGGAAATTTTATTCAGCCTATGGATCTGGTCAAAAAGCATTTGATCTATTTAATCCAAACTTCAAGTCTACCTGTCAACGGTAAGCCATTTTATAAGTCCAGGGTGATTTTTTTTTTTAAAAGAATTTAGTGAGCAGTTTGAAGAGTTTTACTGAATTCCACTTGAGGAAAAAAAATGTTCCTCTGGGAAGATCTGTTAAAGGAATGCTTGCCACTGTGTAACAGCCTGTCTTGACAACTCTCAGTATACAGACCTAAGATGTGACTCCTTGGAATTCTAGGTTTGTGGAGAAGTACATTGAGCTACAGAAACTGGGAGAAACAGATGAAGAGAAGTTATTTGTGGAAACAGGGAAGGCTTTATTGGCTGAAGGTGTCATTTTAAGACGAGTAGGAGAAGCAAGAGCTGTGAGTATTTTATTATTAAAATTGTTATTAGGATTAGTTGTCTATTTGTCAGAGGTTAAGGGAAGGCTTGGTTTTCTTTCCCCAACCTTGGTTAATGTTCCTAAACTCCAGATCAAATACTCTTAGCTGGAATATACTGGAATTTTGTGGTAACGATGGAGACTTGGAACAAGTGAGTTGTCATTCGGGCTTTTGAAATTGTGCTTCTGTGGAGATTTTTTTCAATCATGTTTATTGTTTATTACAATAAAATTTAACCTGAAACATTAACCATAAAATTTTGACTCAGTGATAGAATGTGCTTAAGTCATATAGCTTCAGCCAATTGCTTGAGTGAAAATGATATCATATGTGTGACGTACTTATGTCTGGTCTTCTAAGCAACAGGAAGGTGGTCACATTGCCTGGAAATCTGAACCCACAGATGTCAAACCCCAAACTGTGTTGGAAAAAAACCAGTCTCTGACAGAAGTTGCACAGGACCAGCTTTCGGAGTCACCCGAGGAACCACCAAAAGGTCTCTCACCTCCCTGAAGAACTTGTGTGCTGTGTGTTCTCATATCCAAACCATGTTCGCCAGATGAATGTTGAACTGTTTTTAACAGTTGAGCTGTGTAAATGTTTCTGTATCTCTAAGGCATTATGTTTGCCTTCTTTTAGTTCCTATCCCTAGGCTGTCATAAAGCTCAATATCGTGGATTGAAAGAAGCAGTTATGTGAACTTTGATGTTACAACGGTATTAAATAAAGAATTCCCTAGCTGCTTATAAATTAAATTTACTTTAAAATTGTAAATAGCATGAGGAAATCTTTCTAAGTATTATTTGAATGGGACTCGTTCTGAGTAGGTTTGCTTGGATTTCAGTGTTAACGTGGGCCGGCTGTACTTGATTCTCTGGTATGTTCCTCTTCTCTGGATCCGTCAGACTTTTACTTGCACATACAATGTCGTCCCTTGGTCAACTGTTCCTGTCTGCAGATGTTTGTACTTTTTGCTATAGAACTATTAATCTTCAACTTGAGAGGCCAAGATGACTTGGGTTTTGCAGTAAGAGTGAGGACTTACTATTGATGATAGCCAAAGGCCAGAACTATAATCTCATGGGTTGACTGTGCTAGAGACAATGAGCATAGCCCTGTACATAAGAGGCTGCTCAGTAAAGATTTGTTGGACAAATGATTACATCCAGCTAAAGACCGAATCCAGATGACATCTCTTAGGTAACTGGGTTGCCAAGAGGGGTCCAGCTAATTTAGATGTTGCTTTCCACCAGCATCCACATGCTTCCCTGGTGTGAAGGTGTGCTTATAAGTCCTTATTGATTGTACTGTATTCTTAATTTCCATATCTTTTATTAAATAAATGAAATATCCCTCTGAGGTTGTAGCCTTTGTATTTGTGATCAAGCCAGTAGTTTTCAGCTACTAGTAATAATCTGCTTCATAAATCCCTTATTTTAAAACTCACGTAGCTCTTCTACCCTTCGTTCTTTCTGTGCAGTCTCTTCTGTCTCCTGGTGGACTGAGGGTGGGGCATACACCTCACAGCCTGTGCACCTCCTTGCACATGGGTACTCAGATAATGGAGGGTAAATGAGTACATGAAGCAAAAGTAATTCTCAGCCGTGCCGCTTCTCCCCACCCAACCCCTTTATCACTGTTTTGTAATTCCTCTTGTTTGGGGAAGGCTTTACTTTCAGATGGGAAAGTAAATATCAATCATTCAACAATATTAGGCCACCATTGGGTTCCAAGTACCGGGCCTGGGCCTGGGAGGACTTAGCAGGTAGAGGGGCTGTTCCGTTCTCAGAGAAACAACCGGGGATCACTCATTACCTCTCAAAATCTTCTATATCTGAGGTTTAAAAGGCAGTTTATTTGCCATAATGATAAAGAGATTTAAAAAAAATGACAGCATAATGCTTAAAAAAATTATACATACACATGGTTCCAAATTTAAAGGTGAAAAGCCAGTTCCTTCTACTCCTCCCCACCAGCCACCCATTTTCCCTTCCCTGGGGCCACCACTATCACTATTTTCTTT
>NW_011889042.1:3119577-3121962 GCF_000151845.1 Pteropus vampyrus
GTTAGTATTGTGAGAACTGAGGTAACGAATGCAAAACTCATTTGTAATATATATGATAGGTGCTTTTATTATTCTTTTAAAGAGTAATGGGAAACGGGTTTGAACAGATAGGATGGGATCTGATCATGGTGGCCTCAGTGACTACAGAGAGGAGTTCAGCTGGGTATAAGCAAGTTTGACCAGAGAACATGAAAGCAGTGTCAGGTCAAAGGAAGATTTGCCAGATGTGATATGAAGAATGTGGCTTCAGGAATGGGCAGGGAGGGAGGGAAGAGGAGACATGTCAGAGAGGCTTTGGTCTTTCAGCAGCCATTCCAGTTAGAGGCAGAGATTCCAAGGTTACAAACCTGAGTGACCAGAAGAGCAGCATCACTAACAGCAAGGTGGGGAAGAGAGCTTCAGCACTTAATGTACTGAGTTAGAGGCGATGGTGTAACTTCCAGGTGGCAGACAGAGATATGAATTAGATGTCTGGGAGAAGGGGAGGAAATCTCCAGCTCAGGCGAAGCATTGGAGCCAGAACGAATGAGCTCGCCCAGGGGAGTGTAGAGAGACACAGATGTTGGAGGCTGAGCCAGGTGGATGCTCTCAGTTAAAGGGCAGGAGGAACAAGAAAGCCAGCAAAGGAAACAGGGCCCACATCTTCCATCATCTAAATAGCGAGGCCCGTTTAAGCTGTCCTGGATTCACCAGGTTTTATAGTGTTTCCTTTGCCTTTGTTGGGTAGACCCGATCCTCGATCATGTGCCCTTAAAAGGCAAGCCCGATTCTTTTAGTAATTTAATATTTAGTGTCGTGTTCTTGGATAATGAAAGTGGTTTTACAGAAAAATCTGTGCCTCCAAGGGATTCCTAATTTTGTTAAAGCGATACCCTTTCTCTAAATAAATGATGGCTTGCCACTTAAAAACGTTCAATGGATTCCTTTTTTTTAAAACCAAGTTGTTCCAGTGGGATGATAAAATTTTCTCTGAGGCTAGCCCTGGTACCTGCCTCTGCTCTTGGGAATCCAGACAAGGCACGCCAGGGGTGTGTAGCCTCATCCATCCTTCTTGGCTCTCAGCTATGACCAGTTCTGACTCAGAACTGGGCTGGCAGTTTTCCTGACTTCATAGAAGCTAGGATATATGACATGATGTGAAAGCAAGTTAGCCTCAGTGAGAGGACCGTGGAGCTACGAACAAGGGAGGTGAGTCGGGTGCGTGTGTGGGAGGGGGTGAGCTTATTACTTTGTTCCTGATCTCCGTGTTCCTGAGCTCTATTCCAGAACAGCCAAAAGGTGCAGGACTGACTGGCTAGGTTAGTCATGTGCTTTGAGCCTTCGAAGGTGCTCAGTGACATGGATGCTTGAGCAGGTTCAGTGAGCAACTTGGTTGAGGTCACCTTGGCTGTTGGAGGAAGGGCACTTACTCTCCTGTGGAAAAGACAGGAAATGGCTTTCATGTCATTCCTAGGGTAGCGCTCAGTGTGGCAGGCAGGTCTCTGATTGGATGAGCCCAGCACTGGAGCAGTTTCTGTGGAGATGCTGAGCCAGACAAGTGGTTATTGCTGCAGCACAAAAATGAAAAGGTTGCTAGGGGAAGGCAAAGGAGGCAGGAAGTTAAGTGTTATATCCCCCTACAAAATGTCGCCGCCACCGCCCCCCTGCCATCTGTGCAGATTACAGAGAGGAGGTTTTTGTTGACTGCTAGCTGACAATGAAATTACATTTTAGGTCTAGTTTTACCCTCAATGGATGCTTTTTTTGGACTGGAACTTAAATGTCAGTCACCTGACCTTCTAGTGGCTCAGTTCTTTTAATTAAAAGATGGTTCTAAGCAACATCCAGTAGTGGTCTCTTTATTATTTATCAAGCATTTTCCTTCCAGCAGTTAGTGAAAGGTCAGTGGCTTCAACAGATGCTTTGTTTTTGGTGAGCAGCTTAGATGAAAAAGATATACAATCAATCCCTGCTCCCTCCTGTTTGCTCACGGGCAGGACACTGTTTAATAGTCATTGTGGCATTTAGGATCGCAGACCTCTGAAACATGCAGAAAAGTGCATGTGCATCCCTTGTTACTGAACATTTCTCCAAAAGTAAACATCAGGTTGTGATTATGGTTAATAATGAGATATTGATTGTTTGAAAATGTCACTGACTGGGACGATTAGCCCCAGGACCACTAGATGGCGCTGCACTCTCATGCCGTTCAACTACAATAATTTTATTTCTTTGCCTCGAGGTACCTTGCCTTTCAAGGTTGGCGAGTGTCCTTGTAAAATAATGTTCTGGCTGAGATTTAGGAAGCTGAGGTCCTGGGGTGTCTGGGGTAGGGTAGAGTTGGGAGCAGTTAGGCTGCAGGACAAATGACAAAGGCCTGGGGTGGGGTGGGGTGTGTGTGTGGGG
>NW_011889042.1:3122813-3126712 GCF_000151845.1 Pteropus vampyrus
GTGTGTGTGTGTGTGTGTGTAGAAACCAGTATCTTAATGACATTGCCTTTATCTCTTTCCTTCCTCATTGATGCTCACCCTGCCTGTGTTGCGAGATTCTTGAACAGAGAGACCAGACGCCAAGGCTGTAAGCAGGAAGCAGGGTTTATTGCTGCTGACACCGGCTCAGCGGATTCTTATCCAAAGGCTGAGCCCCGATTGTAACATAACAGGCAGTTTTATGCAGTCTTGTTATCCCTACACATATAAGCTACAGATATAAGGAAAAACATTAATTGGTTGGCAAGCTATGAAACAACTGATGTTAGTTTGGAGAGTCCTTCAGGTGGACAGTCAGAAATGAACTCATTCCAGCAGGAAATGGCCAGGCAGGGTCAGGCTGCCACACCTGCCTTGTGGTAAACTTTTTTCTTTCTCCCCCTGCACCCCAGTTTGTGGAGGGAAGCCAGAAGGTCAATACCTAGGGACCTAACAAAGAAAATGGGTCCAACCTCAGAGACATTGTTTCTGGAGCCTCAGCAATTGGGGCAGGAATTTCTGGAACTCCCTCTGGTCATCCTCCTAGTGAAGGGCAGGGGTGATGCTAGGGCTGAAATGGTGGGTACGATGGGAGAAAGGTCTGGAGGGCCAGAAAGATCTATTCATTTCTTTCCCGGTGTCCTGCACCCCTCTCACTCCATTTGACCCTGGTTGGTCTGCAGACGGACTGTAGGACCCCTCTGACTCTGGTCACCTGGGATGGTGGGCCAGAGGAACACAAGTGCTAAGGTGCATTGCCCAGGTGCATTACTGAGAAAGAGCTCTGGCCCCTTTTCTCTCTAGGTCTCAGTTGAAAGGACTGGGCCCTTTCACTCCCTGTGTGACTATGTGACAGTGGCTTTGGGCAAGTCCCCAATTCAGTCTCAGCACAGGGTCTGGAGCCTAATAGATCTTTGAAAGTGTATTTGCTGAGTGAATGAATAAACGAGTGAATGGCTAAAAACAGGGATAATAATATCCACAGCAAGTATGTTTTGCGGTGCAGAACCCAAACAAAATGCTGGTTGTGGCAGAACTTTGTAAACTCTCAAGCCTGCTACAGTTACACAAAATAAAGGTGAAGAAAATGGCTGTGGAGCTGCCGGTGCCCAGCTTTCACTACAAAAAGAGCAGAGCTAGGGGTCACAAACTCAGAAAAGGAGCAATAGCCAGCCAGGATGACTGGTTTAGTTTCTGCTACAAGATTCTGCAGGAAATGCCAGACTGTCCTTCGAACCCCATCCTGGGGTGCTTGGTTTAAACCCTAAGCATGTTCAGGGTTGTCTCTTGAGTATTAAACACGGATAGAAGACGCTTGTGAGTTTTATTACCAACTTCCCCGACTCCTGCCAAGTGAGGTGAAATGGCCCTGCTCCATCTCGGCAGCGGGCTTGGCCTCCCCGGCCTCCTGGAGCTTATCCCCGTCCTCAGGCCTGGCTTCCTGTTGGGAACTATTTCCCTGCCCTGGCGTATATGTCACTTTGGTTCCTCAAGGCTTCTAGCTCCCTGAAGGTATAACTCAAGGGACAACGTCTTGTGTTACCACCACACCTGGACCTTCACAGTACAGGCAGGGTTCCCCTTTTCAGACTGGGGAAAGGGAGGGCTTTGCACCTCTGGTCTGGCTCACCTCAGCAAGTGTGCCTGAGCCCCGACTTCTGGTGTCCCCGTCCACCCATAGTCGCTGGGCCCCTGAGGTTAGAACAAGAGGTGGCCATCTTAGTCCCAGAAAAATTCCCATTTAAATCCTAAGAAGGCAAAGCTTGTCTTTGGCAATGCTGCCACATTCCTAACTTTCCCACTTTCGGATTGAGAGAAGAAAAGGGGGCTGCGGGAGACTGGCCAGATAGGTAGGAGGGGTCTAGGGACTTGAGCTGCAGGCAGATAAAGGCACTGGAACACCAGAATATTCCTTAGTCCTGCAGCGTTCTGGCCATGACTTTCCTGGCTTTCTGGGCAACTAACCTGCAATACAGCATGCTCTCAAGAGTTATACTTTCTCTCTTGATTACTGAAGTGCCTAGACTGGCTTCTTAAAAGCACCACTTTGAATACCTGTAAAGTCAAGAAGGTCAAATTTAGGAAAATCTCATCTGCAGGACTTAGTTTCTCTGAGCTGTCATCCACTTGTAATTAATATTAATGAAAGATAGATGACAGATGCTTATTGCTCAGCTGACATACATTGCTAAGCCCCAAAGGGGTTACTCTAAGATCTAAAGGACTTGAATGTACTTCACCGTCACTTGGAACAGAATAAAACTTTCAGGATATAATCAAGATTACTTATATATAAGAACTCAATGACTCATAGGCAATATCTGCATTAAAAAAAAAAAAAAAAAGAACTGAGTGTTCCACTATTGCTTACTGACATTTAAAAATAGCTCTATTAGCCCCAAACTGAGGCAGACGATGGCATGGGACAGTAGATGGAGCCCTGGATGAGGCTCCTGGAGACCCCAGCTCATCCACTGATTGGCTCGTGACTTGGAACATCATTACACCTTTCTAACTGTTTGTAAAATAAGGGCGTTGAACTACAAGACCTCAGAAAGGCTATTCTTTGTGTCTACAGGTCCGAGAAGAGCTGCAAAGGTGGGGAGAGCAACACACTCCAAGACTGATTGCATACTTATTTAAAATCTTTTCACTTTTTAAATTTTGCTTATGGAAACACTCATAAAGGTAGAGAGGGCAAATAATCCTCCAGATGTTCATCATGTAGACTCAACTATTATTCATATTTTGTCGTATTTGCTCATCTACATTTTTCTGAAGAATTTTATTATTTTTTCTTTTTCTTTTATTTTTTGAGGTTTAAAATTTTTTTCAATTACAGTTAATATTCAATATTATTTTATATTTGTTTCAGGTGTACAGCATAGTAGTTAAACAATTATGTAATTTACGATGTGATCTCCCTGATTAGTACCCACCTGGCACTCTACATGGTTTTTATAGTATTAACTATATTCTCTTTACTGTACTTTCCTGAAGGATTTTAAAGCAAATCCAGACATGACTTGTCACTCAAGGCTTCAGCCTGCTTCTCTGAAAAATAAGACCTTTTCTTAAACCAACATAATACTATTATTAAGCCTAACAAAGTGCTCATTAACTGTAATTCCTTAATATCATCCGATAACCAGTCCATATTCAAATTTCCCTACAGTCTTCTGAACAGACCCTCCAGCTCCTCCTACCCCAGGCCTATGCCTAGGGCCAACCACTGTTAGTCACTTCAGTCTTTAGGCTCCAGGTGATTACCTTCACGCAAACAATCAGCTTATGGCACCACTTCTTGCTCTACCAACTGCAGTCATTGTCTCTTGTCTTTCTGCTATGGTTGATGAGGGTTTAGCTAACTTAGATTCTCTCTTCCTTTCTTCGTTATATATTTTCACTTTAGTTCCTCTGTGTAGTAACACTTATGCAGGTTCTCTTTTGGGTTGAATTGTGTCCTTTCAAAAGATATGGCGAAGTTCTAATTGCCAGTGCCTTATCTGGCAATAGGGTCTCTGCAGATGTGATCAGGTTAAGGTGAGGTCATCATGGATTGGGGGACCCTTGATCCAATGACTGGACTCCCTATAAGGAGAGAGATTTGGAAATACACACAAAGAGGGAAGACGGCTTTGCGAAGACAGAGGCAGAGATGGGAGTGACGCAGTCCTTCCTTATCCACAGGGGATTCGTTTGTTCCAAGACCCCTGGTGGATGCCTGAAACCGCAGACAGTACCAATCCCCATATTCTATGTTTTCCCCTCTACATTCACACCTGCGACAAGGTTTAACTTATACATTAGGCGTGGAGAGAGATTAACAACAGCTACTACTAATAAAACAGAACAATTATAATAATATAAGAAAAGTTCAC
>NW_011889042.1:3126762-3134084 GCF_000151845.1 Pteropus vampyrus
TGCCTAGGGCCAACCACTGTTAGTCACTTCAGTCTTTAGGCTCCAGGTGATTACCTTCACGCAAACAATCAGCTTATGGCACCACTTCTTGCTCTACCAACTGCAGTCATTGTCTCTTGTCTTTCTGCTATGGTTGATGAGGGTTTAGCTAACTTAGATTCTCTCTTCCTTTCTTCGTTATATATTTTCACTTTAGTTCCTCTGTGTAGTAACACTTATGCAGGTTCTCTTTTGGGTTGAATTGTGTCCTTTCAAAAGATATGGCGAAGTTCTAATTGCCAGTGCCTTATCTGGCAATAGGGTCTCTGCAGATGTGATCAGGTTAAGGTGAGGTCATCATGGATTGGGGGACCCTTGATCCAATGACTGGAGTCCCTATAAGGAGAGAGATTTGGAAATACACACAAAGAGGGAAGACGGCTTTGCGAAGACAGAGGCAGAGATGGGAGTGACGCAGTCCTTCCTTATCCACAGGGGATTCGTTTGTTCCAAGACCCCTGGTGGATGCCTGAAACCGCAGACAGTACCAATCCCCATATTCTATGTTTTCCCCTCTACATTCACACCTGCGACAAGGTTTAACTTATACATTAGGCGTGGAGAGAGATTAACAACAGCTACTACTAATAAAACAGAACAATTATAATAATATAAGAAAAGTTCACGTGAATGTGGCATTATTAAGTAAAATAAGGGTCACTTGAACATAAGCACTGTGATACCATGATTGTTGATCTGATAACCTTGATTTCGAACTTCTGGCCTCCAGAACTGTGAAAGAATAAATTACTGTTTTAAGCCACTCGATTTGTGGCAATTTGTTATGGCAGTTCTAGGAAACTAATATGGTTCCTCTGCTTTGGGAGCATTACTGTAAGGGGAAAACTTGGTTTTCTATCTTCCTATGTAGAAAAAATCCAGTTCTAACCTACTGTTTCTTCTTTGTGAATCTCCTTTACTACTCACATAGAACACTTCTTCCTGTCACCAAATATATGGGGGTTTCCCCACAAAAAGCAACTCTCTGTGCTACTAGCTGGGTGTCCTATAATTTAATTCTGTTTTGACACTATTTATCTGCTCCCTACCCCCTAAATACACACACACACACACACACACACACACACACACACACACACACACACTTTAAAATGACAGTCACAAGCCCAGGTTGTCAACGGTGCTTCTGACCAACTGGCTATAAATCAAAGGTTCTAACATTCCTTATCGCCTTGAGTTTGATTAATTTTCTAGAGCAGCTCATAGAACTCAGGGAAACACATTTTTCAGTTTATTAAAGGATATTATAAAAGATATACATGGACATCCAGATGGAAGAAATGTGTGAGGCAAGGTAAGTGGGGACGGGCGTGGAGCTTCCCTGCCTGTGTGGGGGCGCTGCTCTCCCAGCACCTTCAAGGGATTTTAAGGAGCCCTGAGTCAGGAGCTGGGGACCGACCAGTACATATTTCTTATTACAAATCACAGCATTACAATTACATAAAATACTCATGCCTCTATTTCTCGTTCATCAGCTACCTCTTGACTCCCTACTTTGTAAGATGAGGATAAGAACCAGAGGTTTAAATAGACAGTTGGATGGATCCAGGGTCCAAGAAGTTAGGGTGATGATGAGCAGCACTAGACAGAACTGGTGCCTTCTGACTCCAGGGCCAGAACCGCTCCATCTTATAAGGCCATGGAGTACTTGGAAGGTATGTCCACAGCTCTGTGTCCCAGAACCAGGAGCAAGAGCTTGAGCGAGTCCTGCCCAGAGTTAAGGTAATCTCATGCCCCTCTAGGCACTAGCCCCAGGATCTGCCTGCTTCCCTCTTGCTTTACTCAGGACTGTTCTTCTGGAAATGTCCCCAGACACTGGCAATCGAGAAGGATCTCTCACAGAGTAGTTTCTTCTGAGTCCCGCTGTGATGTGAAGCCATTGGCGTGCACTGAGGGACACTAGGAAGCAGTTGTATGATGCTCCCTTTTGTTTTTACTGTAGGAATGATATTAACCACCTTTTGCACTATGAAGGCCATGGGAGAAGTTTCTCTCACATCTTGATTCGAATAAGAGCTGTACTGCTTCTGAACAACTGGGATGGCTTACTTTCGTGGTCTTGGCAAATTTACTATCTTAGCTTCCCTCTTAGCTTTTGGCTGTGAGGATATTCAGAGTTAAATTTATAATCATGTGCAGCTCTGACATAGGAGATTATGATGGCATTTACTTTGATTTTTATGAAATATTTCAGGCATACAAAAATTACAGAGAGTGTATAACAAGCAGTCACGTACCTACCACCTATCTTCAGACGTAAAACTTAATACAAATAGAGCCTTCTGTATATCCAGTTCTGATCTCATTCTTTCTCTGCCCCACCCCTGTGGTAAATGTCTGCCTGGAGTTGGTGTTTATTCATTCCATGTAAAAAACAATATTTTTTCTCCAAATGTATGCATCTATAACAAACATGCAGTATTGTTTTGCATGTTTTAAAACATTATATAAGTGGTTTCATACTACATGTATCCCTCTGTAATTTCTTTTTACTCAGGAATTTTACTTTGAAACTTACCTGCAGCTCTAGTTAACTCATAATTTGTATTTTACTATAAGACTAGACAAATAATTAGGTAATGTTTAAGAGAACGACCCTGGGCGAGACTGCCAGGGTTCAAATCCTAGCTCTGCTACTTACTAGTTTTGTAATTTTGGGCAATTACTTAACCCCTCTGTGCCTCAGTTTCCTCGTCTCTAAAATGAGGCTAATGATAACACCTACCTCATAGAGCTGATATGAAGATTAAATAACTTAATTATTCCATATTTATTCCATGCTGGTGGACATTTGTTTCCAGTTTTTTGCTGTCTCTAGGATGTCGTGTGCAGGGAACATTATTATATCTATTTCTTTGTGCATATATGCAAGAAAGAGTTCCTCCGAGGCAGGGCATACACCTAGGAGTGGGATTGTAGGGCTGTGGGGTGCACCCAGCCTCAGCTTTCTGGGCGATGCCAAGTTGCTCTCCAGAGTGGTTGTGCCGACTCACACTCCCGCCCTGGTGTGTAAGTGTGCCCATTGCTCCCACCCTAGCTCATCCTTGGTGTTGTTTTTGTGCACTGCTTCTGCTTAAACTTTGTTTAATCTTTCTTACCCTTTGCCCAAATGTCCCCAGCTGCTGTTTTTATCCCAGTATATATTTCTGTAAGCATTCTTTTGTCCATTTGCCTTCCTTTTCCTTTTGAATGAAGCAGGATATAAATATATAAAAATTAGGGCCCCACAGAATGAAGAGCGCAGCATACAGGGGCTGTCTGCTACCCTACCCCTGGACCCACAGGTTTATGAGCTCTCAGGATTTGTTGAGGTTGCTATCAGTCATGGCTAACATTTGCCGAGTGCTTCCTACATGATAGGTGCACTCCATACATTATCTTGTCCGATCTCACGGTGACCCTACGAAACAGAACTGCTATTCCCAGAACCTTGATTCAAACGAGGCAGTCTTCTACCAGGGAGCATGCTCTTAACCAGGGCTGCCACGAGAGGTGGCTCAGGCTGCACGCTGCATGACTCTAGGAGGCACCACTTGCACAGACTACAGTTGATGGCACCCCTTGGAGTTGTGCAGTGCAGTGGCCCTGGCCTTCTGCTCAGTAAGAGCTTAAAGAAAATGCTTTCTATTTGACAGGCTTAGAGGAGTCGACCCCATTACCCACTGAGGGCCTTTTGTGCTCTGGATTTATAGGCCTTTCTTAGGGTCGTGGTTCTTCATGTTTTAAAAGCCCACTGGCATGGGATCCCTCCCACCTATGTAAACGTTTGTTTAGGAGGGAAGAACCCGGCATGTGCCCCGCGCGCTGACACCAACCGTGTAAGGGCACCGACTCGGCCGCTGTTCGTGGCTTTCCCCCTTGGCCACCGCAGACTTATTGAGCAATATATTATGAGTGTGCCTCACTCTGATGATGTGTTATGGATAAATCATTAAGGAGGCAGCTCACCGCAGTGATGTATTGGTGTAATAGATCATCAGAGTGAAGTCTTCTGCCGGCATACGGGCTGGCTCAAAGGGTGGTGTCATTCAGGGAAGAATTAGCCCAGCAGCAGATCTGGCTTAATTACAGGATAAAAGGTTCGTGAATGATAGGCTGAAGGCTGCGGCACCAGCATTTTGATTCTTGATGTAAAAATATAATTGGGCTTCCTGAGAGAATTTTTGATTATTTTCAAACAGCCTCTGCTTTATTGCAACAGCACAACTTGCCACGTGGCTGCAGGGGTACCTTATATCGGGGGCGGGGGGACGGGGCAGTCTCCAGGCCCTGTCCACATCTGAATTATCGTTGTCCTTTCAGTTTGTAGGTCATAGAATGAGCTAAGGGAGACAAAATCCAGGAGGCCTGCCTCTAAGGCCCTCAGAATGACGTCCTTAGCAACCAGAACTTCCGAATCGAGTGATTTATTCAAATCATCATTAAGGCCATGGTTCTCCACTAGATCTGTGTGCACATGTGAGAAAGAGGGGGTTGTCTGGTGAGTATGTGTGTGTTTGTGTTTGAGGACATCAGCATCCTAAGGATAATAATCATTATCATGTTTATCGGACACTTAACATTGTGCTAAAGGCTTTGCATACGTTTTTTAATCTCATTTAATCCATACGACACCATTGTGAGATAGGCATTATTATTATTCTTCTCATTTTCCAGATGAGGAAACCAGCCAAGAGCTGCTGTTATTGGCCAAGGTTGCACAACTGCTCAGTGACAGAGCCAGTGAGCCTGATGCTGGGGTGACTCTTACAATCTTTCTTTCCCACCTCCAGATCTCCGCTTCCTGTGAGGACCTTAAACCAGTGCTTGTGTGAACTGCAGACCTAAATGAGCACAATTAAAGATGCGTTTGTTGAAAATTGATTATTTTGTTTTAAGGCACAGAAATCAAACTTCAGGTATTAGTAGGGTCCCAAATTGGGTCTGAATCAATGATTTCTTGAGCGGCTTACAGGATGAGACTTCGTAGCAACAGTGGGCTAAACTCTTTGCACCAACTCTCCCACTGGAGACAACTATAAAAGCTGCATAAAATATTTTTTGAAATCTTAAATAGCATTAAATTGCTGACAAGGCAGTAAAAAACGACTAGGTCAACACGGAGAGAAGAATAGGAACCAGAGAGGTGAGTGAATTTAGAGGCCACTTTTGCCCTAAGGGCTGCTGATCCTGGATAGTTTCACAGCCCTCTGGGCAGAGAAGACAGAATGGAAGACAGGATCCAGCCCGAGGAGAGGGGGCCCTCTCCACAGTAAGCTGGAACCCCCAGGGCTACTTCCTCAGGTGAGGGTGACATGGAAGTGGAGTAGTCTTCATGTGGAATTACAATCCAGGTTCCTATTACCCAGATTATCTCAGTTCAGAAAACCTGAGGCCTTTGGATTGGTTTAAGGTGGGCCCAGACTGGTATGTCTCCAGTACATTAGGGAAGCAGATCTCTGGGCATAGGTGCTTTTACATAAGGCCTCATATTATTCCTATAAAGAATTTTTAAAATACTGGACTATGGTCAATGATGACCAGGAACACAAGGAAACATGACTCCATGTGTGAGAATCAGCAAAAACAGGCAATAGAAGCAGATCCGAGAAGACTTTAGATATTGAAACCATCAGACTACAGACAATAAATGACTTTTGTTCCTTGTTATGTTTAAATAAATAAAAAATGAGCTTGCGGCTATTTTCAGAGAACGTAAAGCAATAAAAAAGAAGCTGTTATAGGACAAATATGCAGCAATTTAGCCACCATTCTCTTCTCCTACTCCACCCTCCTGCCCCACAAAGAAGAAAGAAATTCCGGGCAGCAGAATTCCATATGGAAATCTCACTTGGCGTGATATTAGGCAAACTAGAAAAGACATTCTCCTATCCTAAATATGTGTATTTTCAACAAAGCATATCAAAGATAGAATTTTAACTTTTCTTTGTGACTTTAAAAAATTATAATTTGAATTTCATTATTAATATGGACATAAGAAATACCTTTAGACAAATTGACCGAAAAGTCTTAAAAATAGAAAACAGAAAATATACCATACCCCTCTCCTGCAAAAAGGGGAGGCATACAACCTTATATTTTAAAATTACCACTCCCGAGGACTGACTCAGGATTGCTGGAGCTTGGCCATTTACAGCGAGCCTTTTGATAGAAAAGCCACCTATTCCGGCCTCTAAAATTAAGACCATCTCCTTGTGAAGGGTAGAAATCCAGGTGAGATAAGATTGATAATCCTGCATTGCAGAATTTATTAAAGATGTCCAGATTAAAAATTGCTTTGTCTGTCAATCAATCAGCCTGTTTTCTACGTTTACTCTGTCACTTACTAAAAATGTTACTGTATAACACGGAACCCCCCCATAGATATCATAACTGCTAATCTCCCTTTCTTTCCCTTCTGAGAGATAACCTTGGTCATGTTCCCTAGCAGAGGTCCCTAGATTTGTCCCTGTCTTGCTAAAGGCTTTACTATTATTATTTAAAAATTTTCCAAGTCATATGATTTTAAGTGAGGAAAAAGGGCACATGAGTGGAAGTCATCAGTGAAGGGGGATTTATGCTGCATTTCTCCTTCTTTGGGTAGTTTCCTTGAATGCTGGTGAGAGGGGACAGGTTGGAAATAACCAACCTGAAGATTGATCTAAGGCTTAACTATTGATTGGTTGATCTCTGTGCAACTGTTGGAGTTCAGCATCGTTCAAGTCTCTCAATATCCTGGCCCGAGCTTGGAGGATACCTTGGGTTGGGTCCCCTAGAAGCAGACTCTGAGATGGAGAGCTGCATGCAGAACTTTAGTTAGGAGTGTTCTTGGAGATATACCTATAAGGGGACAAGGAAGGCAGGACCAGGCAGAGGGAGAAGATGTATCCCAAAATGGTTGCCATGGAGACCTCAGCTAATTATACAGGGAGCTCTGCATGTGGGATGGTCCCTCAGAGTTATCCCAAGGTAAGGGGGCTAGGCTTTTGCATCTGGTCATCAGCCAGTCATTGGCCAGGGCTGTTTCTGGGAGAGGATATACCTTGGGTAAAAGCAATTTCCAGTGAGAGAGGACGCTCTGAGCCATCAGCAGCTGATAGTCTCAGCAGCTGAGGGGTGGGCATGTGGCCCTGAAGAGTAGGATCTCGGCATACAGTATCCATGATGGACCATCCTCTGAGCTGCTCAGATTCATTTGCTTCTCATATTAAGTTTGCCCCATCACTAATGGCTTCTTTAGGATTGTGGATTGTTTCCTTGGTAAACTGACAAGAGAAGGATTA
>NW_011889042.1:3135217-3137641 GCF_000151845.1 Pteropus vampyrus
GCTCTTTAAAGCTCTTCCAAATTGAGACAAGGAGGCTGGGCATTTGTATCCCTGCCTCAGCTAGTCCTTGGCCATAGACTGCCCGCTGGAGGGGGTGTAATTTTGGGCAAGGCAGTTTCCTATGGCCAGAGTAATTCACAGTGAGGGATGCAGCTGTGAGCCATTATCAGCTGATAGTCCCAGGAGCTTGAATGGTTATGGAAGGAGTCTGGCAGAGGACCACAAGGGATCAAACTCCAGGGCTGGGACTAGGGAGATGCGAGTGAGGTACCTAAGGCTCAAATTTAAGGAATCAGTCACTCTTAAGGTCATTCAAATACAAATGGCACTTGCCTCACCCTAGGTCTGGCCCTGTCAAAAATCTATGGAGATCTAATATCAGGAAGTGGTAGAAATTTCGACTTGACCAGGATAACCTTCCCAGTCACCATGAAAACAGCCTTTTTCTGGAACTAGTGGAATCTTGGACAACATAGTCCTAGAATATTTTCTTTCTACTTCTCTGCAGGACACAAGGAAGGGTGGACACTGGGGAAGGGTGTTACCTGTTACTACTGCTAAAAAAAATTCAAAACATCTTCCCTAACCTGTCAGTTATTCTATGATTTTATTCCTCCGCCCCAATGTCATTTCTCCATGATTTCTGTGCTATGGAAATAAAGTCAAAGGAAAGAGTTTGAGCTAGAAGATTCCTAAGTTTCCTTCTGTTATTATGGTATTGAAGACATGGTCCAATCCTGAACCTACTGGCCTCTTCAGTGAGCAGGACCACTCACCTGCATGCAGGAGCAGATTGCAGAAAGGTTAAGTGAGAGAAGACCAGCAACACCAGGCTAGGAGAACAGGAGGAGGTGGTTGGAAGGTCAGAGAAACAAATAACTCATATGCAGGTAGGAATCAGAGTTGAAGCCCAATAGGAAGAAAAAGCAAAATTTGAATACAGAGCAGTCTGACTGGAGCGGACCATGGGTGTGAGGCAGAATCATTCCAAGACTGATCCTGAGCCTCCTGGATTCCGGCTGTGGCATCTTGGGTCTGTGTGGCCATCCATGGGTAGTTTTGTTTTTCCCTTTCACCCAAAGAGTCTTGGACGATCCTTCCCAACTTGATACATATATATATAATTAAGGAAATTCTAATCAGATCCCATTGCTGCTTTTATTTTTAACTTAAAGATTTGGTAATGAAGTTCACCTGGAAGCATAAATACATGGGAATAGCTAATAAAATTTTGAAATGTCAGAATGTGGTATGTCTACTAGCCATCAAATGTATGATAAAGCAATGATAATTAAAATAGCATGACACAGGTATGGAATAGGAAATTAGACCAGGAGAGTACAATAGAAAATCTAGAAAAAAAACCCTGTGTTTGTATGGATATTAAGTATAGCAGGTCCTTGAATGACATCATTTTGTTCAATGCTGTTTCACTGTAACATAGATGAGATGCCGTAGAAACTTAACTCTTGTTTATATAATTAGCCTATGGTAAAATTGGTTTCATTATACATTGTTTCAGTTGAAGTCACAGAACTTATTGATGATGTTAAGTGAGGACTTAGTGTATATGACAAAGATAGCATTTCACATCAGTGAGTAGAGGATGGATTATTAAATAAACTCTGTCGGGAACAGGGAAAATTTTCAAGGAAAATTCTAATTTAATTCTCTATCTGGTACCAAACCCCAAACAAGTCCAAAGATGGATTAAAAATCTAAAAATAAAAGTTAAAACTATGTAAGTACTAGAAGAAAATATAGGGCCTTTTTGAACATGACATGAAACCCAGAAGACAGCAGGGAAAGTTATGACCACGTAAATCAAACAATGACGACAACTTCTGTATGGTGGAAAATGCCACAAGTGAAATTTAAAGAATTTCAAAGAAGAAAATGTTTTAAACCTATATTCTGGACTAAAGATTAACATCTATAATATACAAAGAGCTGCTACAAATCAGTAAGTAAAAGAAATATCATGGGCAAATGAGCAAGGGTGATGAACTGGCAACTGACTGAAGAAGAAACACACATGGCATATGAAGCATGAAAAGATGCACAACCTCAGCAACAATTAAAACAACATAAATCAAAACAAAATGAGATGTGTTTTCCTTGTCAAAACTAGTAAAAGTTAACCAGATTGTTTGTACTCAGTGTTTGGAAGGATACAGATACAAAGGCATGTATGGTTGAAACTGAAACTTGCTGTACCATTTTTGAAGAAGAATTTGGCAATATCAGTCAAATTTAAAACACATATCCCCCTTGACCCAGAAAATATACTTTTAGGAATTTATCATCCAGAAACTCCCCTTCAGGAAAGAACACATGCCTGTCTAAATATGTTTACTTAGCATTATTTATTATAGAAAAATACTTCATGCAAATAATTCGTTAGTGTAAGAGAGGCTGGGTAAA
>NW_011889042.1:3138661-3152537 GCF_000151845.1 Pteropus vampyrus
GTGAGACAGAAGATCGAGGTTGGTCTCACCAAACACTGAATCTACTGGCACGTTGATCTTGGACTTCTCAGCCTCCAGAACTGTGAGAAATAAATTTCTGTTGTTTATAAGCCACCCAGTCTATGGTATTCTGCTCTAACAGCTCAAATGGACTGAGACAGATGTGTACATTTATGACCATTTTATGGAAATGAAGTAGCCTACTTGTGAAGTTCCCAGAGGGAGAATCTGATTGGCCTACGTTGGGTCAGCTACTCTCTCCTGGCCCAATCGGCTGTGACCAGCGGGGTGGATGTGGCCTGGGCAGACATTTCACCCCCACTGGGGTTGCTTCTATGCCTCTGCTTGTGTTTCCTCCTCTTGTGTTTATTGACACAACTGCCTCATGCGGCCAGCAAGGGTGTGGGGAGAAGAGCATGGTGGACACACAGAGGAAGGGGCTTTGAAGGCAGGTAATCGGGGTTTGGATTGACTAACTGTGACTTTTAGTAGGTCCCTTATCTCTAACGCTGGTTCCTCCCTTTCATTAAGAGTCGTGAGGAGAAAATGCCTTACGGTTGAAGACTCCCAAGGACATGCCTGGCACGAAGCAGGCTTTCAGCGCCCCTTGATCATGAAGTGTAAGCTCAAGCTTCTCGCTGAAGATCGTGCCCTTGGAACGTTTTGGTGCGAGGACCTTGGAGTTGCTGCAGCACAGGCCCTGTTACTGCAGAAGCCAGTGACAGAGGCCTCCTCCTCTCCTCCCAGCTGGGCTAGGCGCAGTCCGTGAAGCACTGTTGTCTTAGCCAGGCGCTCCCCCACTCTTCCCCATGACCTTGGAGTTCAGCCCCTAGGGCATCTCCTCACAGGCCTAGTCTTCCCACTCAGGCCCATCTCCCCTCACCACAGGCCTCTCCACAAACCTACTCGCATATGCACTAATGCCATTATCTTCCCGAAATTAAAATCAAGCCTCAACCTATAATGTTTCACGGAGAGGGAATTGGGGTTATATATTCCTGTGTCGAGCCGTATTCTATTTCAGTCATAGCATTTAATTATGATTGGTATGTTAGTGCCCACCGGAGCATAACAAATTGTCATTATGTTATTCTGCTGAGTCTAATTTAATTGGCAAGTTGTCACAAAAGCAATTATCCATCATTTATTTTGTTGCCATAACCACATCTAGAAGAGCACCTGCTGTCTGCGAGGAGAAACGCGCCACCGTCTCTCAGCCCTGGATCCAGACCACTTATCTGACACAAAGACATTGCTTCCCCCTTCTGATTTAAAAATATGTTCCTCATTTCCTGCTGCGGTCTCAAGAATCCTCCTGGGGGAGCCTCAAAGTGCCAAAGGAAATTCACGGGCTGAGAAGTTGCCTAGCACCCCACAGGGAGGCTGGAAGTCAGCCCTGCTCTGTCGGGGTGTGGGTGGGAGGCAGCGGTGATGCAGGCCCCACGGAGGGTCCGGGCCCTGACTGGGTCAGGCTTTGCTCCCGTCAGCTGTTTCAGCTGACACCTCAGTGACAGATTTATAAATATTTGTTGCTCGTTTCTCCTGAGGCACGCTGCGTGCTTGCTCCCTGGGAAGCAGGATTGTTTGGCCATTTCACAAAGCGGGAACCAGAGGACCTGGGCACTGAAGGCCCAAAGTCGTGTGGGAGGTGTGGGGCAGGGGGAGCCAGGGCCACAGTGAAGATCTCTAAACGCTTTTCTCGTTCTTGGAAAAAGCGTGTGCAGGCAAAACAAGGTGCTTTTGTGCCTGGTGGGGTCCCAGACTGTGCCTCTGGGTGCAGTAGGACATTTTTCATGGCCCTGTTTCACACGGACACATCTGTGATAGGGTCTGGGTAGGGGAAAAGGACAGAGAGAGAAGAGAAAAAAGGGAAGGAAGAGCCACCAAATCACCTGTCCTCATTAGAGAGGCCAAGACACAACCGGCCTGCTTTCCCAGGAGCCTCTGATTCTAATCTCTTCGGGGGACCCTGTTAGCCCCACCCCTGCCTGGATACCTCCCCATGTGTGAACAATGTCGTCCTCACTCAAGCCCAACAAGACTTTTGTGAGTGAGGAAGCAGAGGCAGGCAAAGTTGTCACATGATTTTTTTTCCCCCTGAAGATGGTCATTCCTAAGGGAAGACGTAGCCTGCAGGTATGGCTCTGTCCTCTGGGCCGGAAGCAGGTACAAACATGAATAATCTTGTTCTTGCTTCCATGATGCTGTCAGTAGCAGAGTCAACAAAAGACTTGCTAAAAACAAAACCAAAACCAAAAACAATAACCACTATATTGCAAAAAGGAAAAAAGAACCAGACCTTTAAATCAACTGGCTTTTCCCTCTGGGTCAGTCAGCTATATATAATTCCCAGGCTACCTATTTGGGGACATTGGAAAATTACCAGCTTCCTGAACACAGGCAAATCATTTCTTGTAACTCTTTTTAAAAAAATCTCTCATTGTAATTGCTGACTAAAAATAAACTAGGGATGTGTCAGGTTCCTTCCTCCCTGACCAGCGTTATCCCTAAGGAATGTTCCTCGTGGCTGTGGAGAAGTAGCTCTTGCCACCACGAAGGCCACCACAGCAAGATGGTCAGGATCCTGGCTCATTCAGTCTCAGGGGTCAGACTTACATAATGTTGACATCAGAGCAGGAAAAAGTTTAATGTGCAGGGAGGGGCCTGTGCACGAGGGCCTGCTGGGCTCAGTGGGCATGTAAATTAGCTTGAACTCTGGAAAATAAGTTGGCTAAATGGGTCAAGAGCCATAAAAAAATGTCCAACACCTCTGACCCAGGAATTCCACTTAGGATAAACAAATTGCTTCAAAAACAAGAAAGATGTTTGCCCTGGTATTATTTATCATAGCAAAAACAAAATCTATGCTGAGAGCAATCTGTGCTGACTTAGAGCACGTGGCTGTAAGCCCATAGATGCTGACAGAGTTTCTTTCATGTTTCCTGGGAGGGATGTTGGGTTATGAGAAATTCTTTATGCAATTTTATTAAGTAGGCATTTATTAAGCACTGCAATAGATGGAGCTAGTTTATGTGTGTATATAAATATAGGTGAGCCATGGTCCTTCCTATGTTAGTTTCCTATTGTCCTGTAACAAATTATCTCCAATTTAGTGGCTTAAACAATACATGTTTATCATCTTACAGTTCTGGAGGTGAGAAGTCTGGAATCGATCTCACCGGGCTAAAATCAGTATATCAGCAGGGCTGCATTTCTTTATGGAATCTCTAGGGGAGAAATTGTTTCTTCACCTTTCCAGCGTCTAGAGGCAGCCTGCATTCCTTGGCTCATTGCCTCCTTCCCTCATCTTTGAAGCTAGCAACGGTGAGCCGAATCCTCCTCACCTTGCCTCGCTCTGACCTTCTTCCATAGTCACAGCTCCCTCTGACTCCTCTTCCGTCTCCCCGTTCCATTGTTAAGGGCTCATGTGATGACATTGAGCCCACCAGGATAATGCAGGATAATGTCCCTGTTTTAAGGTCAGTTGATTAACAACCTTAATTCTCCTTTGCCATGTGATGCAACATACTCACAGGTCCTGGGAATTAGGACCTCATCTTTGAGAGGTGGGGGGCCGGAGCAGGGGTGGCGGGCGGCGCATTATTTTGCAAACCATACTCTAGACCTGGAGCTTACAGTTTGGTGAGACAGGTACAATGACACATCTTTAGAGTCCATGGCAGAGTGCTATAATCAGCCAGCACAATCTGGGGAGGCAGCACGCAGATTCATAATAATCCAGGCATTTCTTGCCGGGAAGCTAGATGCTATCCTACTTGGTTTTCCTCCACCTTCTAACACAAACTCTCTGTTCTGGTCACTTTAGTTTTCTTGCTATTTCATAATCACCATACGTTCTTTTCTAATCCCAAACCTTTGCCCCTTGCTGCCCCTACCTGACTGCCCTTATTTCTGCTTACTCCCTGCCCAAAGCCCACCCACTCATCAAAATCTAGAGCAAGTCCCACGTCCTCTATCACTCTTCTCTGTCCCCTGTCACATGGGCTTCTATCACACTTATATTCTCAATTATATAATATTCTACTTAAGTGTACTAACTAGTTGCTCTCATGTGCCACTGTCTCAATTTTAGTGTGTTCGTATGTTTTTAATCACTCCGTTATCAAGGATCATGTGTTATAAATCTTCCGTCATCTCCATAATGCCAGGCACAGCGGTGCCAAAGAAAAGTTTGCTAAATTGTTCCAGCATTCTTTGAATAAATGGAGCACTCACAAAGGTGCTAGACCCTAGGAATGGAAATGTGCTCCAAAGGGAGTCCCGCTCTAAAGGAACACTCATCTAGAGAGGGAGACTTACAGGCAAACCAGTGGGTTATGACATGATGTGACAAGAGCCAGAATAAAATTATACATAAAAGGGGCTTCTAGGTCAGCTTGTGGGTGGATCAAAGAAGGCTTTCAGAGGAGGTGATGTCTGAGCTGAGTTTTGAAGGATGAGTAGGAGTGAGCTAGATAAAGGGATATGGGAGAAAGATTCTATTCCAAGAGGAGGAGGAACATTTAAAGCAGAACAAAGAGATTAAATGAATTCTGAAAAAGCTTTTCCTTCTCTCTGTATCAGATATGAGAGTATTATAGATGGCTAACTGCCGTCCGAGTTCATTTTCCTAGCCTCCCAAAACAAACTCGTTCCTCTGGTCACTTGAATCTCCTTTCTGTTCTATAGTCACTGGATGCTTTTTCCTAGTCCTACATCTTTGTCCATTAACTTGGAAAAAATGGCGAAAGTTGACATTCATGAGTGAACCTGATCGGGGAGGGATAAAAATGACCAACTCCCACTAAGTCAGAGGACTAATGATAATACCTATGACAAACAATAAATAATATTCTTAATATATAACCTGATAAGGAAAAGATAAAACTTAAAAAAAAAGGACAAAGGATATGAACAAGCATTTTATAGATGAGAGAATGCAAATGACCGATAAGCATATGAAAAGACACTCAACTCTGCTTGTAAACAGGGAAGTGAAAAATCAAACAACGATTAATACCATTTTCACTCATCAGATTGGCAAAAATTAAAGATTGATAACATCTAGTGTTGTCAAGTGTGTGGGTAAACAGGGATTGTCATACATTGTTAGTAGGTATGTGAACTGCTAAACCCTTTCTTTTGGGAAAGTAATCTCAAGGTGGCTGTTAGAAGTAAAAATAAACATGTCTTTTGATTCCAATTTTGAGAATACATCCTATAGAAATAATGTCAGTATACCCACGTATATAATATATACACAATAGATACAATAAGATATATAATATCACTTGTATATAACAAGATATCTATGTATATATATTTACAAGATTGACTCCATTTATAGTAGCAAAAGCTGGCTCCAATCAGAATTGCCCATCAATAGGAGAATGTTGAACAAATTATACTATTAGACAATGTTATAGAACAGAATATTATAGAATATTATGGAGGTATCGAAGAATAAATTCAATTCATATGTTAAAATAGAGGGATCCCCATGATACCATGATATAACTAACATTAAGTAGCAAGAGCAATGTTAAAGTATGAGAGGGGGAGGGGGAGACATACTGGGGAATGGTTTCTACGTTTAAATGATCAAAAAGAAAGGTATAGAAGGCTACGTATAGTTCAGGATGTTAACATTGATTACTTGACTGACTAGAACTGGAAGGGAGACAGTTACTGAAAAATCTGTATTGTTTGACTTGTTATTATGAGCACAAACGATTTTTGTAATTGCAAATATTAATAACATTTTTAAAAAAGGACTGAGGAAAGAGTTTATTCAGCAGGATCTGGGAGTTAAGGAAGTGAGAAATGATCCGAGTCCTGAGTTCAGGCCTATTTGCCCCTCCCTGGCTTCTCTTCTATTCAAATAAGCTAATTAAACAAACGTGAGATAGCTTTCATTTCCCTGGTTAAGTACGGTTAGATACTGGGATAAAAACAGCGTCATTTACATATGTAGCGACCCTCCCTTTATATCAGTGAACTCCAATAATAAATTAATTAGAGCAATTCAGTCCCAACCGGCCTCCCTGGGGATGGCCTTTGTTTGGGTGCATCCATCTGCCTGAATCGGGCCCAGGGCGAGGTGTATTGTTAACGCTTCTACTCCCGAGTAGCAGAGTGAGCCCAGTGCCAGCGCCCATACATCTGAAGTTGTTTGAGCACTTTCTGAATATCTCCAAGGCTCAACTAGTTAAATATCTGCCCAACTGACCAAGGAGAATGCCATTTGCATCTCAGCTCCCCGCTTCTTAGTCACTGATGGTGGAAATCCTTTCTTCACAACCTGAGCTACTCCAGAGGTCACCGGCTGTCCCACGGTCACCATGGCAACTCCCTTCAGGGTATGGCCAGGGGGCTGAGGAAAAGAGTCAGAAACCTACCAGGTGGCCCCAGGAGAAAGCCATTTTCAGAGAGAGGGATTTCAAAGTCTCAACTATTGGGTTGCTATATAGGGCACTGCTTTATATAGGATACGTTATTTCTGGAAAAGTTGCTCCAGGTCAATTTTTTGACTAAAATTTTGTAATTTTATTTTAAACACACAGATGGAGTTCCCTATATTGAGAACCCTGTTGTGAATTCTTTTGTAAGGTGGATAAAACTCCTATTTTTCTTTTAGTACAAGCATAGCCGTTGAGATGTCAAGTTGTTCAAAGTTCGGCGCACCAGTGTTTTAGGGTTTGGAAGGTGGGGGATAGCAATGTGGGTGAGAGTTGGGGAGGAATCTATCTTGAGAAATGCTTTAAGTGGTATTCTGTCTTCAGACTGGGTGGGTTCTCCCAAAAGAAGAGCCTGGGCCAAGGATTCAGGTGCAAGTGATTTATAAAGGAACTGCTCTCAGAAGAAATCTGTAGGGGCATGGGAGAACAGGATAAGGAAGGGGACGAAACACAGTGAAGGTCAGATCTCAGCTCCTGCACTCAGCCTGATCTGGTGGGGAGCTCTGGAATGTAAATTACACTTCAGAGATTACCACCTTGAATCAAAGGTGCCAGGCTCTTGTGCTCTCAGATCAGTCAGTCATTGGCTATAGGCTGTTCAGGGGAAAGTGTAAAATTCCCAGAGTGAAGCAGCTTTGGTGCCCAAGGTCAGTCCTCCAAAAGTCATCAGTGCAAGCTGTTAGCAGCAAAGTACAGAGCTGGCCGTGGGCATACAGAGCTGGTGAAAGGGATCCAAGAGGATCGAAGAGGCGTCCATTTTCAGAGTCCATTACAGTTGCCAAGTATGGTATACAACAGCTCTATAAGGGGTCAACCTTAACCAAAAAATCAGTGAAATTAGTTAATTTCTCACAAAGAGGTATTTAGAATGGTGTAAGTGGAGAAAGATGATAGTACACTTAGACGGATGTGGAACTGGTTGAACACACATTTCAGAAGAGTACGGAATGAATGGCTGTTGACTGGAGGAGTAGCTCCAGGAGTAGACCACAGGGCTCCAGATGGGGCCTGTGTCATGAAACATTTATATCTATAACTTAGAGGCAGATGGAGTTCATCCAGGTAAATCTGGAGATTACCCTAAACTAAGAGGAAAGGTAATAGAACAAAGGGGAAAAAAAGTTGAAAAGGAGATTCCAACGAATGGATATCTATATATAAGATTAAAATTAAAGAGATAAATGTGAACATAACATGAAGTTAATTTCATTATAGTTATTCATACAGTGGAATATTACATGGCCACTAAAAATAATGTTGAATAATAAAAATGACAAAAAATGTTCATGATTATTTGCTTTTTAAAAGATTGTTACAATATTCATAGGAAAAGTTTAGAAAGATGTTCTAAAATGGTGATGCTGCCTCTTTCTCTGGAGGTGGGATTATGTTTTTTTTTTTTTTTAAATCATCTCTGCCTTTGTTCATCTCCATTACTACTTATTTAAAGATTGGAATTTATGGAAAAACGTAGTCACAGGTATTTTTGGCGATTGTCTTTTGCTTTTTCTTTCAGCTGTATGAGAAAAACATAGCTTAAAAACAGAAGATGTTAACAATTCTAAATCTGAATGCATCTAGTAACAGGGTTTAAAAATACATGAACCAAAAACTTACAGAACCGACAATTGGCAATGATCAGTAGTTGATAAAAAAAGTAGACAGAAAATCAGTAAGGCTCTAGAAACCTGAACAACACTGTCAACCAATTGACAACTTAACTGATATTTATAAAAGACTATCCTAAACAATGGCAGAATAGATTGTCTTTTTCAAGTGCTCAGGGTTCTTCACCAAGATAGACCATATACTGGGCAATAAAACAAGAATCAATGGCTTTAAAGGAATCGACACAATATAGAATATGCTCTCTGACCACGATGAAATTAAAGTAGATTTAAATAATAGGGAGGTATCTAAAATATCTCCCCAATATTTGATAATTAAACAACAATTAGATAATCTTTAGGTCAAAGAAGAAATCAAAAATATTTTTGTGGGTGATAATGAAAGCAACATATTGGAATATTTGGGATATAACTAAAACACAGCTTATTTAGAAAACAAGAAAGGTTTAAAATGAACGACTTAAACCTCCACTTTACGAAGGAGAAAAAGAAAAGCAAAAGAAACTCAAAATGAGTAGAAGGAAGAAATTATAAAGATGAGTACAGAAATAAATACAATATGAAACAAATGGTAGAGAAAATTAATGGAAACAAAAATCATTTAAAAAATAATAAATGTGATAAACCTTTAGCTAGAATAATCAAGAAAAAATCGAGAAGACGCGAATAACCAATATCAAAAATGAAAGAGGCAACATCACTATACAGCCTACAGACATTAAAATAATAAGAAAATAAGATAAACAACTTTATGCCAATAAATTCAACAACTTAAGAGAGATTTACAAAAATTTCCAAAGACACAAATTACCAAAATAGACTCAAAAGAAATAGAAAATTCAAATAACCTAATTTCTATCAAAGAAGTCAAATTTATAATTTGAAAAAAAATCTTTCTATAATGAAAACTCAAGGCCCACACAGCTTCATTCATAAATTATACCAGACCTTAAGGAAGAAATAATATCAATCTTATACAAAGTTTTTCAAAAAAATAGAGAAGACTTCACAACTCATTTTATAAAAATAGCATTACCTGATACCCAATACAAAGACATTACAAGGAAAAAAAACTATAGAACACCCCTTGTAAACATAGATGCAAACTTCCTAACAAAACATTAAGAAAGCAAATCCAGAAATATATAAAAAGGATAAAACATCATAACCTAATGGGGCTTATCTTAGGAAGGCATGGTTGGTTCAATATTTGAAAATCAGTTAATGCAATTAACTTTATTAACAACATAAAGGAGAAAAAATACATGGCCCTCTCAGTAGAAAAATGTAGTTGACAAAATTTCCCCATTTATGATACTTTTAGCAAACTATAAATAAAAGGAAACTTCCTCAGAGATAAAAGGCACCTAAGAAAAACCTGTCACTAACGTTATACTTAATGGTAAAATATTGAATACTTTCTCCCTAAAAGAGAAAGATCGGGAAAAAGCAAGGACGAATGCTCTCACCACATCTATTCAACATTATACCGATGGTTCTAGCAGATATAATAAGGCAAAACAAACGGACAAAAAGAAAAACATGCAGACAGATGGAAAGGTAAAAATAAAGCCTTCTTTGTTCACGGATGACATAATTTTTATGTAGAAAATCCTAAGGAAAGTTATGAGAACTAATAAGTGACTTTAGAAAGGTTTCAGGGTACAAGGTCTATTATGTACAAAAATAAATTGTATTTCTATATACTAGCAACAAATAATTAGAAACTGAAATCTTTAAAAATATCATCTATAATAACATCAAAAATATCAAATACATAGGTATATATTTGATGAAAGATATGCAAGATACCAAAATTTTAAAAGAATTGTTGAGAGAGATTAAAGAAGGTAAATAAATGGAAGTTAGATGACATTTGCTATGGATAAAGCTGTTTCCCCCCCCAATTCATATGTTGAAGCCCTACTCCCCAATGTGACCGTATTTGTAGATGGGGACCTCTAAAGAAGTAGTTAAGATCAAGGTAGAGCCTTGATCCAACACAGTTAGTGTCCAAATGAGGAGAGACACCAGAACGCTTGAGTTCTCTCTCTCTCTCTCTCTCTCTCCCTTCCACCTATTCTGGTGTGCCTGCAAAGAACTGAGACAGAATTTATACCAGTAACATAAAGAGGGAAATTTAATATAAAGAAATATAAAGAAAAGGAAAAAATGTGATTCACTATTTAAAAAGGTAAAAGAGAATGCTAAGATATAATAAAAGTAGTAACTGTAGGAAGCAGCTACTACCCCAGGGCTGAGGGAAAAGTGAACAAGGAAGACACTTAAAATTTTAGAAGGGGAGCCTTGCAAGATTGAGATTCAGATCTCTGAGGAGGAGGCATGGCTGCCACCCTGTCTGCTATTACAGTAACTAAGGAAACAGCTGGAAAGGAAACAACTTGCCACTGAACAGCAAGGGCAGCCCACCCCTGTGGTAAACATAGCCGGGGTCCCTATACACGGCTCCATGAAAAAAATAGGAAAACAGAAGAAAAAAGTACCTCTTCCTCTTCTAGCCTTGCAATGAACCTCCAGTACCTTCCACTGACAAAGCATATCATCAAGCTGGCGAGCAAAGGAGAAATATCATCTTCAGAGTCCAGTTCCAGAGTCACAAAGGAAAGCAAAGAGAAGTAGTAAATTTACAACTGAAATAAAAGTAGAAAGGCACACCACAGAGAGTGGAAGAAAATATTTGTTATATGTATATCTATCAGAGGACTCATATAAAGACTATATAAGGAACTCCTACAAATCGATAAAGAAAAAAGACAGATAATCAAAGGACTTGTACAGGCACATTACAAAAAAAATCTGAATAATCAATAAATATATTAAAATGTCATCCTGGAAATGCAGATTAAAACTACAATGTGATACCACTATATACCCATCAGAATGGCTAACATGGAACAGATTGTATATTGACCTTGTATCCAGTGACTTTGGTAAATTACTTATTAATTCTAAAGAGTCCTCCTCAATATCTTTTTAGATTTTCTATGTGTCCAGTTATGTTGTTTATGAATAATAACATTATGCTTCATGCATTTTGAAGCTCTGTTGTTGCACATATAAATATTTATGATTATTATGTCCTCTTGATAAATTTACTCCTTTATTATTATGAAATGACTCTTCTCTTATCCTTGGTAATATTCCTGTTCTAAAATCTACCTTGTCTGCTATTTTATAGCAACTCCTGCTTTCTTTTGCTTAGCATTAATATGATATATATTTTCCTGTCCTTTAACCAATTTGTTCTTTGCATTCAAAGTGGTTTCCTTATAGAAAGCATATAATTATGTCTTGCTTTCTTATCCAATCTGACACTCTCTGCCTTTGAATTGGGGGTGTTGATTAATATGGTTAGGTATAAATATACCATTTTCCTATTTGTTTTCTATTTGTGCCATCTATTCTTTGTTCTTTTACAGCTTTCTTCTTTATTAAGTCAATATTCTTCTGATGATTTCATTTTATCACCTTTATTGGCTTATTAGCTAAACCTCTTTGCTTTGTCCTCTTAGTGACTGCTTTAGGATTTCTAATGTATACATTTAACTTAACGGGGTCTTTCTTTGATAAACATTACACTACTTATAACACTATGTTTCTATTTCTCCACTCCTGGCCTTTGTGCTATCGTTGCCACACATTTTACTTCTATGTATATTAGAAACTCTACAACGCATGGTTATTTTTACTTTAAACGATCAATTAGCTTTTAGAAGGTCTAAGTAATAATAAAATAAGACTTTTATATTTCCTCACATATTTACTATTTCTAGGGCTCTTCCTTCCTTTTTGCAAATCTAAATTTTCTTTTGGTATAATTTTCATTCTGCCTGAAGGACCACTTTAAGATTTCATTGTCCTGGTGGCTTGCTGGCGATGAATTCTCTCAGCTTTCATATGTCTGTTAAGGTCTTTATTTTGTTTTCACTTTCGAAAGATATTTTCTCTCTCTATAGAAACATAGTCTGGTAGTTTTGTCCTTAATACTTTAAAGATGTTGCTCTACTATCTTCTTATATGCATTGTTTATGATGAAAAGTCTACTGTCATTCTTATGATTGTTCTTCTGTATGTAATGTGTCTTTTCTCTAGCTGCTTCTGAGATTTTTTCTTTATTACTGGTTTTAAGTGATGTGATTATGATATAATTTGATGTAGTGTTCTTCAAGTTTCTTGTTTTTAGGGTTCATTGAGCTTCTTGTGTCTATGGGTTTGTTATTTCCCTCAAATTTGAAGAGATTTTGGCCATTATCACTTCAGATTGTTTTATACCTCCCTCCCTTTCCTCTCCTTGGATTCCAGTTACACGTATGTTTAACGTTGTGTCATAGCTCACTGATACTAGTTCAAGTGTTTTGGCCATTTTTTTAGTATTTTTTCCCTTTGCGTTTCACTTTGGATTGTTTTTATTGCTACGCCCTCAAGTTCATTAATCTTTTCTCCTGCAGTAATCCTGTCCAGAGTATTTTTGACTTCAGATGTATTTTTCATCTCCAGAAGTTTGACTTGAATCTTTTTTATATTTTCCATGTCTGACCTGATCACGGTCACATTTTCCTCTACCTTCTTGAACTTATAGAGTAATAGCTATTTTAATACCCTGTCTACTAATTCTATCATCTGTATCACTATTGGATCTGTTTCTGGTGCTTGCTTGCTTTTTGTCTTCATTATGGATCATTTATTCCTACTTCTTTCTATGCTCAGTAATTTTTGAATTCCTCCCTCTACTGTGCCAAAACCTGATTCTGCAACACTTCAACCTGTTTATCCTGTGTCCTTTAAATCATGTAAATTCTGTGTTATTGGTGTCTGTAGTACCTTTTTTCATAGTACTTCTCAACCTTTTAAATGTCACATTTATTTGTGTGATCATTTGATCATGTCTGCCCTCCTCACCAGACTTCCTTTATGGTACAGGCTCTAGGAATGATCACAGTCGCCATCATATCCCAGTGTTGTGCACAGGCCTGGTACGCTGGAGGTCCTTGATAAATATTTGTTGAATGACTAAATAAATGAGTGCTTGGCTTTAATGACTGCTGCCTGTTAAGGCTGCTATTTTGCTACCTGCTCTAGATTTGTATTTTGTAGTTTTAAAGTTCAGAATTTAGTTCTTTGTCTTGAGATATGGCAATCAATCATAATTATAAGGACTTTATTTGGATCCTGATTCAAATAAACAAAAAATGTATGAGATAATTAGGTAAAGTTAAACATCTGGATATTTATGATATTGAGGAATTAACTTTTCTTTAGGTTGAGCATGGTATATTTACAATGGTTTTAAAAAGATTTTATCTCATATATATTTATGCGTGTGTGTGTGTGTGTGTGTGTGTGTGTGTGTGTGTGTGTGTGTCTGTGTGTGTATCTCCTGAACTCTTTATGGATGAAGTGATATAACATTTGGGATTTGCTTCAAAGTAATTGATGGGGAAGAAAGGAAAGGTGGGAATATAGATGAAACAAGATTGACCATGAGTTGACAATTACTGAATCTGAGAAAAAGATATACAGGGTTTATTATACTCTAAAATGTTTCTTTATAAAAATTTAAAAAAATCCAGCTCTTTGGTTGGCTGGCTGAACAAAAGATACATGAGCAGAGGTGGGATAGGTGTTTAGGATGGGAGGGGTTTGGGTCGAGATAAGGTCTGAGGGTTCAAAGACCGCAGACCCTCCAAGCCACCTGGAGGCTGCCAACCCAGGGTGCCTCTGACAAAGTGAGGGTAGCCTCTTTTTAGTTTGTTTCCTTATGTATTTATC
>NW_011889042.1:3152587-3213944 GCF_000151845.1 Pteropus vampyrus
GATGAATTCTCTCAGCTTTCATATGTCTGTTAAGGTCTTTATTTTGTTTTCACTTTCGAAAGATATTTTCTCTCTCTATAGAAACATAGTCTGGTAGTTTTGTCCTTAATACTTTAAAGATGTTGCTCTACTATCTTCTTATATGCATTGTTTATGATGAAAAGTCTACTGTCATTCTTATGATTGTTCTTCTGTATGTAATGTGTCTTTTCTCTAGCTGCTTCTGAGATTTTCTTCTTTATTACTGGTTTTAAGTGATGTGATTATGATATAATTTGATGTAGTGTTCTTCAAGTTTCTTGTTTTTAGGGTTCATTGAGCTTCTTGTGTCTATGGGTTTGTTATTTCCCTCAAATTTGAAGAGATTTTGGCCATTATCACTTCAGATTGTTTTATACCTCCCTCCCTTTCCTCTCCTTGGATTCCAGTTACACGTATGTTTAACGTTGTGTCATAGCTCACTGATACTAGTTCAAGTGTTTTGGCCATTTTTTTAGTATTTTTTCCCTTTGCGTTTCACTTTGGATTGTTTTTATTGCTACGCCCTCAAGTTCATTAATCTTTTCTCCTGCAGTAATCCTGTCCAGAGTATTTTTGACTTCAGATGTATTTTTCATCTCCAGAAGTTTGACTTGAATCTTTTTTATATTTTCCATGTCTGACCTGATCACGGTCACATTTTCCTCTACCTTCTTGAACTTATAGAGTAATAGCTATTTTAATACCCTGTCTACTAATTCTATCATCTGTATCACTATTGGATCTGTTTCTGGTGCTTGCTTGCTTTTTGTCTTCATTATGGATCATTTATTCCTACTTCTTTCTATGCTCAGTAATTTTTGAATTCCTCCCTCTACTGTGCCAAAACCTGATTCTGCAACACTTCAACCTGTTTATCCTGTGTCCTTTAAATCATGTAAATTCTGTGTTATTGGTGTCTGTAGTACCTTTTTTCATAGTACTTCTCAACCTTTTAAATGTCACATTTATTTGTGTGATCATTTGATCATGTCTGCCCTCCTCACCAGACTTCCTTTATGGTACAGGCTCTAGGAATGATCACAGTCGCCATCATATCCCAGTGTTGTGCACAGGCCTGGTACGCTGGAGGTCCTTGATAAATATTTGTTGAATGACTAAATAAATGAGTGCTTGGCTTTAATGACTGCTGCCTGTTAAGGCTGCTATTTTGCTACCTGCTCTAGATTTGTATTTTGTAGTTTTAAAGTTCAGAATTTAGTTCTTTGTCTTGAGATATGGCAATCAATCATAATTATAAGGACTTTATTTGGATCCTGATTCAAATAAACAAAAAATGTATGAGATAATTAGGTAAAGTTAAACATCTGGATATTTATGATATTGAGGAATTAACTTTTCTTTAGGTTGAGCATGGTATATTTACAATGGTTTTAAAAAGATTTTATCTCATATATATTTATGCGTGTGTGTGTGTGTGTGTGTGTGTGTGTGTGTGTGTGTGTGTGTCTGTGTGTGTATCTCCTGAACTCTTTATGGATGAAGTGATATAACATTTGGGATTTGCTTCAAAGTAATTGATGGGGAAGAAAGGAAAGGTGGGAATATAGATGAAACAAGATTGACCATGAGTTGACAATTATTGAATCTGAGAAAAAGATATACAGGGTTTATTATACTCTAAAATGTTTCTTTATAAAAATTTAAAAAAATCCAGCTCTTTGGTTGGCTGGCTGAACAAAAGATACATGAGCAGAGGTGGGATAGGTGTTTAGGATGGGAGGGGTTTGGGTCGAGATAAGGTCTGAGGGTTCAAAGACCGCAGACCCTCCAAGCCACCTGGAGGCTGCCAACCCAGGGTGTCTCTGACAAAGTGAGGGTAGCCTCTTTTTAGTTTGTTTGTTTCCTTATGTATTTATCAACCAATCCTTTTCTTTTTCATAAATAGAACGGTTATAATTAAGAGACAAGTCTTACAGGCTATCTCAAGCAGGATGCGAAAAAATGCCCTTTAAGCAATAGTACCCCCTGCCAGGAGCCTACTCACCCGGGTGACTTGCTGATTCTTCCTCGACAGAGGGATTCAGCCTTCTGAAGCAGGAACTCAAAGCAGGGTCTCAGGTGACACCACTGGGGCTTCCTGTCTCACGCCAATCTAGTTATTCTCTGACAGCAGCTCAGTGTCTTTAGGATTCAAGGTGGTGAGCACTAGTGTTCCTCCTTTTTGCAGGGGCTGCTGGAAGGGGACTTCTTAGCTGTATTACAGAGGGCCCAGCCCAGGCTTCTCCTGCTGTTCTTAGCACGCAGGTCTGAAGGGAATGATCTCTCATACTCAGAACTTTCTTCTTCTCCATTTCTGCAGTCCTGCCACATCTGCATTCTACAGGCTGCTCTCCCAGCGCACAGAAGGCAGGTGCTTCTGTGAGATCTGACCAGGCGACTGTGGTGTTTTAGGAATATCAGGTCATCCAGTGGGAGATTTTATCTTGACTTCCTCTAGGTCTATCTGTGTATACCATAATTGCTTCTGACCCACCGACCATCCTTCCTGCTTGGAGGTAAAAGCTAAGGGAATGTGGGCATTTTGAGAGAGCAAAGATGCGTTAATATGCTTGGAGTGGCAGAATTTTAATACCGCCGGACTATATATGGAATGAAAAAAATACTTCTCTGTAAAAAGTTTACTACCATGCAAAACTTTTCAATTGGACGTTAAAGCAAAAACTCTTGACGGATTTTCTAATTTGAAGACCAACAATTATTTTCCACTTTAAAAATGGAAAATGAACTTGAAAAATAGAAAAAGGAAAAACAAGAAAAAAAAATCCTAGCCATGGCCCCATCACCCAAACACAAGCATAATTATATTTATGTCTGTTTTATTCCGCTAGTTTTTTAAATGCACAGTCCCTGTCATCTTGTGCCAATGGTTGAAAATCTAGGGTACACGAATTTCTATGTAACTGTCATTTCCAACCGTGTTATAAAATGCCTCCACGGTATCACATGCTCTACATGCCGCCAGATGGTTCTCACAGAAGATGCACGTGATTCCTCTCTCTCTACCCCTACAAATGGGCAGACGGGACGTTTCCATTTTTGTGGTTTTGTTTTTGCTGGTATAAATAACACCATATCAAACATCTTTTTCTGTATTTGGAGCAATTTCCTTAGTATCCAACCCCAGAAATGGAATTTCTGAGTCAAAGATGATGGATATTTTTACGGCTCTTGACTCATTTAGCCAATTTGCTTTTCAAAGATTTTGCATGAATTTACACTCCCACAGGAATCCTAATTTGAGTCTTTAAATTTTGAGTGACATTGTCCCATGTACCACACCTTCTAGAGTAAATATTTTTCTGCTCAGATGTAAACGTTAAAGGTCTGACACCTGTGACGATACCCTCTCCTGTTTCAAGACTTCTGGTTCTTCCTGAACTATGTGTAAGAGCAGTCTCACCTGCGGTTTGTGCTTGTAGTCTGTCCTTCTTCTCCCAGCCTTGTCTTAGGCTGCTAGTAGTCATTCCTGCCCTTTCCCTTTGGGGACAATTTCTTTATCTAAAGGCCTTGCAGCAATTCAGAAACTACTGCTCAGCTGGTCCCCACTTCGGTCTGTGGCTGTGTTGGTAACTGCCTAGTTGAGGTTCCTTCTAATGCTTCTCAGAATCTGGTGGAATGGGAGGGATTAGGGTTAAGAACTCACTCTGGTTCCTGGTTAGCTAATTCACCATTCTTCTTTCTCAGGGATAGGAAATAAAGTTGTGTTCAGGCTTTGCCAATTTCAACCCCTCTACCCCGCCCCTCACCCAAGGAGAAAAACATCCCTTCACCCACCCCCTGCTTCTTGTGATACAAGAGAAAAAGGAAAAGAGAGATTAAAATATTTACAAGTAAGTATCTGATCTTTCTCCCTCTTCTGGAAGGCACAGAGTAGAGGAAAGCAGACAGACATCTGTGAGCGTTTACAGAGCGGAAGAAGAAAGAAACGAGCAGGTTTCAAGCAGACCTGTCAGGTGGTGGGAGCACCCGTCTTGGGGACGGAGTTTATATCCTGATTATATTGTTTCCTTCTGCCCACGGGAGGGGAAGAGCTGCTGTGGATGCAGAAGGAGGGAAATGCCGTGGAATCGATGGAGGGATTCTCCATTTTAATTCAACTTACTTTGAGAGTGAGTTAAAGTCTTGTGGCAAAAAGAATCCCCCCAGGGGTGGCTCCATAGTGTAGTGGTTGGCACGTTTGCTTTACATACAGAAAGTCCTGGGTTCGTGCCCCAGGTGGAGCCAAGGACCAGGCCCCAAGGACCAGGCCCCAGGTGCCCCAGGCCCTGGGGGCACGCTGCAAGCGTGTGGGAGGAGACGCCCTGCCTTCAGAGATCCAGTTCTTAAGGGGAAATGGCAACATCCATAGGTCAGGGGTGGAAGTGTGTGGGGGAGAATTAAAGAGGGAAGAAAAAATTCCTCCAGGCCAGAAATTTAGGGGTCTTAGAAACACTAGAGAAATGAGGCTGGATAAGATATTAGACTATGCATAGGCCTTGAGAAGAAGGTCCAGGAACATAGTGATAGCTCTTTGGGATAGAAAGGAGCACAGTGGTTCAGGGTAGGAGGCTGAGAAATAATGGTGATGATGTTGATGGTGATGAGGATGACGACGCTGGTGATAATGAGGATGATGAGGAGGAGGAGGATGCTGATGGTCACAGCTAACATTTCTTGAATGCTTATTATGTCCTAGATACTATCCCAAACTGTTTATTCCTCACTATAGACTCATGTGAAAATGACTTCTGCTCACCTCGTTTATGGATGAAGAACTGAGGCATGGAGAGGGCATGTGAAGAGGCTGACAGATGGCATCTGCGAATAGACTGGGGACAATGATACAAGCTGGAGCCTGACGGCGTGGGAGAGGAAGTAGGAAGGGATGGCGAGCAACCTTTCTAGGCCTCAGGTCTGGGAATCTCCCTCGACTTGCACCTCTCCCTCCCTCCTGCTACTCCTCCAGTCTCTCTTCGGTCCAGTCCGTCCCACAGCACCAGTCCCACCACCACCACCGCTCTACCCGTGTCTTGCCTTGACTATTGCATTAAGGTCTCAACTGTTGAGTCGCCATCAGCCCACTCCTTCAATCCATCTTTTATATCGACCTCCCTCCGCCCCACAGAGTAATCTTTCTTCAGGCTTCTTTAAACCTGATAAATAGCTATATTTAGTATTTCACACACTCATGGTAATCGTGAGTTTTCTATAGTTGTCTATCCAGCCAAATTGTTTACCGAATGAAAGAATAAGGTCACAGCTAAGGAGAGAAATCTCTGTTTGAAGCCAGAGAGGGTAAACCAGCTGGCAGTACCCTAAATGTTCTTTTCTTTGAACGTATCATCGGAACAGTGAATGATAGAGACTGATGACATGATATAATAAAGGATAATCTTGGGTGAGTTATTTTACAAGTTTGTCTCTGTTCTTATGATGGGGGAAAAAAAAAAAAGGAAAGAAATCTAACTGGTCAACCTAGAAGTGGAAGAGGCCATATTATCTCAGACTCTTCAAGCCTTATATAATTAATATTCTTGAGACCGAGAAGACTGAAGCATTATTGCTTTTGTTCTAGGTATAAGCCTGTCTAATAGGTTATTGGTGACAAGCGAAGCTCAGAGCCATGACTGTGTCTCTAAAATCAGTGCTGAGGTTGGACTTGGGTCTTTTGCCTCTCAATCACGTGGAGGGATAGCTGGCGTGGACCGATTTATTCCTGCAATCAACATATATTTACCGAACAGCTACTGTGTGCCAGGTACTGTACTGGGAAGTGGGAATATAGCAGGGCACAAATCAAAGTCCTTGTTTCATGGAGCTTGGGATCTAGTTGGAGGAGGTAGAAAATAACTGTTAAATTTATGTGTCAAATGGTGATAAATGGTATGAATACATCATGGTAAGGAGGAAGGCGTTGGGTGGGGTTTCTATCTTATATGGAGTGGGCAGGGAAGGCCTTGCCACGAAGATGAGCAGAGACTGAATGAAGTAAGGGAAGGAGCTCCGTGGTGACTTGGGGTCAGAGCATTCCAGGAAGTGAGAACAGTAAGTACAAAATTCCCGAGGCAGAGTCATGCTTAGCGCACTCCAGCAAGAGCAAGGAAATCAATATGGCCTGAGAGAAGCAGACAAGGGTAAGGGCAAGATCATGTGCGGCCCTGTAGACTGTTGTATTCTATTCTTAGGGAGGAGAGAAACCTTTGAGAGTTTTCAACGAAGGAGTGACGTGACTTGACTTTTGTTATATACGACTCTATTTGCTGCTCTGTGGAAATATCTGCAGGGCAGTATGAGTAGAAACTGGAAGACCAGCCAGGAGATGACAGTGGCTTGGATTGGAGGGAGCAGTGGAGAATCCCAGAAGCATTCAGATTCTGGGTACATCTTAAAGGCAAATCTGGGTTCGCTGATGGCCCGATGTAATGTGTAAAAGAAAGAGGCAATGCGGATGACCACGGCATTCGGCAAATGAAGTATGACGTTGCTATTTATCTGGGTGGGAAAGAGGGAGAAGAGGGAATCGAAAGCTCCATTTGGGCATGTCTAGATAGATGACTGCAGGACCTTCAGGTAGAGATGGCGAAGAGGCTGTGCAAGTCTCCGGATGCGCAAGCCTGTTGTTCAGGGAGAGGGGGACCTAGAGACAGAAACGTGGGCATCACCAGTGAATTGTGGTTAAAACCTGGGGCTGGCAGAAGTCACCTAGAGAGTGAGTGTAGATAAAGACAACCGGACACTGAGCCCAGGACATCCTGACATTTTGAGACTGAGAAGATGAGCATCCAGCCAAACGTGACTGAGAAGGACTGGCCACAGAGGTAGGAGGAGGACCAGGGGTGAGCGGGAGGAAGAGGCATTCCAAGGAGGAGGGGACGGTCCATTAACTATGTCGGTGTTGCTAACGGGTGGGATGAAGAGGCCTGACAGTGGACCGGTGGGTGAGCTTTGTGCAGCTCTCTGGTGACCATGACGAGGGCAGGTGAAGTGAGGTAGTGAGGTGAGTGGTGGACACAAACACCTGACTGAGCAGGTTCAAGAGCTAAAGAGCTAACAGGGGAGAGGAAGTGGAGTCACCGAGCATATTTCAAGAAGTTAGGCTATGTAGGAAAGGAAAAAAGTTTGGAGTGGAGGGGATGTGGAGTCAGGTTTTTTTTTTTTTAATGGGCGATGTTTCAGCATGTTTATAATTAATGGATATAATCCAGCAAAGTGGGGAAAATTGATAATGTAGGCTAGAGTCTCCACAAACATAACTCTTCTCCCTTTTCTTTATTGCACAGCTTGGAGCATTGATCAATGTGTTTAGTAATTGCTTGTGGTTGATGTTTCTGTGAATGTCTCTGGAATTTATTTCTCCTTTAGGCAAAGTTGTTTCTCTCAACTATGCCCATGGAACTGGATCAGATCCGTTTAATGATGAAAATGCTTTGAAAAAACAAATCCCCTGACTTTTGTCTGTGGGATCTTGTCAGATATTCTCTTATTACCTAGTTGTAGAGGTGTCAGCTGAATCAATAATAATAGTAATTATTATTGAAAACTTGACATGTGCTTTACATGAATTACCTCCTTAAAGCATCTCTGTGATATAGATACTACTGATGATCTCACTTTAATGATTAAGAAACTGAAGCTTCAGAGATTGAACCATATGCCCAGGGTCGGGCAGACAGTGCGTTGTGGAGCCTGTTTCAGAACCAGATCCCACACTGTTAACCGCGCTGCTCTAGAGAACTGCATTACCCCCCACGCTCCCCTACTCCAGAAGGGCTGGTCCAGGCCCTTGGCCGCCACAGGAGGATGTCAGTGCAGAGAGGTTGCATATTCCTTCTGCCAGGCTGGCAGCGAAGCGGGTCCTGCGGGATCCGCGGTGCCACTCCTTGGATGACCGCGCCGCCGGGACACAGCCCTTCTCGGTGCTGCTGCGCTCGCAGCGTCGGGCTCGGGCAGCAGGGGGCGCTCTCCTGTCACAAGAGGCGGACGAACCCGCCACAGCTCACACTTCCAGAGATGCTGGGAGGAAAACAAGACTCCCTCAGCCACCGTCCCCAACCAGCGAGACTTTCACCCTCCGCGGGTCATTCTCAGCCCGAACTTATTGCAAAGCTATCCTAGGAGCAGGAAGAACCTCTCTATGGAGGTTCGTGAAAAATCTCCGCCCTGGTGAAGGGTCCCGGGAAGGGGTGGGATAGAAGTGAGAGGTGCCAGCCCTTGGCTTGGGGGCTGTCGAAGTTAAAATATTTGCAGAGAAGAGGGGACCAGCAAGCTGAGGCCCTCAGCTTTGCCCTAGAGTCCAGCTAATCGGTGTGCAGCCCAGCTCCTGGAATGGCGTGCATCTGGTGCTTGGCAGGCACTCAACAAATATCAGCTTTCTGTCCCGAGTTCCTTTCTGAGATCCCAACCACCAGACCCACTGAAATACGAATTCTCAGTGGGGAAAAACGAGAGCCCCATGTCTGCAGGGATGCAACAAAGAAAGGGAAGCACCTCCTGTGACTTTGAAGTAAATGTTACAGGAAGAAGGGTGGGGAGGGAGCAGGTGCTCTTCACCCTTCCCCACCGTCCTCCTCCGCCCCTTCTCTGAGGACACCGCTGGCCGGCCGTTTGCTGCTCTGGTGGCAGGGGAGGAGCAGCCAGCCCAGGGGAGGGTCAGAATCAAAAAGGAAGCCAGGTGGTAGGCGCCTGAGTCCTGGGGCCACCACAGCTGTCAGCTGCATGTGACTGCTCTTGCGCCCCAGGCCGCAGAGGGAGGGCGGGGACACAGCTGCTCCCGCTGGGAGCACGCACTCCTTAGCCCTCTCTGGGACCCACAAACTCAGACCAAGGAACAAAGATGAGAGGGAGGAAGAGGTACCGGATACACCCCGTTCTAAATGATTCCAGATTTGGCTTGGCTGCGTGGTCCTTTTGCCCTCATGCTTACTGATTAAGTCCGGCTTCCCCGGGGCAGCCGCTCCCCGGGACTCCCAGAAGAAGCTGTAGGTGGCAGGAAGCAACTGGTGTCCTGGCATCGCCCCAGACACAAATCTAGCCCTTGATTTGGCAGTACTGGCTTTGCCCCCACCTACCCTCATCTGCTCAGAATCAGAGGGACCACACTTTGAGGAGCTTAAAAACCCCTCTCCTGCTGCAGGTTCTTTGCATTTCCCCTTTGGAAGTAGCCTGTCCTGGAGCTGTTCTGTTGTGTTTGAAGTTATAAACATTCTGCCCGGCAGCCGCCAAGCATAGCTGTGCTTTCTGTGGGCTAGACCTAAAGAAACTCAAAAATCCAATGTGCGTCAAGTATCAGTCGCCTACTGAAGAGAGAAATAGAGCAAGAAATAGAAGCGGCCACATCCTGGAGGGGCGCGTTATCTAGTTGAAGAGATGAGATGCAAACACATGGAAAGTACAGTACAGGGACCGGTGTAAGTCATGGTTTCAACCACACTTAGAAGAGATGTCACAGGTCCTTATGTGATTAATTATTAGATGAATGGCTCTGACAGTAATGGATCTCCTGGTCCAGGGGAGAGAGGGTGGTAGACTCACGTGGTTAGGAAGGGCTGCTGTGGTGTGGGGAGTAGGGGAAGTCCTGGATCTGAGTTGCTTCTTGAAGGCTGAGTACATTAGATGTTATTAAGTGATGCTTTTTTGCTTCAGATAAGATACAGGATTAACCTATCCTTTCTCGATTAGTGCCTAATTCCAGGGCACTGCCCCTCACATCTTCAGGATGCCCAGAAAATGAAATTTGATAAATAAGAATGACCTTTTATGAGCACCTACTACATGTCACTAAAAAAATTATTTCTGATATTTACAACAACACTCACTGGAAGATCATTTTCTACCCTAATCTGCAGCTGAAAGAAACAGGGCTCAGCAAGTACAGGTATCTCGCCCAAGGTCATGGAACTAAATCAGAGTGAAGCCTGTTTTAGCTGATTCCAAAACTGACGGGCTTTGTTTCGATTTGCAGAAGCAACCCAGTTGGAAGCTGTTTTCTGAGGAGTTTCCCGTATTAGTGCCTAATTGCTTGCCTTCAAGAAGACCTGGACCCTTGGGGACCTCCTTAAATACTTCATGGACTGAGGACCCAGCTTTGATATTATTTCGTCTTTTTTAGGATAAAGAGAGAGAAGCCCAAAAGGATATTGTAACTGCTAAGTGTAAACAAAACATTAGGGAGGTTTCAGAACTGGGCAGTGGGTCTGAGCCAGAGGAAACCGTTGAGAAGGCAGAGATCTCGGTGACTCAGAGACTCCTGGAAGGAAAATGAATGGACTCTTCCCCACCCCAACCCCCGCTTCCTGTCCATCCTGACTCTCTCTTCCCTCCATCTCTGCTGACGCCCACCAAGGCGATGCTGACGAGTCCCACTCCAGCTCCTGGAGGGAACAGAAACCTCTGCTCATGGAGTGAGGAGGGGCCATCCCTTCAAGCCCCTGCCCGCCAGGTCCTGAGCAGCAGAGGAGGGGACAGGGGAGGCTGCACCTGGTGCACCTGGTCATACTGCCTGCTCAGGGCAGGCTTCTGACCTGTCGATTGGGTAGAGTAGAGTGTAAATCTCTCCCCTCCCTTTGCTTTGCTTTTCTGACTCCACAGAAACGAGGTGATTAACTCCCAGCTCCTCCTCTCTGTTCCCATGGAACCTCTGATCCACTTGGCGCACAATGATCCTTTCGAAAGCTCCTGTAGTTTAAGATGATATACATGTTGCCAGTTATGAAAATAAAACCAAAATGTTCTATAAAATGTATGTATAAATCTAATGTTAGGGTTTTTTCTTTTAAAAGGCTAGATTAGAAAATAGAATATATGGTAGAACCATATATCGAACACATGCATGTATCTAGAGAAATATAAACAAAATAAAATGTACGTCTATATGCATAAAGAATAGAAAGATGAATAATGAACTCCTCCAAAGATAACTACTGTGATATTCGGGCATGCCCCAGTGGTAATGTTAAATTTTTTTCTATACAGTTTTGATGAAACTACATTGAACTTGGTATCTTATTCATTCATTTAGATTTTCCTCAAATTACTTCTAATTTTTTTGTGAGCATCATTTTAATTACTATATAATATTCTATCATATGGATGTATCAAACTTTATTAAACTCTGATATGACTGACTATTTAAACGGCTCTAGCCTTTTGCTACTATCAGTCATATTACAAGGGACATAATTGTACGTAAAGATTTTTGACACTTTAGTTTATAGCCTTAGGATGGATTCCCAGAAGTAGAATTATGAGGCCAAGAGTATGAACATGTTTAAGGCTCTTGATATATTTTTTCCAAATTGCTTTCCAAAAGGGTTATATTAATTTATTACTTTATTAGGAGTCTATAAAAGTGTTAAACATGTCACACTCTTTCCGGCAATCAATATACTCTTACAAAGTAGTTTTTAACGGCTCAAGTCTAGTCTCCTCGAAAAACAAAATGTTATGGATCAGACTGACGCCATCTGTGACCATATTCTCACTTGCTCTTCTCCTCACCTCCTCACAGATGCCCAGGGCTAGTTGTTGGTTTAAGTTCCTGGCCTTTTCTTTATCTTTACATACACTGACTCAGTGTACTATCTGATTGTGTACACCTGCTGGCATATTAAAAAATATGTTCCTTTTCTTCTCCTAGAGTAGAGGTTGGCAGACTTTTTCTGCAAAAGGCCAGGTAGGAAGTAGTTTATGCTTGTGGGCCACGGTGTGTCTGTTGCAGCTACTCCACCCAGCTGTGGGAGTGCAAAGGCAGCCACAATCTGTGAGCCAAGGAGTGTGACTATGTGCCAATAAAACTTTATTTCCCAAAATAGCCTTCAGGCTGGATTTGGCGTGCAGACTGTAGTTGGCTGACCTCTATTCTAGACTATAAATTCCTTGGAGCAAGGGTCAGGCAGATGCCCTGAGACCATGGAGCGGAGTTATGCACAATGAGGGCCTTGAGATGACTAGGTGGGTAGGAAGGATGCGGAGGCATCACTCTGTGTGACCGCCTCTGTACTCCGAGCACCTGGGCCCTTGCGGGAAGACAGAGAGGAAAATGAAGGGACATTCCAAAGTGACTCGAGTCCTTTGACGCTGGGAGTGGGTAATTAAAGAGCTGCACTGAAACTTTTCTCTACCCTCCTCTCCCTCAGCTGCCCCAAAGCCCAGTTCTTCCTTTGTGGTCAGATGGGTGCGTACCAGGCAGGGTAACAGTTGGAGTGTCAATCGTGTGACTACCGGCAGAGGAATAACAATAACCGGCATTCGGTGCGCAGTTACCATGTCCCAGAGCACTGCAGATTCCCAATAAGCAAACAGTAAAGGTATTGCCAGTGATGAGGTTAGTACTATGGTTACTCCCATCACATAGATGAGAACAAGGAAGGACAGAGATTAGGTAACCTGCCGAGGCTCTCAAGGCTGATCATTAGTGGAGCAAAGGATTTAAACCTATGGAGCCGATTCCAGCCCCTCCTTGCTAGACCACTGTTCTGACTGTCTCTGTGGCAGACCCTTCCATTGGCCTGCTCAGTGTCCATTCTTTTCTTCTTCCTTAGTGTCAGGACTCTGGGCAACACATCTATCCGACAAATTAGTTTCCAGTCTCTCTTGCAGCTACATGTGGTCAATGAGATGTAACTGGAAGCTCTTTGGTTATTTCTCTTTCCTGCTGCTTGGAATGCAAACATGATGACTGGACCTCCAGTAGCCATAATGAAGGTTCCTCCTAGGTGGAAACCATGTGCCGAGGACGATGGAACAGAAGCATGCAAGGAGCCCGAAAGCTCCCAGATCCGCTCTGGGCTGCCTTATTCTGGATTCTTTCTTTGTCTCTCTCTCTCTCTCTCTCTCTCTCTCTCTCTCTCTTTAATAACATGAGCGAGATATAAATCTCTATCTTGTTTAGGCCTCATTGATCAGGTCTCTCTTACAGGAAGATAAATGAAATTCTTAAGTGTTAAAGCCTCAGAGAAGGTCTGTAGTTTGCAGGTCTTATAACACACAAGAGATTTGCTAAAAGGAGTCGATCTGGCAGGATACAAACATATGCCTCTTACTTCATCTCTAATTCCAGAGTCATCAGATGCAGTGGAGTGAAATGATTGAAATCCGTGCCAGAGGTTGAACGAAAGTGGAACCCAAAACGAGGAGCGCAAATGGGCTAAAAGGAGAAGAAAGAGCCTCTAAAGGGAGGAAAGGATTTTTCTTACCAGCTTTGAGAGGGGTGGCCACAAGAGGCCAAGAGCTGAGGCCGAAGGCCTTGTGTCCTTTGAAGAGCAGGACCCCGAATTATCTGTAGATTCCGGACAGATTAGATGATACGCCATGAGCCTGAAACAAAGGACTGCTGTTTATATGTTCTGGATCCATATAGATTGACTGACCATCAGTGAGACTGTTTAGCAATGGCCTGTACCCTCCTGTCCTTCCACTGTCTAGCCCACTAATAGTGAGATTACAGTTCAGTGGAAATTAAGACCAATCTGACCCAGCCTGAGGAATATCCGTCCACACAAAGTCCATCTGTCACCACACTTGCAGGGGCTTAGGGTTATTCACACAGAGATCTGTTTCAGATCCACGTTGTGTCACAAAAGTGGGCAGTCTGAAACTCAGGTTCTCGGTGGTCGAGACCATCTATGGCCAGGTGAGAGGGGGAAGGGCGTCAGTAAACCCACTCTGGGAGGACACGGACACAGTGAAAGCGTCGTTTCCCAACTGAGACAAAGAGGAGGAGAATCCTTACAAACACCTTCGGAAGCATCCCGCACTGTGCAGTTAACCTTGAAAGAAAGTCGCTGACGGAGGTCGCACACTTCACCCTTGTCCTCTGACAAGTGCAGTACTTTCTAGTTTTCCCTCAGACATCTCCCTATCAAGATAATCTGTAGATTTCCCTCCAGCTGGCATATTGGCTGCAGAGATAATGTAGGTATTTTCAGTCAGCTTGGAGCAGGACAGATAAGAGAAAAGAGCTGGGGAAAACTTGATTGAGTGACCAAGATAAATGTACTGTACCACAGGAAATCGAAATGCAAAAATAAGGATTGGGAGCAACTGAAATATTTAAAAAGAAAGAAAAGAACGGGCAGTCTAAGCCTTACCCCTTCATCGCCTGAGCTCCTGAATATTGCAAAAGATAATAGGGTGGAGAAAGTCCCAGAATAGAAACTAGCCATTAAGGGAGACAGAATGACAGGGTTGGCTTACAAATGGGATTATAATTAAGAAGGGAGGAGAAATAAGGGGGGTTTGGGGTTTGATTCTTTGCCCCTGGTCTCACTTAGGTTATGTCTCAGAGACAACGCTTCCCTGTGTTGTGGTTTCTGCCTTACAAGATCTCTGTCTTGCCCTGCCTCTCTGAGGGTCCATGAAGGAGGCAAGACTGTAGCGTTCTTGGTCGATAGGCATGAGGAGTGTATTGGTTGGTTAGAAGTCAGGCTCGGCTGCTGCCACCCAGAAGCCCAGGGGTAATTGAATAACTTCCACAAGATAAGCATTTACTTCTCTGTGATGTTACAGTTTGAAGTGAGCCTTCCACACAGTCAGTGGGACCTGAGTTTCTGCCATCAGGCCTTGGTTTGGTCTACATGGTCGAAGCCGGGCTGCCATGTTCTAGTCGCAGGGAAAGAGAGCATAGAGAAGGCACACTCACGTGCCCCAACGCTCAGACGTGGACATGGCATCCCTCAAGAGTGGCTGGGGTGCTGGCAGGCAGCAGTGTCTGGCGAGAGCTGCCCCACCAGGCTGGGGCCTGGACGTCTTCCTTCTGTCATGGATTTGTGGTGGACAAGCTGAGTCTATTCCTCATGGGTACAAGCAGGGTCTGCTGACAGGAGCGCTCCTTGGTGAAGGTGTGGCAGCATCTTTCCCCACCTTTCTGCAAGTGGTCAGCCCCCACTCACCCCATCCTTGCACAAACCTGGGCTGCCGAAATGCTCGTTTCCACTTATTATGAATGAGAAGCATCATCTTTGCAGAAGATCTTCCTCTTTGATCCTCCCAAATTGAGAGTAAAATCTAGGATGGCAGGAGGCCAGATTAAGCCATTAGCACCTTGCCGAGGGAACTAGGCCTGCAGGCTCCGGAGGAGAGTACAGAGCACGGCGCACAGATCACCCTCCCAATCAGTAGTGAGGAGGTATCTCTTTCATGGGCAGGAAAGGGGACCAGTGTGTTCTACCCACCAGGCTCCAGTCAGCCAGGAGCCAGCCTGCCCTTCCTCAGGACCGTTGCTGCGGGTTACACGTGTGCTGATTGTCAGGCATGGGCAACCTCTCAGAGCCAGTGGCTTTGGATCAGTCTTCACAAGATCTTTTCCCCAGTGCCGCCGTCTCTACAATCAATATGCACACTTCATCAGGAGCTGGCCAAGCCAGATCTGACAGTTTCAGCACCCGCCCGCCCCCCACAACATAACCTAACTCCTCCGTCTGTTTTTAAAGATAAAAATCTATGCATGGAACACCCAAATGATTCAGAGGGCACAGTATAGCTTATCTATTTTTTCCTTCATATCATCAGCTTGGCATTTCTTGAAACAATGAAACTCTTTTCTTTCTTTAGGCATGAAACATGGCCTCAGAAACCTTGACTTGCAGTCAGAAGACCTGGGCTCTCCTGGGGTGTCCAGGAGGAATTCATTCTGGCTGCAAACGGTCCTCTCCTGGAAGTCTCTCTCCAATGTAACCTGGGAGCAGGCTGAGCATGCACTTCTCAGGAATTTGCAAAAAAGAATGTGTTTATGCAGGAAGAATACTTCCGATATTCTAAAAATGCCAGCTGCTTCTACTATGCACCTGGTTCAGGGTGGCTTATGTATACTCAGAGCTTGTTACCTAACTTATTTTTTTGCTGAAATTTAGTCTTATTTAGACACAAAACCTTGCAGGAACCTGCTTCCCAAGCCCCAGGAGTATACCTCATCTCCCTCTCTCCTGGTCAGCCCAGGCGCCTGTTGAGACACTTTGTCATAAATCCTAACTTTGAAATTTAGAGGGCAAAGCTCTTTGATTTCTTTCTAAAAAAAAAAAATAGAGTTTATTTTTCACTCTCTCTATATGTCATGAGAGTTCAAGGTTAAAAAAAAAAAAGAAAATATAGAGTGAGCAGGTGATCGTTGAGTGGGGCTTGGTAGGGTACAAGCAGAAAGAAACTTTTTCTTCCCCCCGCTGGCCCTGCCCACTGGCTTTATGGACTCATTTCCCCTTTCTCTTGCTTTTGGATACTCCCACATATTAATGAAGAGTCTCATTTCTTCAGGTAATAGAATGTCAAGTCTGGGCTCATCTCAGACCCTCATGTAGTTTGTAACTTCTCTCCACCTAAGCTTGGCCTGTGGGCGCAGGGGTGTGGTCAGCCCCTTCTGTTTTATTTTTTCCCTCGTTCTCTTCTCTCACTTGCTAAACTGCCTTTGCCTCCGCCAGTGTAGGAGAGGAGTAGGGGAAAGTGTTAAGTGGCCTGCTGGGTCTCTTTTGAGAGGAGCAGTTGTCACTGGTATCCCCTGAGCATGTTTCTCTTTTGGGGTCTTTGGAAACCCAGCTGCCCAGAGACCAGAGCCCTCGAGAAAATATCAAATGATGTCTAAGAAAGACCCCCAGAGCCCAAACTGGTGGTCTGTGCGCAAGCATGCAAAAATGTGTCTTAGGCGGGCAGACAAGGTGATAGACAAGCCTCGGAAGCCGGGAATAAGCAAAGGAGAGGGCCTGGGTCAATGTGGGAGGCTGTTTCTGTTGAGCCCGGGCTGGAGGTGGATTATGTGGGCAGCACAACTTCTTTTAAAGGGGCCAGGCCGGGATGGACAGCACGTCACTTTTTTCACGGACCCTGGATGCTGATGATAAATCTTTGTGATCTCATTAGGGTCATTGTCTTCATGGTTGCCATGACTATCACCATCATCGACAAAAGCATCCGCAAACGTGGGGACCAATGAGTTTCTTCGTACAGCTAGGAGACTCCCGGGGGCACCGCCTGGATTACATTTGGCTATGCCTTATCCTCTTTCTCTTGTCTCTTAAGGAAAGGAACATTCTGGGCTCCACCTACTCTGCCATGTTTTCTCCTTAGAGGAGAGAGTGGCTGGAGGCCTCTTTCCTGTTAGTCCCCAAGGTGGGAGGTACCTCACACCTCTCCTCCACCCCTTCTCCTTGTAAACAAGGGAGGAAGCGCCACACAAACCCAATATGGCATCCATTTATAAGCCCAACTCACAGTTTGCTCTTTGTTTAAAAGGCAGAAATGCCTCTCATCTTGCATTATCTTCTTAAAATTTGCAACTCGCTTCATCAACTCTCTTAGGACTCCCAAAGCTTAGGACCTTAAGAAGCAACAAAGCCCCAACTTTCCAGAGATATCAGTGCTCTCAATTCAGAATTTTTTCTTTCTCTTTTTGCACCCAAATTATCCAAGGGACAGAGCTCGAGTGGGTCAGGAAAGAGAGAGATCAATCTAAAATGTGGAGGCTGATGGCTAATGGCCTTTAGACTGCGAAGATTGGGTAAACAGATTTAGCACACTGATTCAACATATTAATTGTTTGTTAACCTTTGCATAACCTTTAGGAAGCCTCTGAACATGTCGATTTAAAACCCAAAGTACACTTGAGGTATTCCCATGGCACAACCCATTTTTGCAAGGTGTTAAAACTCATTAATTTTCTATTGAAGCTGGGCAGAAAAGGGGGGTATGGGGGGAACAAAGAATACCAAACAGAAAACTAATCAAGCAAATTAATGTATGCAGAAGGCTGTCTCCCAGGCTTGCAGAATATCCATTTGTTACCTATATAAGCTATAATTACATAAAATGCAAGCGATCACGAGATGGAGTGTGATTTAAGGGTTGAGAGAGCAAACATAATAACAATAGCGTAATACTAATAGCCATCATCACTCTAATAATGTTGGCCCTTAGCTAACACTCTCGTTTAGGGATCTCTGAGCATGTTAGCCACATTAATTAATCCTCTCACTGTATGGGTGTGAGGGTTGCTCAGAACCATTACCCCCTTACCCTTCAGATGCAGAGGAGGGCATCAGAGTTGGGAAGAGGTTGTGAAATCCCGCTCTCCACCTCGCTCCACGGCCCCCTGTGCCCAGAAAAGTTCCAAAATGGAAAGGATCTGCCAGGCCAGTGGCAGGCCATGGCCTTGGTTCTGTGAAGCTTGGGTGGGAAGAATGGATCACTAATGATCTTTTAGTAACCGAATCATTCAGCCATTCAACAAACACTCTTCAGGTTAAGAAAAACCCTAAGAAGCCCTCAGATCTACCTCATGGTCTGGAGCCTTCAGACTTTCTCCAAAGACCATTGTCTACCCTGTCCTTCAAGCCCTGGAAAACAAATTGCTGATTCTTCGTGTCCTCTGGGCTTCTCAGTGTGACATCTGAGACTGTCTTATTCTCTTCCAATATAAGTCCCACCAGCTGCAGTCTTATTTGGTCTTTGTTAGTCCATCCTCCCCAGCTGACTTGAGGCTCTAAGTCCTCCCGTAAAGGAAGGGAGTGGTAGTAATACTTTATACTGTCATTTCCCCAAAGTTAACTGCTATATAAGTAGTAATCATCAGATTGTTTTCACCGAAGATGGACCTTTGGAGTCTGCCCCCTGTGATCTGGCCTCCAGTGAGGTCTCCCCCATGTCAAGCTGGCTCCATAATCCTCTCTAGTTGGTCATTCATCTTGGTGACAAAGTTGCTTTTCTGAATGAGCCGGACAAAGTCTTGGGCCCTGTTTTTTGTGCAGATGGCATGAGCAGCCCCTGCAGCCCCTTCCCCTGCAGAACCATTCTTTCTCAGTCCCTTCTTCCCTCCCCCGTGTGCTGGCCTCTTTCCTCCTGTGCCTTCCCCACAACCTTCTTTAATCAGTTGTGTGAAACTTGGCGCAGCCACTCTCCAGTTGTATGACTTTGAGTATATTTCTTTTCCTCTTTCTGTCTTGGTTTTGTCTCCTGCAACGTGAAGTGTCTGGATGAAAGGATTTCCAAGGTCGCTTCCAGGACACAGAGTAAGAGGTAAGATAACACAACGTCCTGGTCCCACAACGTCTGCTGTAGCGGCTTCACTTCCTATGCCAGCCTGCTCTCTGCCCCTGGAAATGAGAACCTTGCCCTCTGCTGGACAGGGTGGTAGGAAGAGGCAGGGCTTCTGGACTCTCACACAGAGTCCTCCCGACTAGCAGCAGCCTGCAAAGCTTTCTCGACTGGGGGCCGCTGGGCCCAGCCCATCCCAGCCCAGCATCTTGCAAACATCCCCACCACACTGTCTTTCCCTGCCTTTTCATCAAGTGAGACCTCACTCTACACACCTGACCTCCCCACCCTGTGCTCTGTGTGCAGTCTTTTGAGCTGCTCAGCAAGCATCCTGGGTCCCCTCAGGCTTCCCTCTGCAGTCTGAGTCTTTCCGAGAATGACCTTGACCAACAGAAGTAATGGGGAAATATTAGCTTCTTAAAGCTCTGCCCTTCTAACCTCTTGGTTAGAAGCCAAAACAAACCAACAGCAACAATAAAGAGCAAAAAACTAAAGATAAAGCAAAAACAATCCCACCTTACACATGAAACAGAAATGTCATGGAAAGAGCCAGGATTTAGCTGTGGGAACTTGGGCAAGTCATTGGGCTCCCTTATTCCTGTTTCTCAGCCAGATGGCTGCAAAAGCTATCTACAGCTCCAAGGTCAAGTGACATAATGCAGGAAATTGCCAATTGCCTGCATGTAGTAGCCATTAAGGAAGGACTTCCTGTGTGCCAGGCACATTGCAGAGGGCTTGACATGCATCATTTCCCGCTATGCTCCCAGCGGCCCTGAGAGGGCGGCAATAGGCTTGTCACAATCAGCCTCCACAGTTTATAGCTGTGGAAGGGGAGGCTCAGAGAATAACTATCCCTAAGTCACATGCTAGTAAGTGGTAGGGCAGGGACTTGTACACAGGCTCCCTGCGACCAAATCTTGACCAGGTGGCCATCTCCTAAATGCTGTTCCATTTTGCATTGCTGTCTCAAGTTTGCATTGTTTACTTTGCTTGGAATAGTGGCCCAGACACAGGGTAAGTTGCAGACACAGAGTTGTTCTTTCCTGGCAAAGCTCACAGAACTCACAGGGCTGGGTCCTCTGATTTAAGGAAGAGAGCTCTTGCTGGCTCTTGGAAGTTGCTTTTGCCCAGCGAGCTGGCTAAGCCTTTAGGGCTCATGAAGCCTCAAACTCCCTGAGTTGTTTCTCTGCTCCTTCCCTGGGTTCTCTCTGTCCTGTGCTGTGGCTGCAGCTCTTTGTGGCTCATTTGCATCAATTTCTAAAGCTGCGGCCACGCCCATTGTTTGGTCTTGCCTGCTGCTGCTGGCTGCACTTTCACAAATGCATCTTTTATCTGTCCAAATCACGGATTTCTTTTCTGAGCTCCCTGGTTAACACGCACTCACCCTGCTCCAACACACACACATTAGGAGCTTTGCCAGGGGAAGGACGCCTCTGTGTTTGCACCTTCCCTGCGTCTGGACAACTACTTGTTCATTCCAAGCAAAGTAAACAATGCAAGCTTGAGACAGCAATGCAAAATGGAACAGCATTTAGGAGATGGCCACCTGGTCACACACACGTTAGGACTCTTAAAGGAAGTTGAACGAGCCAGAAGTCTAGAGCTGCACTGACCAATAAAGTAGCCTCTAGCCATTAGCTATTGAGCCCTTGAAAGGTACTTAATCCTAGGTGTGATATGCTATAAGGTAAAATATACAGTGGGTTTTTGAAAACTTAGTATGAAAAAGAAGAATGTAGATATCTCAATAGTTTAAAATTTTTTTAAATTTAGGTGTACAACATAATGATTTGAGGTATGCATATATTGCAAAATGATCACAATAAGTTGAGTTAACATCCATCACCACACATTATAATTTTTTTTCTGTATTGATAACTTTTAAGATTTACTTTTTTAACAACTTCCAAATATACAATATGGTATTGCTAACTATAGTCACCATATGTAGATTATATACTAAAATCATATTTTAGATATATTAAGCTAAATACTATTAAAAGGAAGTTCACCATCTCTTTTTCTTTTTTAATATGGCTACTAAATATTTTCAAATTACATGTGTGGTTCTCATTATACTTTTCTTGGATGATGCTGGTCTGGAGACTTGGAACCATATTCTGCCTGGGCCACTCACTTGCTATGCATCTCCAGGAGAACTGTTGCCTATTCTGGGCTCTATTTGTTTCTCAGAATAAAATAGAAATCTAAAGAGCTGTAGTGCACATCTCTCCCAGTTCACTCTCAGGGGCCTCGCTGTGAGGGGAGCCAGAGACACACCATGCTTTCTTAGGGGTAAAACTTAGTTCTTTCTCCCTATTTTTTCATTCAGTTCTTCAACATATATTTAATAAGCACGAACTATGAGAGTCACCCCTCCGTCTGCTCAGTTGATAGTTCTGGAGGTGGCTTTTCCAACACAGTATTCTTTTGGGAACAGGAAGTCATGCCAAGTGATAGTGAAGCCCCGTGATGGCCAAAGACTTATGTTGCCATTAAAACTCTTGCCCAGGTTGGGGTGCCTTGAAAAGAGAGGTATCCTGGCTGTCACCTTGAAAAGAGAGGTGTCCTATGCATTTATGTACTTCAGCTTTGCCAAAGGGCAAGGGGACCCTTATATAACATAGGCCTAGGGGCCCAGAATTCCAACTTTTGTTGTGTCACCTGAATTCAGAAGACAGGGAAGTAAGGAGAAGCCACCCAGACCTATTTGGCTGTGAGGCAAAGAAGAAGTCTGTGGACCCTTTGTTTCCTGAGTTTGCAAATGTCTCCAGCACCTCAGGGACCTCTGAGATTTGCTCACGGGGCAACATGGGCTCTTCTTTCAGCACTCCTGAGAGATACCTGGTCTATAATGACACTAACCACTGTTTACTGAGCGCTGAGTGTGTGTCGCACTGAGCTCTTCTATGCACATCTCATCTGAATCTTTCGACACCCCTAAGGGGATAGGCACCGTTTGCCACTAACCCCAGTCCAGGGTGGAGGAAATCGAAGCTTAGAGACATGGAGTCATAAGCCAAGAGAGACATTGCTGGAACTCTGGCCTCGAACAGACTTTAAAACATGCTTGAAAAACACTGATGTTTGTCAAATGTGTATTTTAATTTTTTAATTATGCGAGTAATGCACAGATATTTGCATTGGAAAAATTGAAGCGTCGCGTGTTAAAGAGCTCCTTCACAGCCTCCCAACAATTTCTTTTGCCTGAACCCTCCAAAGGTAACCACTGTCTGTGCATTTATGTACATATATTTATGTACCCACGTACCCATAGTTAGGTATTTTTTTTAAACATACCTGTATCATGCTTACGTATTGATTTTCAACCAGTTTTTTCCCCTCTTAACAATAAGCCTTAAAGGTTTTTCTATATCAATAGGTGTAGACTCCTTTTATTATTTTTTAACAACTATGGAGTATTTTATTGAATGGATGTACCATCAATTTCCCTAATGATGGCTATTTAAAATTGATTCTCTTCTTTGTTTTGAGCCTCGTTGCCAAGAATGCCCATGCCTGCCGCCTTGCATACGTCTGTCATATTGCTGTAGGGTCAATTCCAGGGATTGCTGGGTCAAAGGGCGCAGATGTTAACATTTCGATCAATGTTGACACGTCGTTTTAGAAAAAGCCTTTATTTTACCCGCTCCATGCAAGAGTTCCTGTTTCCCCATGTCTTCACCAGAGCTGTGCATCTTCCAGTGTTGTCATTTTCGTCAAACAAGCTCTGCTATTATCCACTAACCCCCTTGCCCCATTTTCCTGCCTTGGAACTCTTAAACCATCACACCTTAAATTTCCTGTTGTCCAGCCCTGGTGACCATGCTGTAGCCAGCCCTACAGCGGGGTCAGTTCCCTGGGCGACAAGTTGCTCTCTACAATGAAATCTGGAGACATCACCAGCATCCACTGTTTAATATTTATTGGGAGCCTGCTGTGTGCTGGGCCTGCACAGCAACCAAGGCCTTTGGGAAGAAAACATGCAGTGATTTGAAAGGCAGAGATTACTTAATAAAAAGCGACAGCCCCATCGGAGGCCACAGAGGTGCCGCTGTTTCCCTGGGCATCTGTATGTTCCCTGTGAAGCAAGTGGGGGTGTGTCCCCTCTCTGAGAGGCCACATTAATATGGCAGCTGGTCTCCTAAAGGATGTCTGCACAGTATGACGGAGCTCATCACTTTTCTGTCTCTGAGCAATTAAAATGTACCGGGAAGCCCTGTATCTTTATATCATCCTCTAATGACTGGAGGCGGGGGCAGCGGTGGATACAAAGAGCGCACATCCGTGGTTAATTGGCAAAGTTAGCACCTTTTTTCGGAGGCCAAATGTTCAGTCCATTTCCAGTTCCTCTCCACTTGCCAAGACCGGAAAACAACTGGCTTTGTCGCTTGCGCACGCACCTCTGGAATTAAATACCATTTGCAAAGCCCGTAATTGCTTGAAGAGACAGTCGCTTCTTTTTGTCTTTCTTAGACTCTGATACCTTTAACCTGGTCCACTCCCACTCCCGCTCCCCCGCCCTGCAGACTTTTGTTTCCCAAGTCCCATCCCAGGGCCTGTCAGATTACATTTTTTATTGCATCGAGACAAAAAGCCATCTGGAGCTCCTGGTCTCCACTGTCAGTGGGCTGCCGTTCCCAGGGTCTCCTGCCAGGCTCCCGATTAAGAGTAACCTCCTACCAGCCCTCTTTATTTGTCCCCCACCCCCACCCCCTCCTCAGCTCTGGTGCCTGGTCCCTCTGCTCCCTTCACCCTATCTCTGGGATCCAGCTACCTTGTCTTGGCAGAACAATGTGGGCTGTCAGCTTGTATTAAGTGTGCTGGCGAAAGCACCACAATTTCAGGAGGCTGAAAGCTTACAGATTCTTCATTTGGTTCTGTGAGACTGAAGTTTCTCTCCTGGTCGCTCATCTATTTATTTTAGGTCTCAGCTATTCTTCTTTTCCTCTCTTCTTGGCCCTAAGCCTAAATAACACATTAGGGAAGAGCCTTTGTAAGGACACAGAAGCCAAGGACACAGCACAGAAGTGAGTGGGAGGCAAACTCATCTCTCCTTGGCTCCAATAGCCCAGCACGGGGTAGATCTGTGCATGGGGGGACATGGGGGTGAAAAGAGAGGCCACCATCCCTCCCCCAGGTGGGCCAGAGCACCAGGAATTACATTTGTACTTTAGGATGTGTGTGTCAGAATTGCAGGGTGAGAACCCAGGCCCCGGTGACCTCTGGCATCCCAGAGCTCAGAGAGGTGCTCCCAGGGAGCATGCAGAGGCCTCTGCTTATAAGAGTGACTTTGGCACACCCGTCAGAATGGCTATCATCGATAAATCAACAAACAAGTGTAGGTGAGGATGTGGAGAAAAGGGAGCCCTTGTGCACTGTTGGTGGGACTATAAATTGATGCAGCCTCTCTAGAAAACAGTATGGAGGTTCTTCAAAAAATTACAAATAGAACTGCCATATGACCCAGCAATTCCATTTCTGAGTAGCTGAAGAAATCTGAAACACTGATTTGAAAAGGTATATGCGCCCCTATGTTCATCACAGCATTATTTACAAGAGCCAAGATATGGAAGCAACCTTATCATCCATCGATAGACGAATAGATAAACAAGATATGGTACATATATACAATGGAATATTATCTGGCCACAAAAAAGAATGAAATCTTTCCATTTGCAACAACATGGACCTAGAGGGTATTATGCTAAGTGAAATAAAACAGAGAAGGACAAATACCATATGGTTTCACTTATATGTGGAATCTAAAAAACAAAATAAATGAACAAACAAAACAGAAACAAACTCATAGATACAGAGAACAAATTGATGGTCCCCAGATGGGAGGGGAGCTGGAGAGATAGGTAAAAAAGGGGAAGGGATTAAGATGTACAAATTGCCATTTATAAAAACAGTTAGCGGGATGTAAAGTACTGTATAGGAAATATAGTCAATGATATTGTAATATGTAATAACTATGTGTAGCGTTAGATGGGTTCTAAACTTATTGGGATGATTACTTCATAAGGTATATAAATGTCTAATCGCTATGCTGAACACCTGAAACTAATATAATATTGTATGTCAACCGTAATTAAAAAAATTTTTAAGAAGTGACTTTGTCAGGCAGACAGGTAGGTTTTGCCTTAAGATGGGATGGGATGCAGACGTGGCTGCTAGTATTTTCCTGGAATAGCATCGCAGAGGCCCTGCGGCCAACAGTTAAGAGTTGGGCATCAAGCTTTCACTTCAGGGCTCTGTCCCTGGGGAACCATGTGGCCTTGGACAATGGGCCTGACTTCTCAGTGTTCTCAGCTATGATAATAATCTACTACTTCGTGGGGCTGATGGGAGGATGGAATGAGATGCTGGTGTAAAACGTTAAGCATCATGTTTAGGTTCCAGTGAATGCTCAGTAAATACTGGCTGTCATGATTATCTTTAGTTCAGGCTTTGGACTCCGGTTGACTCCTCTCTTGATTCCCACTTGGCAGTGGTGTCATTCATCTTTGTAGTAAAAGGGAGCTCTTCCCCAGAGTGGGAAGAATGGGTCAGAGGTCCCAGGTCTCAGTGGGCTGCATGGTATGTGTCCTCTGGGGTGTCCTCCAAGGGCCAGCGCCTCACCCTACACTGGATGCCTAGGGAGGCACCTCACACACCTTCCCCTCTGCAGATTGCTTCCGGATGGTGGAACGTTGCAGAAGGGTCAGTAAATTGCAAATAGCATGCCTAAACTAAAACTCAACCAAGTCTCCAGTATCAAGTTCCAGATTAGCCCTGCGAGGGCATACACTTTTATTTAAACATGTCAGCAACTGCCCTTTAGATCGGAAGCCCAAGCAGAAGCATTAAGCATGAACGTGTCCATTGTCCTCTCTTCTCTTTTGCTATGAACCTGAATTTGGCTCTGAGCTAATTCATCCCGCACTTCACGAGGGTCTCCCTTTGAGTCACTCAGTGAGTGCCTGTCAAGAAATAATCCCGCCTCATCTTCCCTTGAGCAGAGGTTGCATTTCTAGAGGGAACACAGTGGGTTGGAGCTCACAACTTCTGAACGCATACATTTCCTGTTTAATTCTCACAAAGTTTCTTAAAGGAGGTTTTATCACTTCCTTTTCACACATGAATAACCGGAGACTCAGAAAATTTAAGAAACTCACCCACGGCCTCGGAGCCAAGCAAGGAGTCGAAATCTGTCCCCAAATCTATCTAGCACAAAATTCAGGCCTTCCAAGCCACACCGGCCCCTCCAGCAATCTTTAATTAATCACCAAATAAAGGCAGACAGGATACCTGTCAAGTTTTGTCAAGAGTTAACACATCCAAGTGTCCAATTTTCACAAACGACCAACCGGCTGGACCATAACACTACGGCATCTTTCCCAAAACACCGAAATTACTTTGAGGCTCAGCCTCTCACTAATGATCGCACACTGCCTTGGGGAACAATTCTTTTTAAAAATGAAGCTGGTCGCAAACTTGCAGTGGGCAAATACGGCCCCTAGTTGTGTCACAAATCTTTCTGTAATGAGCACAGGAGTGGAGACATTGTGTGGTGTTGCCTATGCTGACGCTGATGAAATATTTGGGAGCCTGAAGGCTCTTGTGGCTTTGCTTTAAACCCATTTATAATAGAAACATTTCTTATTTCCAATGAGGTCACAATAGAAAAACGAAACGGTTGGCACAGGCCTGTGGAAGTGGTCGGAAGTGAAGCACGCTGGTAGGCATACATAGGTTTTTGCATGTGCTCACTGCAGAAAATAAACGCTTTGCCATCTGTGTACCTCAGTTTTTCTCTAAGGTTAGACAATCAAACTACAGTGCTTTCCAAGATTCCTTCCAGACTCAACATCTTATAAGGTTGTGTCTCAATACCAGGCACCACTGGGGATGAAACAAAATATAATTACATATCATAACAACAACAACAACAACAACAACAACAACAACAACAACAACAACGATTTTTTGAGCTCTTGCTATGTGGCAGGCTCTGTCCAAGCTACTTTTAATCTTCACAGCAGTCTCCTGAGGTAAATATTACTATCATTCCCATTTTTAAAATGGGGAAACTGAGGCCCAGAGAAGTTGAACAACTTTCCTAAGTTTGCACAGCTAGTAAGTGGCAGAACCAGGATTTGAACTGGGTAGTTTGGCTCCCTAGCCTCAGTTATTTGCTGCAGTCAAGTGGATAAAATACTCACACAGAGCTCACAGCCCTCTCTGGCCTCCTGCCCCAGACCTCTATAGCACCCACACAGATAATCACTCAGAGCTAGTTTGTCAGGTAGAAACATTATGTGAATATAGTATGAAAGATACAGCCACAGTCTAATTCATGCCCTTCTTTGATTTCAAGGTGAAGTTGTGGATCTAGGCTCTCCTCTTAATTCTAATCACTTTTATTGCCCTTGACCTGCTAACTGGTCACATACATGTTCATATATTCAGGTTTGGAGCACAGAGCTCTGGGCCGGGAGTCTGAAGAACTAGGCTCTCAAACTGACTCTGCTCTAACTAGCTAGGTGACCTCTGCAGTTACCGGCCTCTCTGGACCTCAAAGTCCTTATTTATACCAAGGCTAGTAATTAGATCAGTTTCACAAATCCCAGGCGTGGGGGTCAAATTGGACCCACTAACAGGTTTTGTTCATTATGCACAGTTTTTTTTTTTTTTTAAAATGTTATTTGAATAAATTGCCAACACTTAAAATAGGGACTATTCACATAAAAATCCAGGTCTCCATGATCTCATGGAAAACTGGATCTGGTGGATTTGAACTCCCCGTCCCACAAGGCAACGGTGAGCAGGGGATGGACCTTGCTGCCCTGTGGGCAGGCCTGTGCGCCCTCTGCATAGGCTTACACTCTGCCATCTTTCCTGGTTCTCATTTCTTCCTGGCCCCTCGAAGGATATGGGTTTGTAGCCCCTGAGATCCACATCACTAAAGCCCTGTCCCATCTAACATGATCTAGGTGTTTCATGTGCTCACCTGGTCTCTACACTTCCACAGGGCTGGAAAGCGCCCCTTTCTGTTATGACCCCATACAGCAGTCACTATGGGTGGGCTCCACAGTTGTTGAGTGACGGAGTCTGTCACAGAATCGAGAGAAGCGGGGAGCCGTATGCTTTGTGCTGCCATGCCCTGGTTGTTCTGTTTTGTGTCCGGATCACTTCCTGCACCTGGGATGCAGAAAGTTACGAGAAAGCTCGTGAGACATTCTTCTTCAGCACCAGGTCTCAACTTGACCCACCCCTGAAAGGGGTTGGATGCCCAGGTCATGGCTGGACTCCAGTGTGGGTCGCCAGAATCCCTTTTGGATTCATCTCTGCCTAGGGGTTTTTTTTTTTTTTAAGCCCCTGCTTTTCAGAGATTAATTGTTGTCAAACACAACTTATTTTCTAATCCTTTCTGGCTCCATTTAAAACCTTCTGCTTTATTTTACCTTTTTTGATAAAGTCGCTAAGGTTTTTTTTTAGTTTTTTTTTTTTTTTTTTTTATGGATTTGCCAATGACTGTCCAGTTTGACAAATTGGATTCTTAAAGCTGATTCTTGGAAGAAAAGGATGCAGTGTGACAAGACAAGAAACAGCTCATCCTCGAATCAGGAGGATAAATAAAAAAATAAAGGCAACCCCATTCTCTGGCTTCCCGGTGACTCAAAGGGTGTCTCAGTTGTCACTGATAATCTAATCTTTCTATGATAGGTGAGGAACAGGACAATGGCGACTCAGCCAGGCTGTGGGTGTGATAGGCTTCTGATTAATAGGACTGTCCAATAAGCCCCCAGCCCCCAGGAAGGTGATTAATGACATTTGATGTGAACTGTGACCTCCCCCTACAAGAACAGAGGGAGAAAAGGGAGCTGCTCAGACAGGATGTGCATCCTGCCAAAGCTGATTGATTCCTGAAGGCTTTGTTACTCTGAGGGTGTGTGTGGGGGGTGCAGGGGAGGTGCAGGCACCCGTGCTGCCTGCTCCTGGCTCCGACAAGCACCTAGGCCCAGCAGGTTTTCGCAGTCAATGCCTCTCCCATGCACTAGCCTGTTAATTGCGCCCAGAACATTGTATCTCAGGAGCAATTTCCTTCGGGGCTTTGGCCAACCTCTGCTGACCTATCATCCCCAACCTATGAGATCGTGTTGCCCTCTACCCAACCCAAGTGCCCTGAATTAGACCAAGAAGCCTTTAAAAGCCAGGCCTGTAAGCCATTCTTTCTACTCTATCCCCTGGATGGGCTTAGTGTGGCTTGGAGCTACTGGGCTTATGGCAAAAACATGTTTCTGTGGCTGGCAGGGAGGTGCTTCAGGATAGAAACCAGAAAGAAACGGGGTGCTGTGTGAGGTGGGCATCTACGGGACTGTCAGTCCACATTTGGGGTGTGAGAGGAGAGAGCCTGCTTGGCTCTGTCGACTTGGCTGCAAGCACAACCTTAAACGTGGCAGTCATTGGGTCTTCTTCGCTTAGCAATCCAGGCTCACTTTCCAAATGGTCTCCCCTTAACAGGATGGCTGTAAGGTAGCCTTGAAGATTTCCAATTATTGGCCTTTTTTGGTTTCACTGGTTATGCCAACTCTCATGACTTCAACAGCAACCCCATGTCATTGTCTTATCAAGAGGGACCATTTAGTGTCTAGGCCTGGGCTATCATAATGACCAAATGATTATTGCCAAGAAAAATGTTAATCGTAAGATCAATTAAGGGAGTGTGTAGGCCACTGAGCACTCACGAGATGGCCTGAAAACCAGCAGAGCCCACTCTTCTTAGGTCCTGTCCACAGATATTGGGAGCCTGAAAATAAGGAGGGCCTTATTTATATTCACTTTATTATATAAGGTGAGCCTGTGAGAGAGGAGCCCAACACCAGATCAGCAGGAGTGGGAGACAGATACACAGGGACCCCCTGACTAGAAAAGGGACCAGGCAGGACTCGGGCACAACCCTCACTTTCTGATAATACACTTCAAAAACCACTGGATGCCTTACGCATGCTGGATTTGGTTTCTGAACCCTCAGCCATCCTAGGGAGGCTGTTGGCTAGTGTGGGCAGCGCTGCCAGCTTGGACCACACCGTTGAAGTGGTGCAGGTGTTGAAATGTTTTGTGGCATTCTGGCCTTATTTAGTAAATATGAGTGGAAGGTGGACAAAAGGCTGCTACTGCTATAAGACTCATACCTAATCCAATCGGACAAGGATAAGCCTTGTTCACATGCCTGGGCCGATGCTCTTTAGTTTCAAGGATAGAGCCCACAAAGCGCCTGGGCTGGGCACTGGAAAGCACTACATTCATGGCAAGAAGGATTATTGTTTTTTATTTTATAATGTGATGCTTACTGAATAATCATTTGACGCTGTGCTTAGTTGTAAAGAAAAAAACGAAAAAATCCAGGAGCATATGTGAATCACTGGAAAAGTATTCTAAAGAGGAAGTATAATCAGGCATTTATAATTTCTTTTTTAGCTGAGAATGGATCCCCGTCACAACATGAAGTCTATCGCTCAGTTTCCGTCTGTTGGAACCTCACCGGGGTTTTGAGTGACGAGTTCTCTTGAGAAGCAGGGGACTACCTGGAACATAAAAGGCCAGCTGACCTGCTTCCCTGGGCCAGGAAGAGAAGATGGGACCCCTTGGGACTCCCCTGTGCCTCTCTCCCAGGCCGCCACCATGCAGTTCGATGTCCGATGAATGGGCGTTCAGGGAAGGTACTAGGTCAGGGGCATTGACATCTACTCTCCATCCTTAACTGCCAGGCCTGCCCAGTTCATTCCTGCCCTGACCAGTCCTGACCACAAAGAACTCCCTCCCTACCATCACGTAGCTGTTCAATAACGCAGGCCAAAGCATTGGACTAATGCAAGATTACCTGGGGAAAGGGACTAGGGAGGAAGGAGAAGAATTACGGAAGGTGAGAGGACACACTGCTCTACTTTTCAAGTGGTAAAAGGAAGTAAGTGTGACATGAGTTAAGTTTAAGCCTCATGCGGAAGGTTTTGGGGTCTGGCATTAGTCAGGGAATCTCAGGTACTAGTTAGCTCAGTGATTCTTACACTTGTCAGAATCATCCGGAGGGCTTGTTAAAACAGACTGCTGTGCTCCACTTCTCTGAATGTCTGATTCAGAAGAACTGGTTGGGGCCTGAGAATTTGCATTTCCAGCAAGTTCCCAGGTGATGCTGATTGCTGCTGGACTGAAGACCACCTTTTGAGAACCACTGGATTAGATAGATTGGTAGAGAGCATCAGCATGATTTGAGGGATCTTGTTAAAAATACCAGTTTCTAAACCTTTTGTAACAGTCCTGATGTGTTTGGCTGCAATTAAAAGAATACCGGATGACTAGTGTTTGAGCAAGAAAGGCATTTAATAACATGTCAGTTAGACTGGAGGTAGATTGTTTGAGTTTTGGTGTAGTGACTCAGTGATGTTATATAAAATAGAGACTCTTTTTATCTAATTATTCATCCTTAGCACATTTGAATTTTCATTCTTAGGTTTGTTGCCTCCTGATTGCAGAATAGCTGCCACAGTTCCAACCATCATGTTCTCGTGCAACTATATCCGAGTCATAAAAAGAGGCAGACCTCTCTCTGTCTCTCTGTCTCTGTCTGTTTCTCCCTCCTTCTCCCTCTGTTTGTCTCATTCTTTTATATCATATGTAATACCTTTCCATATGTCTTCCCTTTACAAGACCACCTTAAATAAAGCAATAGCAATGGGGAATGGAAATCCTGAATGCATCCAGGTTCACCACCTGGGGCTGAGTGAGGGCTCACTTTCCCAAAGCATGTTACTGCCTGCCTGATCAAAATGGGATTCTGTGACCCAAGGAAAGAAGGAATGTCCTGGGCAGAGACTAACAGTGCCTGCTCCAGCTAGAGTGATGTGTCCCAGATTTTCTGGGACTGTCCTGGTTTTAAAACTGAGTCTCCCATCCCAGGAACCCCCTTGGTTCAGGGCAAATCAAGAGGATTAGTTATCTAACTCCAGCCTCCCAAGACCTTCTGAATTAGAATCTCTGGAGGGTGAAATCCAGACCTTAAACATGACTTTTAATGCTCTCCTAAGATGATTATAATGTATGATGAAGTTCAACAATCACTGGGTTTCAGTTTCCATAAAGTCAAAACAGGGGACTCAGAGTCGACATCTTCCCAGCCAACCCCAGAGCAAGAGGAAGTCCCAGATAAATGGATGCGGGTGTGAGCTGAGACCGTGAACTCTCACAGGATCAAATTGAACCTCAAGCCTAGAGTGGCCTGGGGTCTTCAGATTCCATCCCCAACCTGCTCCTTGTCCCCAGCATGGGAAGGGACAGTCTGACTTAGAGTCCCCTGCTCTGGGTGGTCTTGAGCTCAGCAGCCACCCCAGTCAGTCCCCTTAGCACAGGACCTGTGCTGTTGGACTTGCTAGGCTGTCACCACGGTAGATTCTGAGTTCTTTTAAGACAGAAACTCCATCTTAGGTGTCTTGTATCCTGAGCATCTAGCACCATGCTGGCTCATCGCAGTCATTTGATAAATGTGTTTTGAATACATAAATGAATGAATGAATGAATGGATGAATGAATAACTGAACAAATAAATAAATGAATGAATGAGGCTGCACTCTTAATGAAAGATAAACTGGCCACTAGATCTTAAACCAACCCCGTAGCAGCCAAGCGCCCAGGGCCCAGAAATTACTCCGCCTCATCGGTGAGCAGCAGGACCCTGGGTCGGGGTGAGAGGGGGGTCACACCCTTCCCTAGGGCACTAGATGACTGCACCCTGTCTTCCTGGCCTAGGCTTCCACGGGAAGCTGTGTATGTCCCCACCGCATGGCACCGGGTAACTTTCCAATGGTTTGAGCTCATTACTCATCATTAGGAGTCCTGGTGTCTGGAGTTTTCCAGGTGATCAAAGCTTCTCTGTCTAGAGCCTCCAGCCAGGCAGGCCCTGGTGTCTGTCACCAGTAATCCCCTAGCCTCACCAGGCAGACAGTTAAGTAACCCAGGAAGGAGGAGATTTGGTTTTTAAGCGCACGTAATTCAGCTTGACACCTCGACATGTAGGCAGTGGCTCTGGCTCTGTTCCTGGTTAGAGGGGTGAGGGCTGGAGGGAGTAGCAGCTTGCCTTGAAGGGGGTTTTAAAGCCGGCGGGTGCCCTCCTGCCCTGCTCTTCTGGAGAGAGCTTCGAGTGGGAAGAAGAATCTGCTACCCACGCAACACTTGCTACCCATCACTCTGTCTATTCTCCCTGCAGCGAGACTGGCCTCCAGACCGTGCCCCGGGCCCTTGCTTCCCTCAAACGCGAGCTTCCGAAGGAGCTCTTTTTGGTCCCTGCTCTCAGGTTGGGCTCAGGGTCCAATCCGCCTCCCCAAACCCCTCAATATTCCCTACTATCTGTGTCATTGCCCAAAAAATGTGTCAGAGGCCTGAACTCCAGAGTTCTGACATTTTACTAAAATCACGAATTCCCTTCAATGATGGGGGGAAAAACGATGCTTAAAACAATTGCCTTTTCTAATTTTAAGAAAATGTTGAGATTACAAATCTTGGTCTATAATATTTTCTGATTTGGCCTTTCTGCGACAAAGTTGGCTCATCCCTGCCTTAAACAGAGAGAACCATGCTTCCGGTCCACATAGAAGGCAGTCTGAAGGAAGAGGACCTTCGGGAAGCTCATTAGTCTTGGAAATGGAAATGGCTTTTCTAAAGAGTTTATATAAGTGTCCGGGTACAGGCTTTACGACAAATCATTTAAGAAAATGAGTGTCGAGAGTGGGGTGATGCCAGGCCCTTCCTGGCCTGCTCTCGGGGTCACCGTGCTCGCCAGTGGACCCCGTGAGGCTCTCTTTTGTGCAGATGTTCTGCCCCAGCTAAGTTGCATGCTCAGTGGAGCAGGTGGATGGTGCAGGGCAGACACCACCTTGCCCAGCCTGCTTTGGAGGGCCCTCCTGGAGCAGTCCTGGGTCTGTGGGGCTGGAGAAGGGCCAGCCCACTGGCGGGGCCGCCAGCACCACTGCATCTCCAAGTACTGCTCCTGTGTCTTCACATCCACTCCCACCAGGATGTTTTACATATTTTAATTAAAGTGCCACCCTGGGCTGGCAGGGCCTCTGATAGATGGCTCTAAGCCGAGCTGCAGGGTTGCAGTAGTGTAAAACATGGCATCCGATGATGCGCTACTGCTCTCGAGAATGCTTTGGCTCCCACCCCGGAGGCGGGTCCACTTGGGTTCCAGGAAGGGCGGTGAACCCGGCAGGCAGGCGGTGGACAGGTGGCAGGCACATCCAGGGGTGGCCAAGGCAGGGCTCAGGGACGGAAGAAGAGTTCAGGTAAGAAAACACCATGAATGGTTTCCACGGAGCAGCCAGCTCATGGGCTGTGGATGAGTCCGATTCTTGCAGACACACAGCCCCGTGGACACTCCCTCTCAGTGTCAAATTATGATAAATGGCGACGGGTAAAAGTTGCTGGGTGGCAGCTGTAGCATCATAGAAGGAAGCAGGTATTTTTAGCACCGAGCCTTGGGGCCCTGGCTCTGGGTTAATTAATCACGGTAAACAGCACCGAGTGTGGTTCTTGATCCTGGGTACCACCCCCGTCAGAGCTTTGTCCCCATTCCCCAGAATGGAATATAAGCCACAGAGGTGGAAGTCATACACAGCTAGAGTGGCCTTTGGCTGCCCTCACACCGCACTGGGCATACACTGGGGATCTCCCAGGCGGCTGTGGCCCTGTACCTCCCCTACCTGGGCCTGCTCCTGCCTTAAGGCCTCTCCACTCACTGTTTCCTTTTGAACATTACCCCCAGGTATCTTCATACTTCCTGCCTCACCCCAAATGCCCTCACCTCACCAAGGCCTTCACCGAGTGCCCCTCTCCCCACAGGCTCTCCATCACCTCGCTCTGTTTACTTCCTTCAGAGCACTTAGACCAGCCCAAAGCACCTACTTTGCTAATCGCATCACTTTGTTGTCACTCTCCTTCTGTTGAAATGCTAGCAGCTTGAGATCAGGCGTTCTCTCTATCTTGTTTGCTACCTTGAATCCCTATTGCCCAGATCAGTGTACATGCTTGGCAGATGCTTGGCGAATGTCCTTAAATATGCAGCTGAATGGATAGATGAGTGGAAGGCTGGAAGGAGGCCCTCTATGGGCTTAGATTTCAAGATGCAGTGTGTCAAGATTTCTCTTGCTGGTAGAGGCACATCTGGGGAGACAATGGCTGTGTAGCATCCTCCCGCAGGTCAGCAGCCACCACGGGAGGTCCAGGCCCAGGCCCAGGCCCAAGGGATTCTGGGAAGACAGTATGCTGGGCAAGGCCAACTACTGCCCTCTCTGCTTTAGAAATATCCAACCACAGGCTCTTTGGTATTGGTGAGAGATTGCTCTGGATTCTGAGGATTTTTTTTCATAATTTTTTTAGGGAGAGAGAGACAAGTTTTAAGGACTCCTAGAAGACTGCTTGAGAGCTGATATTAGTAGTTCAGTTTTAGAGATTAAGGAAGGTCTTTTCACTGTGTTTTCTCTTCAAATATAGCAATTTTTTTTTTTTTTTTTTGTGGAAGCCACAATTGGTTGTCTTGCTTTGGGAGACCTGTGCTTCGGGGAGGCCCAGCCCTGCCCCAGAAGGGCCCCATGATTACTCTGTGCCAACTATGAGAACTCAACCCTACAGCCAGTGCTTGGGTTGGAAATGGGACCCTGACTGTGACTCTAACAGGATGTGAGGAGCTTTTGTGTTCTGTCCCTTTTCTTAAGTGTAAAAAGGACCCAGGTTTATTTCACATGCAGAGACAAAAGGATGAGCAGGGAGCACATGACAGGAGCTGGGAAGGGGTGCTAATCCATGGGGACAGGGTCTGGCAGGAATGTCCCCAATGGAGGACCTCATAAAAACTCAGTTTCCACTCCTGAGCCCCTCCCCATTCAGGCTGAATCTGATTCTTGGGGTCTGGGTTCTGTAACTCTATGGGGTTCATACCCCTGATTGTTTCCTCATTATTCTGAGACACAGGGACAGAGAAACCCCTCTGACAGGGCCCCAGAAATGCCTTGTCAGAAGATGTTAGATTTCTTTTCCCTTGACACTTTGAAGGGCAAACTTAGATTTGCCTTCTTTCTTTCCTAGGACACATGGAAAGAGCTTTGTGAGGAAGGCACAGGCTTGGACTATGAAGCTTCTAGGGGGACATTCAGAGCGTGTGCCCAGTGAGTTGCCCCTGCTGGGGACACTTGGAAGTTTCGGGAGCCACCGAGCCTGCGGTCGTCTGCTGACAGAGCGCTCATTTGCTCTCAACCTCTGCTGAGGCTCAGGTGGAAACAGGTCCTCCCCGGCCAGTTTTGAGGAGAAATAAACTGAAACCTCCGTAAAAAGCAGCAGGGAAATTGAGAAAGTGCTGTTCCTTAACTTTCACTACTTTTCTTTCATAGCTCTAGTTATGGCTTTCATCATTCCCCTGGGAGCCAGAGACGAAGAGGCAGAGGGGCACAAACGGAAAAATGAAGAATGACAGGAACGAGGAAACAGACACATTTTTTCTTCTGCTGATTCAAGAAGTATTTACTGAGAACCTACTATAAGCTGCACCTGCACACACACCCCTAATTAATGCATCACCAGACCACAGGCTGTTTATGTCATCTTCCCCGTTCCCATCTGGATCTTAGGTAGCGGAATAAAGAGGATGCTCTTTCTGTTCAGACCAGTAGGTGTCATCATGTCAGAGGGAAAGCCGGAGAGCCACTGGATCTGATTGCTACCTATCAAGGTAACGTCTACTTCATCTCGTTTTCTGAGTGCCGTTATGGACAGGGTACCAGGCAGGACACTTGAGGGTGTATAGGGTGAGAAATGCACAGTCTCTATCCTCACGGAATTTACCGTGCCATCAGGGACCTGGAAGGACAGATCCTGGGTCACAAAAAAGAGGAAGAAGGTGGTAAGGGCCTCAGGAGAGGTAAAAGGAAGGAGTGTGTGGATCTTAGAACATCAGAGACCTCAGAGGAGCTGTCTCCTGCCTTCTCACATCACAACAGAAGGAATAGGCTCAGAGAAGGGAGGTGATTGACCTGTGGTCACACAGCAATTCCAGACACCAGATCTCCTGACTCCTAGAACAGTGCTCTTTCTACCAAACATTCTGTGTCAATATTTGGGGTTGCTGTCCTATCTTGATATTCAAAATCCCACTTTAGTTTAGCCATGAACTTCCCTGCAAAATGCCCTGTCTGCTGCTCACTGCAAGGCACTCGGAGTAGGTCAAATCTGCATCTTGGAGAAGACAGCTGCCCTCATCAGAGGCCCTGTGGTTATGGAGTCAGCTTGCACAGGTTCATGAAGGTGGATTGTGTGCATCTGTTCCCAGAGTCATCCTGTCGGTAGCTTGAAATCAGCCACAGTGGGAGTATTTACACCATGGAAATCGGTAACAACTATAAATCAGAGCTGCTTTTATTTTTTCCTTCCAGAGAGCTGCACGCCTCCTGCATACTGCCGAATTAATGTCCTGACTTTATAGATAGGAAAACTGAGGCTCAAGGAGGTGAAGTAATTTGTTCAGGAGACACAGCTTGTAGGAGGTGGAGTCGAGACCCCTACCCAGGTGGTTTGATGCTAGAGTGCCAGAGATGGTGGTGTCGACAGGACTCAGAGCCACTTGGGTGTGGAGGGGTCTAGGGTATCCCACTAGTACCCACGCGGTACTGGCATGGGTGCAGTTCGATGAAATGATAACCAGTTTAACTTTTGGTGGATTGAATTTGAGGCACACTATACGTTTACATTTGGAGTCTAGGAGAGAAATCTGGGCAGGAGATTGAGGTTTGCAAGATAGAGATTTGTATTTGATAAAACCAAACACAGGTTAGCTAGAAACATTTTCTTAGAGCAATGAGGTAAGAAGTGAGAGATTCATGCTTCTATATGTTTTTTTTTCATCTTTGTCAACATGCAGGGCAGGGAGTAGGGGACCAAGCACTCTTGCTCACACTTGTTTCCTGGTCCTGGTGCATAGTGAGCGCTCAACGAGTACTTGCGGACGAATGAATTAATGACTTGATTTTACCCTGCACATCTGGAGTCAGCACTGCTGTGGACCATACATCAAAACCTAAGTGCCTTTCTCGCAGCTTCTAAAGTTATCGAGAATTCTGGTATCATTATAGGAATATGGAATTGGAATCAGAAATTACTTTTTTAAATAGCATTTTAGAATGAGAAGTGGGATTCTGTATTATCTCGTACAATGTCTTTGTTTCACTGATGAGTTACTGAAGCCCGGAGATCATTCTGAGACCCTCCAGGCCCCTTGCCAGTGTGGGAGACCACCCAGACTTGGCAGCCAGTGAGCCTGGCCTGGCCTGCCTGACTCTAGCTGGTTTACTTCCCTGCTCTGAGCCTCGGTTTGTCCCTCAGGTTAAAGGAGAGATTGAGCTCTGGCTCTGGAAGAGTGATGAGTCAATCAGAAGCCACATCTCAGGAGGGATGACTATTCTTCTCGGGTAGATGAGCAGACCAAGCCCTGGATAACCAACCAAGGAGACTACAATATGCAAATGAGTGGATTGTGGCTTTCCTCCTGGTTGGCTGAAGGGACCCTGATGTCACAATTTGTGGGTTTCTCCAATCCAAATGATTGTGTCTCTAGCAAACAAAACAAAATAAAACAAAACAAAAACTCACTGACGTGGTTGGTCTCTTAGCTCCCTCTGTTTGTCCAGACGAGAAGGAAGACCATGGAACCACTCTATCAGGCTGGGTCCATTCTCATGAAGGTGAATACATTGCAGGGGAAGAAGATGGTGGAGAGTGGTCTCCAGTCTGGAGACTTTTCCCTCCCCCCGTCGTGGTCCTCTTGCCTCCTGCCGCCAGCTGACTTGGAGATCCTGCAGCAGAAGGTGGCCATGGTGCAGAGGGAGCTGGAGGACTTTAAGAAGGAAGCGTTGACGGCCATCCATTACCTGGAAGACGCCTTCTGTGAGATGAACGGGGCCCTGGCCCAGCAGGAGGAGCAGGCGGCCCGAGTGAAGCAGCGGCTGAGGGAGGAAGAGGACCGAGGCATCGTGCGGAATAAGGTCCTCACCTTCCTGCTGCCCCGTGAGAAGCAGCTCCGGGAGCAGTGCAAGCGGCTGGAGTGCATGCTGCTGGGCAGGAGCCACGAGGCGCTGAGCTTCGCCAGGAAGATCCAGGCAAACTGAGGCCTCCTCAAGCAGAAGCCAAGTTTCTAGCCGAGCAGCCAAGGAGATTTTTTTTAAATGGAAGGACAAACCCTGAGTCCCTGTCCATTTGCTCCCTTCCCCCCATTTCCATTGCTTTCCTTCTACCTAAATAACATCTTGCTGAGAGGTGAAAAGACCCCAGTATGTTCTTTCATTGAAGCTCCATTTATCCAGCATCATCAAAGAAGGAGGTGCCCCAAAACTAAGTCTTTCAGACGTCTGTAACTTTCACATTTAACTGTTTTCCTGTTTGTAATGGTAATATTGCTCAAATGTATAACATGTTTTTTTTGAATCTTCTTAAATTGATTGTGTTGAACAGATTTACCTTTCTTTTAATGACTCAAAGCTCTCATGATTCTTAGTTAATGCATGGTCTACTGAGAGGGGTCGATCGTTTGCCCATGCACTAAATGACCTCAGGTTACTTTACTTTCGCTGTTCTTACCCTCGCCTCGTTGACTTTTATGTCTGCTTTCACTGTCAGATTGTAATATCTCACTTTGCTGTCTTTACCCACCTCTAGTTCCTCTCCATTTAGTCTGCAGTCTCGCCAACCCGATCAACAGCTTATTAGGGCTCCAGTGGGTGGAGTCAGATGAGCTAGTGCACTGATGATGCAACACCTATAAGATGGGGCCTTAAATAGTGAAACTGATTTTCGCATTTGACCCATGGAGCAGAAATTGTTATGGTGCCCATTTCTCAGGCAATGTACACACACCATCCTACTTATTCCACAGGCACTGTTGGAAGCAAGCATGGTTTCCCCATGGAGCACAGGGAGAAGCTGATCTCGGGAGGGTCAATCCTTTACTCAGGGTCTGCTAGAAAGTGTCAGGACTTTGGTTCAAGTCCAGGTCACCTGTGCTCATTCACTATCCTGCTGTCCCTTTGGAACCTCATTCATTGATTTACAGACCTGTTCTTCTGGAGGGTTAGATTGTCGCTCAGGTGATTCCTTAGCTGTCCCTGTGTTTTTTATCTCCAATGAGCATTCTGTTTCATCGAGTCACATATTCTCTCTCTGGTCCCCCCAAACACTGCCATGAAGCAGGGATTCTCCCCTAAACACAGAAGCAAGGCACCTGGAAGAGTCGGGCCTCTGTCCTCCTAGCTTGAGTCTTACGGCCTGTGCCATCCCCTCTGTATTCTAGTTCAGCCCCATGCTCCCTCCTTGTCCTTTCAGAGAATCTTTCCAAACAGGATTCGAACATCTCAATCCCCAAGGTGAACTTCATAAATGGACCCTATGACCCATTGTTAATTGCAATATCCATCCATCAGCCATCTTCCCTGAAAGGCTGCATCCCTATTCTAACTTTAGGCCCTTTCTACTTTAGAAGGTTTAGCTGAAGTGATATTGATAATGTTAATACTGGTAATATTGCTGCTGCTGCTGCTGCTTACTGCTGCTACTACTACTACTACTATTGCTGCTGCTACTACCACTACTACAACAACTACTACTATTGCTACTGGCTTATAGTTATCGGGAATATGATATAGTCCAGGCACCAGGCTTGGCCCTCTGAAGATAGGTACTATTATAACCTTCATTGTAGGATTCTGAGGAAACTAAAGCTCAGAGAGGCTAAGCAACTCGTCCAAGGTCACACAGCTGATAAATGATAGAGTTGGGATTTGAACCTAGGAAAGTCTTACTTCAGAGGCTGCGCTCTTCACCACTATCCAGTATTTTGGAAACCTTATGAATATCTACGAAATACTTCTTGAATGGATAATATATGAGCATACTGAAACTGGTGAGGCGAGCTCTGGGAGAAAGGATTGTTTCATGGGGGAGATTCTTATACCCTTAAATCTTGTAGATGCCTTTATGTGTTTACAAATGTATCTGAGAAAGAGAATTTGCCTGGCCAACTCTAAGAAGAGGTTTAAAAAATTTACTGTCCTGTGCAGAGGGGACTGGATCTAATGCTAATTCATATGGAAAAGGATTTGGGTCTACTGCAGGTTCAGCATGTAATAGGACTGCTTCAGTAAACCAGAGAGTGTGACCTCTCTACAGAGGGACAGCTCAAGAGAGAGGAAGGAGTGAGCTGTGCAAGAGTTGGTATTTCTCCTAAATTCACCAATGAGAAAGTCATTCCCCTTTCCTGGGAGAGAAGTAAGTGAGGGGAAGGAGAAGCCAAGATGCTACGTGAGTAGGGGTCTGTCCCTCTATAGTGAAAGAAGAATGAAAAAGAACGGTCCCCCACAACAACTAGGAAAAACGATTGGACTGAAGTCACATAATCCTATAGGGCAGTACTAGTGACAAAGGAATGATGGCTAGCAGGAAGCAGATTTCAGCCCTGTTAGAAACAAAAATAACATTGGGTGCTTCTTATGTGTCTGTGCAGTAAATCGTTGACTCAGCAAGTGTGGGATGTTCAAACCTTGCATATTTCAAAGAAAGATCTGGCTCCTGACCAACTCTAAGAGATATCCTCTAAGCCCTTGCAATATGCTGCCTGATAAGAGTGTCTTAGCTTACCTGGGGCCTTGGGCCATGCCAGATAGTTTATGCTAATAATGTGATTTATGGCAGGAACCCTGGGTCAGGCTGTATCAGTTTGACCTCTGGAGGGTCTGGAGACTGAGGAACTAAGGTTAGCTGTGGAGGCATTCTATGCCTAGCGATAAACCACCAATAAAAACCCTGGACACCAAGACTCATGTGGGCTTCCCTGGCTGACAGTACTTCATATGTGTTGCCACACATTATTACTGGGAAAATTAAGCATTGTCCCTATGACTTCACTTGGAGAGGACAGCTGGAAGCTTGTGCCTAGTCTCCCTTAGACCTTGCCCTGTGCTCCTATTATCTTGCTAATATTAAGCTACATCCTTTAGCTGTGATAAATTAATCATGCATATAATAGCTTTTCTTAGTCTGTGACTCATTAAATCTGAGGATAGTCTTGGGGACTTGTGATGCAGTGTCAGATGCACTTGATATTTCGTCCTTACTATCCTCACAGTAACCTTGTGAGCTAGGCATTTTTATCCCCGTGAAAGATGAAGAAACTGAGGCATAGAGAGGTTAAATAGCTTGCTTAGTAGTGCATAGTAAGACTTCAGAGTTCCCTCTCTTGGCCACCATCCCCCCCCCAACCCCAAAGAAAGAGATTTAGAGTGATGGGCTGGCTCCTTTTGCTGCAAATTCCATGGAGGTGGCCCCAGGGCCCTCCATGTCCAAGGAGATGAGTCATCCTGGAGTGATGACAATAAGGAAGTGCTGGAGGAAGAGGCAGGAAGTTTGTGAATTTGCTGTCTTGGAGAGCTCAGATGCACGTGTGTCTAGGTTGTCCTACCTGAAGACAGGGTGAGAGTCTAGGTCTTCTCTCATGGTTTTCTCTGTGACAGGGCTTCAAGCTTTCTTCTTCTCTATCAAGAGAGCTTTTAACTGCAAGCCACAGGATACCCATTACACTGACTTCTTTGAGGAGTCTAGACCTCTGAACAAGACATCTGAAGTAGATGGTTCGTTCAGTAACTCAACAATGGCAAGGATCTGGGCTGGGGTCTCTGTGATCCTCTTTCCTCCTTCCCTCACTGCTCCTTGCAAGGCCACACGATAATGCCATCACTCGATGACTTCCAAAGCAGAAAAGAAGTGGTAGACCCAAACCTTTTCCCAGAATCTCCCTGGCAAATTTTCTTTGACATCTCCTTGGCCAGACACAGTTTGCTTGCCCATCCTAAACCAATCATGAGCAAAGAGGAAAGAAATCGCCACAACTCAGCCCCTGGTGCTGGGCACCTCAATTACTCAAGAGCTGAATAAAATCAAGGTTCTATTAATGAGGTTGGCTGTTGGGAGGTAATCAAGTCAAGCCACCACAACCTCAGTCTTAGCTTTTCTACTTAACTATACCGAGGGCCAAGAAGAAGAGAGCTGATGGATAGCAGGACTGGGCAGAGTTGAGCAGTGTGAGAGGCTGTCACATTGCTGGAAGAAGCATGGATTTAGGTCTGGGAATTGGGGAGGGGTGGGGTGGAGGTGTGAAATGACTTTAGTGCTATGGGTGGAAATCCATTGCCTTTGACTTTCTCTACCCTCACGTGCTCCACACCCAGCTTCACCCTTGAAGTCAGAGGCTCAAGATGACCCAAAGGGTGCCAGGGAGGCTTTGCAACCCCTCGATCTTTAAAACAGGCAGCCACTCTTAGAGATGTAATCCACATGTACCAGTCATCATTACCTAGGGTGACCAACTAGTCCTAATTTAACTGGGACTGTCTCTGATTGAAAACAATATGCCAGGAACCCTCTCGGTCCTGGGCAAACTGGGTTGGTTGGTCACCTTGCATTAAATCTAAAGCACCTTGGGATGACCCAGGTGAGGCTATGGTGTGGCAAATCACAGGAAGTCAGGGCAGGAAACAAGGATGGTAGTTGCCTTTTCTGCCAGGTTGGTGCACCTGGTTTTATTTTTAACCAGAGGTGGCTGGCAAGCCATTCTGTAGCAGGAGGGACTTATCCTTGACTTCATGTCTCCTCCCTACTCTCAGGTCCTTGTCTACCACCTCAAACTGGCAAGGAGATGTGAGAGCTAGGTATTTTCTGAGCCACTTTAGAGATCTGTGTGTAGACAGTTGGGATTTCTGATTGGGCCACATCTCACAGCTGAGACCCTCATCCTGGAGGACAGAAGACTCCATGGTCGATTAGACAGCCTAGGGTCTGTGAATGGTGCCAAGAAGAGACAACTTTTTGCATGTTTGGAAGATGGAATTTTCATTCCAACTCTTCTCATTCCAACTGCTCGATAAAGTTGAGCAGCCCAACTGCTCACTTTTGTTGAAATTCTAAAACAAATAGAAGACAAAATAACAGATGGGTTTTTCCCTGCCAATAGCAATAGTTTTCAAAAGTTTTCTTCAAGCTGCCATGCTCTGCTTGCTCTGAGCCCTCCCAGCAGTCAGAGTGATGCTGAGATCTTAGATACACGGCTCTATCTTAAAACAACCTACGTCAGTCAAGGGAGCCCTCCCCAGGCCCCCAAGTCCTGTATTTGCTGTGAGCTGGGACACTTGGGTGAGCGACAAGATGGCAGAGTGGAGGAAAGCTTGAATACATGGTGCCTGATACTGGGAGCAACAAACTTCAGCGGTGGCAACTTCAGTCTTATTTTTTCTACCTACCTGACACTCAGGGATGGTGTGGCTGGGCGGAGCTGGTGGTGTGGGTGGGAGGCAAGGGTTGGGTCTGGAAACTGGCTTCTTTCTACACAGAATTTGCTTCCTGATCTGATCCAATCCATTTAGTAATTCCTGGAGAGCTGAGAGCAGCAAGTCTTGGGCATCTTTCCTGACCTTCACCAGGTGTCGATTTTTCCTTGTTTTCCCTGGGAAAATGGTTTGGCAGTGTCTCAACATGTCGAACATAGAGTTACCATGTGACACAGCAATTCCACTCCTAGATGTATACCCAAGAGAACTGAAAACATATGTCCACAAAAAACTTCTACATGAATGTTCATAGCATTATTCATAATAGCTTCAAAGAGGAACAACCCAAATGTCCCTCAACAGATAAAGGATAAATAAAATGTGGTATATTTCTACAATAGAATCTTATTTGGCAATAAAAAAAAGAATGCAATACTAATCATTATGCAATACATTATGATATTATGCTGAGTGAAAGAGAAGCCAGTCTCAAAAGACACAGAGTATATGATATCATTTATATACAATGTCCAAAATAGGCACACCTATAGAGACAGAAAGCAGATCAGCTAGGGCCTGGGGCTGTGGGCTTGGAGGAGTAGGAGTGACTGCTAATGGGTATGAAGTTTTTTTTGAAGTGACAGAAGTGTTGTAAAATTATTGTGTACTTTAAATAGATAAATTGGATGGCATGTGAATTATATTTCAATGAAACTTTAAAAAATAAAGTGTATGTTCAAATACACAGTGAAAAATAAAGAAATGTCCTTGTGACATATTTGAATCCCCTTTAATACTGAGAGCTACAAATCAAGACTGGAATTATTTTAAATTGATTTTAGTTTATGGTCATTCTGGAGCCACATGGACTCCAGAGTTTATTTGAGTCGTTTATATAAAAAGTGCCTAAATCAGAGACTGGCACATAACGGGTATATCATAAATGCATATTGAATCAAAACTGTACGTAAGAAACAAAATGTTGAGATCAATGACCTTGATCAATCTCCATCATCTTCAAGAAGTCTTTGGGGTGTGGCAGCATGTGTAAGACATTCTTTGGTGCTCAACTGTGTGCTTGACTCCCCTCTCTGGGGGCACGGGAGATGGAACTGCTAGAGGAAGACCAAGCCCCACACCTCTCTCTCAGCCCTCTCAGCCCAGAAGACGTCTCTGATGGGGTAAGAGCAGCATCAGGACCATGTTGCTCAAGATGCTGTTGACAGCTGTCATGTGATGAAGAGGCAGTTAAGAGGTCTTCCGATTTTCAGATGTCTTGTCTGGTGAGAACTCTTGGTTGACCTCTTGCTCATCTCACCTTTTCCTTTGAATTCCTTTCGACAGCAGGAGAAGGCAGTGGATAGGCATTCAGGCTCTGCAGGCAAACCGACCTGCTTAGACACCAACTCTGTTCTCATTTTTCATGTGGCAGAGGGATGTTACCTTACCCTTCGCGATGCTGTCCAAGAGAACTTACTGGGATGATGAAAATGTTCTATAATTCTGAGCTGTCAGTATTGTCATACTAGCCACGTGTAGCTGTTGAGCACTTGAAACGTAGCTAGAGAGATTTAGAAACTGAATTTTAAATTTAATTTAATTTCAATTGGCCGTATGTGACCAGTGGCTACAGCCTCAAAGCCTCAGTTTCCCCATCTCTCTCCATGAGATGATGACGCTACTTACCTAGTGGGATCGTTGGGTGAATTAATGGAGGAAATGCAGATACAGCAGGAGAACTGGCTGAGATTTTAATTACAATTCGGTTCCCAAATCCACAGGTAGGCTGCGTTGCCTGCTATAGGGGTTCTTGTTTGAGGGGCCCCAAATAGATGTTACTAGAAACCCAGAAGGGAAGGTTGGCGTTTGTGCTTGGAAGTGTAAATTATGGAGAGAAATTATGCTGAATCAACAGAGTGCAAGCAATGGAAACAAGTGCTTCTGAGTGTAGAAGGTGGAGGATGCCAGCTCCCAGGGAGAGGCCGGGTAGGAGCCTGAATCTTGATCTACCCTGGTGAGTGGGGCTGCCTGTGTGGGAGATGGTTCCTGTCCTCAGCTGTGACGGGTTGAGTCTCTCTCTCCCCCACTTCCACCATTGAAGTCACACTGATAGGCGAAAGTGTGGGCTCCTTGAGGAGACAGCCAGTGTGTTGTCATGCAGAAAAAAAGCAGTCAAGCCAAAGTTCATTGGGGCTAAGGTTTAAAATTAGGTCCAAGTAGAAATATCACCGTCCTGAGACAGAATCAGGACTTGGGGGAGAGTTGCAGAATCTGAGGGTCAGAGCTTGGGAGCGATAGCCTCAGCAACAGAGCATGTGGGAGCAAGCAGAAGAGGTTTCTACGGTTCACCCTTGTGTGCCAGCAGGTTTGAGGCACAAGGAGGGGCATCTGGCTAGCATAGAGTGAACACCTTGATTTTCAGACATTCATCTTCATAGGAATGGTTCTCAAAGATGCTCTGACAATCAGTCTGAGGTGAGAGGGAAACCAGAAAGGCAGGCCCTGTCTCTGAGACTCAGAGAGAGGGAGAAAGCTGCTTCTGGTGTCCTTGGCTTGTCTGTCACCGTCCTGGGTGGTTATTGCTCCAGGAGGTCCATGGCCCCATTTCTGGGTTTGACAGTTCTGGTGGAGTCAAACCTGTCTCTACTAAATAAATTAGATCTCTCCAGGGCAGATCAATATTTAATGTGAGGTTTAAAAAGACCGACTCAGGAAATGAGTTTAAAAGTGGAGAATTTGCCTTAGGTAGCAATTTCTGAAATACAGTGGTATCAGGGGACAGATTATTCAAAACCAAGCCATAGATAACATAAAAACAGTTGAACAAGCCATATTCTGCTTCTTGAGCATCAATGACTCTGACTCCCCAGTTTTCTGTGTGCTACTCACACAGAGGGTTCATGTCAAGTTGGAAGAGAACATCTTCTGTGAGAGCACCTACTCCAGGGATCGCAAAGGTCCTGTAGGTGCCTTAGCCCTCAACTGTGGCAGACATCACTAATCAATCCTGGCCTCTTCCCTCTTGAGTTGGTTGTAGAATCCTATTTTTTTTCTCAACACCTCACTCCAGGCAACCACCATCTATCGGTCAGAGTGCACTTGAATTGAAATTTATTTCCCATCTTCATCTGGTCCAAATTCCTCACATAACAGAGGGGAAACTGAAAGTTACACAGTGAGTTAGAGGCTGGTCTAGGGCCAGGGCCCAAGTCTTCTTGCTCCCAAGACACGCTTCCCCTGGTACATCAATGTATTAGTGGTTGGGGTTTCATCAGGGATCCTTTTACCGACCCCTCTGTGAGCAATATGGGGCTTTCCTTGAGTGGCTTTGAATACTTTGCTCTAGAGATAAAATAATAGAATTTCAGAGCTAGAGAGCAGCTTAGAGATCATTGAGTTCTACTTGTTCCATCATGGGGAAATTAAAACTCAGGGAGTTAAGCGACTTACCTAAAGACACACGGCTGGTGGCTCTCTTCTTAACATCAATAATACACATTCCAATTCTAGTGCTCTCGTTTTGAGGCCATGGACAAATCACTCAAACGTTTGGACCTCCATTTTCTGCTTAGATTCTCGTTACCTAAGAGTTGCAAAAGTGTTTGTTTTAAGACATGAACAGCATCTATTTTTGATATATTTTGATATTTTCATATATACCTCCAGATTTACCTTTCTAATGATATTTTGTTTGGCTGCTACAAAAATTGATTTGTATTCCCTTAACAAATAGTAACTGGAAACCTAGTTTTGTGCTGGACCATCAAGATGGGTCCGTTTTGCTTGAAAATCTTTTAAATAATTTTTTGGTATGCACTTGTGAGCAGGAAATGATGGTTTCTAAGACAGAAAAGAAACGTCCTCTCCCTGGGGTGGAGGAGCAACCCTAAATTGAACACGACTTTTGTGGCCTCCACTTCCTCATCTATAAAATGGCAATAATGATGTCTGTCCTCTCGACTTGGGAGGCGCATAGTAAAGGTCAAATGGAATAATGTCTGGAAAGGAGTTTTTAAAAAGTAAGGGATTACTGTGACAGGCAGAGGGGATGAAGCTGACTGAGGCGAGGTTCTCAGGAGTGGGGGTGGAGTGGGGAGGTTGGAGGGGGAATAAGGCGCTGCCTTGGCATTGGAACGCTGGCAAGAATTTCCATGCCCTCATTACACTAGGTGCTCCTGTCAGATTTAAACCAACCTCTGCTTTACTGCTCGAGATGCTGTGATATTTTAGGAATGGCAGCCCAAAGGAAAGCTACGTTTGAAAAAGGTTGCTTTCCTGAATTTGCCACCGGGTATTATTTTTATGACACTGTTCTGTTATCCAACTTCAAAATATACATCATATTTATATTGCTTCTGCTAAGCATATATTTTTATTTTATTGCTTACCATGTGGGTGACATTTGGTTATTGAATGTCTGGAGAATTAGACCCGGTGGTTGTTTTTTATGCTTTCGTAAGTGCTTACTCTGATATATTAATCTTTACAAAAGGAATGGGACAGGGACACATAAGCATTTGCACGCACACGCGCGCGCGCGCACACACACACACACACACACACACACTAATCACATTGCCATTTTATCTCACTTTGCGGGTGTGTGGCTACATTTATAAGAGCCGACAGATCTGAAATAGGTGGTCTGAACTGATTCAGGTGGGAAGCGATGAAGCCAGCAGTCTCCTGGGAATGGGTTAAAGGAGGGAGAGAGAGAGCCCTTTGTCTTCTGTTTGTGAAGGACACACTAGGCAAGAAGCAAGGATGGAACCACGGTGAGTCTGAGCTGAAAGGGACCCTGGGGATATATTTATATGTCTATAAAAAAATAGACATGTGTTTTATAGATACTTTATATCTTATATATTTGTATATCTATTCAACACCTCACATAATTCCTGATCCTGGGCTCAATAAATGGTTATTGAATTAAGGAACAAAAAAGATCGTTATATACACTGTTTATGGGGATCGTACTCTGTGCAAGACACATTACATGCACTCTCTTAAGGCTCCCAGCATCCCCACAAAGTAATTTCATCATCTCTATTTTTAAAAAAAAAAAAAAAAGAACAGGCTCCTCAAAAAGTTAAACATAGAATTTTCATATGACCCAGCAATTGTACTCCTTTTTTGGGGGTACATACCCAAAGGAATTGAAAACAGGTACTCAGACAAATATTCGCACGTGAATGTTACAGCAGTACCGTTCGCAATAACCAAAAGGCCCATCAGTGGAAGGATGGGTAAAGAAATTGTGGTGTATTCATACAACGGAATATTATTCAGCCACATGAAAGAATGAAGTGCTGATACATGCTACAACATGGATGAACCTTGAAAACATTATAAGTCAAAGAAGCCAGACACAGAATGTCACATGTTCAATGTATCCGAAATGTCCAGAATAGGGAGATCCATAGAAATAGAAAGCGGATTAGTGGTTGCCAGGAGCTAGAGGCGGGGTGGATGGGGAACGATTTCTTAATGGATATGGAGTTTTGTTTTGGGGTAATTAAAATGTTTTGGAGCTGGATAGAGGTGATGGTTGCGCAACACTGTGAATATGCTAAATGCCACTGAATCGTTCACTTTAAAATGGTTAATTTTATGTTATGTGAATTTCACCTCGATTGAAAAAAAAGGAAACTGAGCTCAGAGGGTGTGGAGATTGATTATGTTGGAAACTAATCATTCTCCTCCTTGTGTCCACGCCATCTGCTCTGTAACTTTATAGGCTTCTTCCATTCTGACTCTGGGCTCGGCCAAATGACTGGCCAATGGGACAAAAGCAAACTTAATGGAGAGGTTTGGAAAAGCCCACACGTGTTTCCACTCACCCTCTTGGATGTAAACACCACCATGAGAATAAGCCTGGACTAGCCTTCTTGGGGATGAGAGACCATGTGGAGCAGAGCCAAGTTTCCCAGCCAAGGCCATCCTACACCAGCCAGCCCCCAGCCGATCTGCCAGCTGCCTGCAGATGCATGAGCGACCTTGGCCAGGATCAGCTGAGCCCTGGCTCACATCAGCAGAACTGCCCGGGCTACTCATAGATTCATGAGAAATAATAACTGATTGTTGTTTTAAGTCATTAAGTTTTGAAGTGGCTTGTTTCACAGTAATAGCTAATGGATACAGAGAATTTGTATAACTTGCCTGAGGTCTCACATCTAGTAAGAAAAAGTAGAATTGGTTCTGAAGACTGGTTCTAAAGGCACTGTTCTACTCGCTCGTCCCCTCCATTTTACAAGTGAAGAAAATGAGACCCAGAAAGGGTGGGAGCAAGAGCATCACCTGGGGGAGGGGGTGAGAGTCATCCTTCCCTGTCCCTGGCACATGTAAACCCTCCACCAGACACACATCACTCCACAAAAGCTCCAACACAATATCTCAGGAAAGTATTGAACTGCTGGTGCCAGTTTGTGTTTCAAGTGGCATCTCTGTAGTTTTCCATCCATTTTTGGCAAGGCTGTTGTCCTGCCCTGCACTGCCACGAGCATCGCCTTGCTGGCAGAAAAGTAAGAAAGAGCACTTCTCTATGTGCTATTCTCGGTTTGGAAAGAGACTTAAGAATATGAGGATTGTACTCCCACTGCCCGCGTATAGTCAGGGGGGCCCTGCTCATTCACAGGGCTCTGTATTTTCCTCACTGGCATTCCCGAAGCTGAGAGTCCAGGTCCTAGGGCTCTTAGCAGCTGGGAAAACTGGGAGAGTCTGATTTTAACTTGATGGAGAGGCCTGAGCCCAAGTTGTGCCTTTCTGTGATGGCTGCTATGTCACGTCAAGATGGAGCCCCTCTAGTCTCTGAGTCTCACCAGCATGGACAAAGGTTCATACAGAACCCAGGTTTAGCAGAGAAGCTAGAAGTGAGAACAGAAAGGGCTTTCTCCTTCTTCATTATCATATCGTATATTGGTCACCTTGTATCCAACACTATTCAAATATCACTCTCCTATACCTCACACCAGATCACACACACGTACCACGTACCACACATGCACCACAAATCATATACCACATCAAAGCACATGCTATACAAACACACTATACAGCATATAGCAAATACACATCATATCACCCACCAAACGCACACACAACACACCTAGACTTCAACACACTGCACATATATTTACCACCGGAGACATACCCGTTACACATTGCATCCCATACACATACTTACACCCCTCCAACCCACACTCATGTTTCCCCTCCATGTCCCATAGCACATAACATCTGCTATACCCCATGCCACACCGCCCCCCACCCCCTTCTCATTCAGCCCAGAGCAGAAACCTAAAGGCATCTCTGTGATCATCTCATGGCAAAAAGCCCCAGCAGGCAAGGGAGAAATGGAGGGGGAGGAGTGAACACATGGAAGCAATTGCATACTTTGGGCATCAAACAGGCATCTGGGTACAGCGGAACATTTTATGAGCTGGTGGAGTTTTTGAAACTTTAGTTTATTTAACTGAGATGATTATTTTCTCCTCTCTGAAAAGTTAAGGCCATAGATGCTGCCTCGAAGGGGCCACTGTATGACTGGGTGACTGACAAGTATACAGGTTATGACAAAGTCTTTCCAGAGCTCTGGGGGCCCAGTGCTTGCCTGCCATAAGCATCTACCTGGGCAGACCTTGGGGAGACCCAGAGGACACAGAGGGACCTGTGTTTTTTCTGGGATTTGCAGACTAGCCGAGGGGCCGGATATAGGGACTGAGAGCACTGACAAATCAACCTGCCAGGGAAGTGCAAGTTCATGTGAGTCGAAGGTGTGGGAGGTGCAAGATAGTGACAGAGAGGTGATCTCCGTGACAGCTGAGGACTCAGCTTTGGTGGCTGAGGAACCTCGGTGTGAGTCTGGCCCTGCCGCTCAGTAGTACTGAGACCTTGGGCTTTTATTTAACTTCCCTGGGCCTTAGTTTCCTCATCTAAACAGATGGGGAATAATAGGACTTATAGTAAAGCGTTGTTTGCAGGACCAAATCTAAATAAGACATCCAGATGCCCGGTACATATTAAGCTTTGCATGAACATAGCATGTTGCAATCATCAGATTATAAAGACTTGAGAAGAAGTTTCTGGGTTATGCTTCTATCCCGGTATCCTTGAACCTGGCACCTGTATGCATTTAGTTAATTTGTGAAGAAGCACACCTCAGAATGGAAGACATTGTTTGTGTTTTTCCCAAAGTGGTTTCTCTTTCTCCATCCTGTGCTTTGATACTCTCCATAAGTAAGAGGGGGGTCTCAGCTCCAGAGATGTCTCTGCTGGGCCTTGGGGACAGCTATGGGGACTGCATGTGTCTGGGCTGCTGGGATCCGTGGGGCTGCCTCTCCCAAGGTTGGGGGGCAGCTCAGCTCTGGTTAGGCCTTCCAACCCTGTGCACTGTGGGATGCCCCGGACGGCAACGTGGCATCTCAGTGAGTCTATTCTAGTTACACGCTGAATATGGAAATCTATCCCAGATGTGCTATGTGTGAACAGCCTGCTCCTCCACCGCAGCCGCCCTCCTCCACTCCTCCTCTCCTCTTTCCTTCCCTGAAGCAACCCTCACCCCTGAAGCAGCGATGGCCGGGATTTAGGCAAATGAGCACCTGAAACCCCGGGCTTGATGCTAGGTGCTTGAGAGGATGGACTGTGAAAGGCCCTGGTCTCCCTGCTGAAGGCCAACGTTGATTGGGCTGCTCGCCCTGGCAAGGGGATAGTGTCCTTTTTCTCACTGTCTGGTGGTGAAAGACAGTGGCTGATACTTACCACTCCCTCCTGCCACCTCTCCTGGGGGTCAAGAGGAGGGTTGGGTCTTGGCTCTGCCACTGTCATTGTGTGCCCTTGGGCAAGTTCCTTCTCCTCTGTCAACAAGGGTGTGGGACTCAGTGGTCTGAGATGCTGTGACTCTCCCAGAAACTGGGATAAGCATAAAGTCCCCTCTCTGCAGGTGGCATCATGGCTGCCTTGCTCAGGGTCGGAGCTATACCTCCAAGTGAGTCATTGATGGAGCAGCAGAGTGGCCATGCTCCATTCCTACCCTGGGATAATCTTGATGGGGGAACAGATGAACCCTAAAGTTACACTGTCCCCTACCCGCCTCCATTTCCTAGGGTTTGCTCCATTGCCACTTGGGGTAGAAGGGTTCTGCTTAAAATGAATAACGCTGCCCCCTTTCTTTGCCTCTGACCCCGAAGGCAGGGCAGCCCTGGTCTGCACTTCTGGGGATTTGGATCAGAGTGGAATGCTCTACTGGAGCTCTGCCTCCTCCCCCAAGACTGACAGTTGCATAGGACAAGCCATATCACTGCCCTAAGACTCCAGGATCAGGAGACTGCTTTCCCACCATCTTGACCCCGACCCAGCTCCTCCCAGCATCCCTTTGTGCTCCTCCAAGAGCTGCTTTTGGGACAAAGAGCCAGCAGTTCCTTTGGTCCGTCCAAGCTATGGATGGCTGAGACAGGTGGTAGCCCCGCTCCTCTTGCAAACAGATGCAATCAAGCCATCAGCCTGTCTTTTTTTTTTCTTAATCAATTCCCATGACAAATGGGTCTGTGAAGGAGGGAAGCCTGCCCTGGGCATTCTGCACTTCATTCGGGACAACAGAAGGAGCTGGATTCATAAAACTATAATGTGCCACTTGAACATATTTCCCAGTAACTGGACCCTGCAGAAAGAGGGCTGCCTGGGCCTTCCTTTCCATTAGGGGTGGCAGCTTAATGCTTTACCCTGAGTGCAGATGAAGTTTTTCACAGCCTCCTCAGGGAACCAGGAGCAGGTCTATGTGCTGAGCTTACCAGAGGGCGTTTGGGGGCGGGGTGTTAGAAGGAGTGGGTGCAGCACACGGTCCTTGGGGGAGCACGTGGGCTTTGGCAAACCTTTTCCTCCAGTAGCTATGTGACCTAACTTCTCTGGTCCTCAGTTTCCTTGTCTGTAACATAGGGCTGGTAACACTTTTCGTTCTGGGCGATGATTCATGAGTCAGAGCCAATACATCACACAGGGCCTTTCTGTCCACATAGACCGAGAAGGTCAGAAGCTGTCCCTCTGTCCTAACCACAAGCAAAAAGCTGAGCGAGCCAGAAATCAACAACTCTTCATAGATCCATCACAGAATTGAGGTCACTGGGCAAACCGCTGCCCCTCAAATTGGAAAGACTGACAGGCGGATACAGAGAATCACAACTTGCCTGAGCAGAAACCCTAGAGCAGAAACGGCTGCGGGAACCAGTGCCCGGTATGAAAATTTGAAGTGTAATTGATGAATTGCTTGAGACTCAGTGTGGACAAGCAGGAGGAATAAAAACTCCAGAGGGACCAGTCAGAGCATAGGGGTCCCACACTCCTGTGAGTTTTACCTCCGGAAATTCTACCAAGTTCCTGCAGTAAGATCGGAGGAAGATCCCCCTTGCTTCCTGCAGGGGGCAGGAAAAGGGACCTTTTGGAAATACGTTTGAACCTTCTGCTCTTCTTAACAAGGGCTGCCCTCAAGAGAAAGTAGTTAACCAGAGCCTGGCCCGCTGGGGTTTTATCAGAACCGGAGGGACCTGGGGGAAGGAAATACCCAACTCAGCTCACTCTAGCCTTCCTGTCCCACCTAAGGGGGTGAAAAATACTGAGAAGCACTTGTGAAGGTCACAGCCCAAGGGCACAGGCTCACTAAAAGGTGGAGACCTAATCCTAGGGCTATAGAGCACCGCTCCCCCACCTCCCACCCCTGACCCCCACCTCATCGCCACACCACTAATGGTCTAGACACATGGACCAGATCAGTCCTCTTCATCATCCTGAAGCAGGAGCTGTCACTTCTATGTCCAGATGAGGAAGCTGAGGCTCACGGGGGTTAAGAGAACTGCCAAGGCCCCATAACTAACAAAGCAGGAAGCAGGAATTAGATCAGGTCTTCTTATGCCTGGACCACAGTCGGCAGAGATGCCCCTGTACTTCCCCTTCAGCCCCATACTTGATTCTTCTTGTTCTGGAGCATCTTAAGGCTAACATTCTGCTCTTTTCCCAAACCAAGTAGACGCCCTGGCCACACAGGTAATCCAAAGCAGCTATTCTCACGTGGCTCTGGGAAGCTGCCAGTGGAGAATCTCGTGGGATTTGGGCACTGCTGTTGCAAAGAGGCCTGTGAGTCAGGTCATACCCTATGCTCCTCCAGATGACATCTGCCCCAGGGAGCTGACGTCCTGTTCCAAGCCCCTTAAGGGCCTAACCTTGCTCCATTCCGGATGTCCAGCCTAAGACCTAGGAGCTGAGGATGTGAAGATGCCCAACAGAGCACCAGACCTCATGGTCGACCCGTCTGGAGCCAGGCCTGAGCCACGGCCCCTTCTCTGCTGTCAGCACTGCATCAGGTCAACCTGGTGAGACAGAGGCAAGTACACCCCTTCCCCAGACCCTGATACTCACAGCTGACCCTGCCTGGGGTCAAGGACAGCCTGTCTCCATAACGCTTCCAGAAACAATTTGTGTTTCCTGGCAGAGGCAAAGGGAAAGAACTCCAGGTCGTCCCTAGACTTATCTGGGGACAAGCGTAAGGAGAGAACTTGGGGGTTGAACGCACAAGCTCTGCTGTTGGGCCATCTGGATTCAAGGGCTGGTTCCAGCTGTGTGACTTGAACAAGCTCTCTAGTCTTGGTTTTCCCTTGTGAAAAGTGAGGATAATAATCATAACCAATTCAGGAGGATTAAGTGGGATGTTTTATACAGAACTTCAGCTCCTGGCACCAGGAGATGATAAACAAACTGTAATATTATGATAGGAGCCTTCCTTTCTGGGACATCACCAAACAGAAAAGAGTCCACAATAAAGCAATGCTCATGGGTCTCCCTGTACCACCAACCATCTGCCAGGTGACCTTGAGGCAGTCACTTTGCCTTGCTGGGATCAAGTTTCTCCATCTGTGAGTGAGGAATACTCTCTTGCGAAGGCTGTTCCATGCTGTCACAGAAACGAGCTCATTGGCCAGACCTGGAAGGGGCAGGGGAGCACACTGAGCCCCTGGGAGGCATTGTGCTGCCACAATTCAAGATATTATTGTTTGTGAGTTTGAAATTTCCTGACAGACAGAATGAGCCATCTGAGGCGAGAGTTTCATTTCCGTAGCTGTCCAGCTCGGCCATCTCCTGGGGAAGGCGTGTGAGTGACAAGCTATAATTAAAGCCCCAGCCTAAGTCCAAGTCAGAGAAAGACGGTCTTTTAGTCCAGCACACTGGTGAGGACAGACCTTCCATCTGCGTGTCTTTGGGGACCTCTCCCTGGTTGCTCTGTCTGCTGGAGCAGGCTGTCTGTCCTTGTGACCTTTACTGACCTGGCACAAGTAACCCACACTCAGCCTTCAGCCTATCTGCTTGTCCCCTGAGAAACCTATGGAGCTGTGTGGATCTGTTCCCGGACCCTGAGGAGGCCTTTGTGATGAGGTCCCAGGAGGCCACCTGCTTGGAAAAAGGGCACAGGGGCAGATTGTGCCCGGGGAGCTCAGGCAACCTGCAGTGGGGACAGTGAGGCCTGGATCTGGGGACAGGATTACCCTCTCTGGTTCTGTCTGCCAGCAGCTCTGGGGCATGCCTGTGTGGTGGGTGGGGGTGCCACTAGACAGAGGGCTTCTCGATCCACCCAGAAGCCCCTGCAAACGAGGGCCACCTGTCTTAGCTGGCTCCGTCTGCCCTCAGCTGCATCCGGCCTGTGAGACACCTCTGCCTTGGCAGTATTTCTCTCTCTCTCTCTCATTTCACTCTTTCATCTGTTCAACAAATATTCGTTAGGGAACCCGTGCTATGCCCCAGAAATACGTGTGAACAAGACAGATGTTTCCACCAGCTTCCAGAGGGCGAGACAGCTATGAGTAGACAGAGAAGGACACCTCAAGGCCCACACAGAAGCCTCACCCAAACCCAGGCCTCCCCTGAGCCTGCTGGGTAGAGGGAGCAGGGCAGCTGCCTCCCTGACTCAGGTGTCTTGCTCTGTAGGCAGGCTTCCTGCTCCAGGGCAAACTCATGGAAGCCCCTACCTCCCACCTAGAGAGAGAATTTCTTTCTCTCTCCCCAGCCTGGGCCAGACCGTCTGAGACCAGTGGATCACGACCCCATCCATGTCCTCCTTCCCAGATCATCTTGACCGCTGGCCTGTTTCTGCTAGCATTACCTCTCTAGCTACTCCTCGGCAAGGAAGAAATATTCCTAGTTTACCCTGGGGGCAACGAGGTGTAGAATGAGGCAGGATGGGATGGTGCCCCTGGTCACCCTGCCTTTGGCTAATCACAAGCATATTCTTTTCCCACACACTTTCTTAGTTGTTGCACGTATTAATACTCTTGTCCTTTTTCATGCATCTGTGGTCACCTCCTGAAGTCAGAATCTTCAAAGAGCAAAAGCTATTCCTTCTACTTCTTTAGAGTCCTTCCTGAACTAGAATGCGGGTGGGAGATGAGCACAGGGCGTGGTTTGACTCTTGTCAGGTGGCCTCCAGTTCCCCTTCGAGACCCTCACCCCACCCTCCACCTTCACACTCACTGTCCCGCCCACTGGCTCCTCGGCAGGTTCAGTTGTTGGGAGACACAGATGGGAAGCTTGGAGGGCAGGACGGAGAGAGGGGTTGGGGCAGTGAGAGGAAGTGGCCGGGTCACTGCTCTTGTCTGGCAGCCTCTGTTCTGTGGATTCCACGCTCCTTGGACTCTAATAACATTGATCCCTAGTGGCCTAGCGGTGTCCACTGTTGTGACTTCAGTGTATTAGTTTCCTAGGGCTGCTGTAACAAAATACCACAAATCAGATGGCTTAAAAGAAATGAAATTTATTCTCTCACAGATCTGGAGGCTAAAAGTCTGAAATCAAAGTGACGGCAGGGCAGAGCTCCCTCCGAAACCTGGAGAGAATTCGTCCTTCCCTCCTCCAGCTTCCGGTGGGGTGTCGGCCATCCATGACGTTCCTTGGCTCGCAGTGGAGCACGTCGGTCTCTGCCACCCCTGTGTCTCTTTTCTTCTTACGTATACACCAGTCATAACTGGGTTCACCTTTCTCCAATATAACTGCATCTTTGCTAATTACATTCGTAATGATCCTATCTGCAAATAAGGTCACAATCTGAGGTACGGGGGGTTAGGGCTTCAACATATTATCTTTGAGGACCCAGTTCAACCCATAATACTCTGGGCTGCTTCCTAGTACATTGTCAGTCCCTTAGCCCCACCCCTAGCTCTTTAAAGAATCCTTTCATTGAACCCTCTTTCATTACCTCTTTGAGTATGCTATCTGTTTCCTGCTCTGAAATGGATCCCTACTCTAACCCTTACTAGCTGTGTGACCTTGGGCAAGACACTTAACCTCTCTGAGTCTTGGTTTCTTCACCTCTAAAGTGGAAATAATTTTCATACCTGCTCTACCTACTTTGCTGTGTTGCTAATAGCTCTTTGTAAACCAAAAGGGCCCATAGCACTGACTGGGGCCATTATCATCCTCTGGGTGTGTGTTGGGAAAGGGCTGTGTCAAGATTGTTTTCTTTGATCTGAACCAAGCTTAGCTCCACGTGCTAACACATGCTGAATGAATGCTTCTTGATATTGTCGATGACACATCTCAGTCATCCTGGCCCAGTTTTCAGAGACTGAACACTGAGCTGCTCCCTGAATATGATTCATCCAGTGCCAGTTTCTTAGGGTCCTTCAGATTTGGACTTCAGCTGAACCCTGACATCACAGGCTCCTCCATCACCAGTCCTTGGAGAAGCCAGCATCCCCCCGAGTGGAGCCCTTACTCTTAGTGCGACAGCTATTTTATCTAGGCTGCAGGAAAACAGATATTTTAAGATGTGCGTGTCAGCTGGGGTCAGTTTCCGCTCGGCTATCACTCGCCGCCTTCAGGAGGAGAGAGGTTTCAGCTGTCTGTCGGGAGCCCATCAATCACTCCCGACAGCCCTTAATCAGACAAAGGAGCCCTCACCATGGTGTTTCAGAGAGGGAGACTGTATTATTGTTCACACTCAACAAATAATTTTGGACAGGAGTTTTAAGCCTGCAAATAAGATGGCTTGTATCTTTCAAGTGTTTAGATCCCTAAGGTAGTAGACGGCCTTCCTCTCAGTTTTGGTGTCTCCTGTCCCTCTTCTGGCACAACTCTCCTCTTTTTTCCCAAAGCTATTTTCATTCATTCATTCAACAAACATTCATTGAGCCCTTCTGTGCGCCAGGCCTCTGCCAGGTGCTGGGGCCAGTTGTCTGGAGGGGAGGAGCTTCTGAGCGGCGAATTCCAATGCCATGTGAGAAGAGCTTGAGCTAAGGTAGCAGGTGCCTAGGAGAAGGTAGGAGAGACCTAGGCGAGGAGAGCAAAGTCTTCATCAGATGGAGCAGCTCAGCCGGGTCCCAACGACTTCCATGGGTGTGTGAGCGGCACTGGAGACATTCCAGGAAGAGGCAGCAGCAAAGTTATGGAAGTGGGAAGGAATGCTTGGGATTTTGAATGATTTAATAGACAGGGAGCGGGAGGAGATAATGCTGGGAAGGTAAGCGAGGGCCTGACCATGAAGAACCTTGTAAATTTGGTAGAGCAGAAGCTCCATGAAGGCAAATGCCTTGCCTGCCTTGCTCACTGCTGTTTTTCCTGGGCCTAGAACAGTGTCTGGGCATGGGAGACGTTCAGTCAATATTTACTGAATAAATTAAGGAATTGTGAGTACCTGGCAAGGAGGCTGATACTGAACAAATCCCTCTGTCACCCCAACTCAATCTCTGGCTGGTACTCAAAGCTTTATCTCTCATCACCTTCTCCAACTGTGTGTTCTAAGACCGGTGTTAATAAACTATGGACAGCTGGCCAGGTCTGGCTCACCACCTGCTTTTGTAAATATTTTTTATTAGAACACAGCCATGTCCATTGGTTTACATACGTGTCACCTGTGGCTGCTTTCCTTCTACAAGGCAGAGCTGAGCAGTTGCAACAGAGACTCACAAAGCTGACAATATTTACTATTTGGCTCTTTACAGAAAAAGTGTGTGGACACCTGTGTGAAGTCTTTGGCCCTAGTGCCTTGAACACAGTTGATGCTCAATATCTACTGTTGAACGAATGAATAAGTGAGTGGAGGACTAATTTCATTAGTCCACTCGCCCCACATAGTCTACCTCTCAGGCCTGAGCCCAGCACTGCTTGGTGACATTTCAGCAAGATGGAGCAGAGGGCAGGGCTGGACCTGCACCTCAATCCTGTGCCCATACATAGGTCAGGACAGATCCCAGGACTTCATTCACATGCTGCTGCTGATAGGAGGTTCTGGGGCCAGGGCAGCCATGTGGTGATGGGAAAGGCAGGTATCAGTCAGGACCCTTAGAGTTCTAAGTAACAGAAACCCCATCCACAAGATTAGGAAAACAGGGGGGCTTATCAGGGGAAAGTGAGGGCAGTTCCCAGCTCTGAAGAAATGCAGGAAACTGGGCAAGTCCAGAGACCAGGGTAGAGGAGGCCACGACTCTGTTCCCTCTGCCCATCTCTTCCTCACCTCTATTCTAGAATCCACCTCGTTTCTTTCTCTTCGTTTACATGCAAGTTTGCTCCAGGTTGCAGGGAAGATGGCCACCACCAGGCCCAGATTTCAGCTTTCCTGTTTCATAATCCAGGGGCCAGAGGTCTCTCCCAATAAACTCTGTAAGAACAGTACAGATTGGTCAGATTGGGGCTACTTGTGCCCATCCCAGAGCCAATCTGATTGGCCAGGCCTGGGTCACATGGTCATCCTTGACATATGGGTGAAGTTTATTATCCAAAGAAAAGGGTTCGTGAAGCAAGGCAAGGAGTCAAACAGATGTCCATCAGGAGGTAGCAGAACCCCATCAAATGACACAGAGACCTTGCCGCAGAGCTGGGTCACCAAGGGAGGAAGGAGATGTCTTTAACATAACCAGAAGCCCTGCCCGCAAACTGGGGTAAAAGATCAGCTGTATATCTGCAGG
>NW_011889042.1:3215719-3242769 GCF_000151845.1 Pteropus vampyrus
CCGCTCACCTCCTGCTCTGTGGCCTTATTCCTAACAGGCCATGGACTGGTACCTGTCTGTGGTACCAGACCCCTGATTTTAAGCATCCAATACACTAGGAAGACCTGGTGCTGTAGGCGGAAAAAAAAAATAAAATAAAATAAAGCATCCAATACAGCTCTTGGTACACTAATAAATGCTGCTTTTTCTATCTTCCCCTGATTTAACCACTAACTGTGTCACGCTGGCTCCTACCTAGCTGTCTTTTCTGCTTTTAAGCTCTGTGTTCTCATATCTGATGTTTATGAAACCGTTTAAAAAAAACCTAAATTCAGGAATTTACATTTATTCCTTATACATGTTTTCAGCCTATTATTTCAACCTGTCAAGATATTTTTGAATCTCGATTCCGCCTTCCTTTCTATCAACAATCCCTCTGGCTTTGTGTCAGCAGCAAATTTGATAAGCGCATCTTCTGTTCTGCTTCATCCAAGTTGCAGAAAAAAGGGTTGAGGCGGATAAAGTCAAGGGCTGAGCCTTGGGGTATTGTTGGAGATGCCTGCTGGGCTGACATCGGGGCCCCTCACGGCTTCCACAGCGTCTGTGCCATCAGGCAGGCCATACTCTGCCTGCTTATTCAGGGCTTCAGAGGCTTTGACGAATGCCCGACCGGAATCACCACACCACGCCCTTTGTCAAAAGCACCCCCTTGTCCCTCCTGTCCTTGCTGTCCCTTCAGGACAAGAATTCAGTCGGACATGGCTCATCCTTGGTGAACTCATGCTGGCTCCTAGGGATTGTTGCTTTCTCTTTGTCTAGGAATTTGCCAAGGATTTTTTTCAAACCTTCCAGCCTGTCGTTACTGGGATTTAAAGTTTTGTTTCATTTTAAAAATCAAGACATGGACTGTCAGAAGTCCAGCATTTTTCTTCACTCTCTATAATCCCTCAAAGATGCTCACCAAGGGTTCTGTACTTGTCCTTGAGGTTCTTGCCTTGGGACCATGTGCCGGGACGACTGAGCTCCTGGAGAGACTCCTAGAGTCACTCTGCCTTTACATATGCTGAGTCCAGTTCCGCCCCCTCCCCTCCCCTCCCCCCCTTCTCTTCCCCTCCCCTCCCTTCCCCTCCCTTCCCCTCCCTTCCTTTCCCCTTCCTTTTTCTTCTCCCTTCCTCCTTTCTCTCCCTCCCCTTTCCTTCTCTCCCTCCGCCTTCTCTCTTATTTCTTGAAAGAAAAAAATTTAGGTATTTTACCAGTGTTGTGTAATAAATATGTACGTTTTGTAGAAAATTTAGAAAATATCCACCTCTGAGACGTTACCTGATTTACAATTTAGTGTCCTCTCTTGCCATTTTCTAGGCATAGTCTTGTTTGTTTTAGATAGTTGTAAACATATAATTAAAATATATCTTATAAATATTTTGAAATATTATATGCCAGTTTTTCTAATGTCAGGCTAATACATGAAAAAGTAGTACATAATTGAAAATGTGCTGGATAAGCAAGTTCGAGTCCTATTATTTTGCTTTTACTTAACATGACAGTGTACATTTTTCAGGCTCTTACAAACTCTGGAGGGGTTTGGATGACTCTGTGAGAGGCTGCAGGCTGGATGTTCCCTGGTTGCTTAACTCATCTTCTCTATTTTGTTTCCAGTTTTTCATTAAACAAGGCTGAAATGAGCATCTTCGCGCATACCCCTTTCCCCTATTTCCAATTACTTTCTTTGCACAAAATTCCAGGAATGGATCAATTCTCTCTTAACTGTGTTTGTTTTACCCTTTTAGGTCTGAAACTCTCCTCTCTGGCAGAGACGTTTGCAGCAAAATAATTGAGGTGTTCTGTTTTCTCCCTACCAACCGGTCCTATTATACCATCTGCTCTGAGTGGTGGATTCTTCTTGCTCCCGTGTAACCCAGAAGCCCTTTGGAGTGTGGGCACGTGATTCTGCATGTTTTCAAGCATTCCCAACTCAAGTCTAGGTTCATCTTCATCCGACTGGCTTTATCCTCCATGAGACCTGTTAAAATAGGACTTATGAAGGCAGACTCCATCCTTTTCCTGTTCATTCCCAAAATGTCTTTGCCAAAGAAAACAAAACTCTTATGGAAATTTTCCAGAGAAGACTTGGGGAGATGAAAAATAATTGGAGGCCTCTCTAGCTCTGCCTTCTCTCACAGTGACTTTATCATCTTAGGGCAAATTTATGCCTTTCTGTGATTCCAACTGCTTCTCGGCTGACACCTCCAACACCTTCGTTAGGCTCCACCGTGTAGCTCCATCAAGAAAAGGCTGAAATTTTACTCTCGGATTCCACAAGTTTGGTTCTTTGGTATTTCAAAGAAATTCTTTGGTAAGCGATATCGTACAGTATTTATTTGTCTTTCTCGGACTTATTTCATTTAGCACAATGCCCTCAAGGTCCATTCATGTTGTTGCAAATGGCAGAATTTCCTTTTTTCCTATATATAGATATAAATTACATCTTTATCCGGGGAGATGCTGGTCAAAGAGTAACAACTTCCAGTTATAAGATGGATAAGTTCTGGGGATCTAATGCACAGCATGGTGACTATAGTTAACAGTACTGCTCTACATGCTTGAAAGTTGCTAAGAGAGTAAAGTTTTAATGCTCTCACCACAACAAAGAAATGGTAATAAAGTGACATGATGGAGGTGTTAGCTGACACTAGGTATTGTAATCAAATCAACACGTTCTCTACCTAAACTTACAAAATACATATATCTCAATAAAGCTGGGAGAAAAAAAGGCCGAAATTATGTGCTCCTCAGCTTTAGGGTAGCATCATAAGATTGCGAAGAGTGGTGGGGAGACCCTCCTGGCTGAGTCAACCCAGACCACCTTGACAGGGGGGAAGGTGTGGCTCAGCTGGGGTGCGTGGGGCAGGTACGGAGCAAGAGCTCTGTACATGGGCCAGAGCAACCTGTCTCAAATGCGTTGCGCTCCCCTGATGCTGATCACTGTCAGGATATCATCTGTGCTATCCTCTGCCAGATTGTGGGCTCTACCCGCCAGGCGGTTTTTCCCCCAATAGCATCTTCTGTTGGATTTGACCTTCCAGCACCACCTTCCTCCACAGATCAGACCTAGTTCTCCCCTCCCATGGGTCTAGCTCTGCTTCTGTTAGCCATGCCAGACTTAAAAGTCCTAGGAAAAGGCACTTTGTAGTAGGTCACTTATGAGGAATGGTGAGGAGAATGATTGGGAAAAAAAGGGTTTGGGGGAGCCTTGTGTAAATTATTTGTAAACTAGGGAGTCATCCAGGACTCAGAACATAGGTCAACGTCTTGGTTAGCAAGAAGAGGACTCTCACCACATGTCCCTGTCTAAGGCGGCTGGGCATAGTGAAAGGAACCCAGGAGAGGGGGTCGAAACCTCTGGGATGTAGTGCGAGTCCTGAGCTCAGTAGCTGCGTGGTCTGAAGCAAGTCACTTATTCTCACGGGCCATGTTCTACTAAAGGAGACTTGGCCTCGAATGGTGGCTCTCAGTCTTTTAGAGTTTCAAGACTCCCAGCGATTACTCACTGTATTTCTGGTATCCATTGCTCGAGGAAAACATGACTGTGACTTTGGAAATGTTGCCAGCTTAAGCTTTGCTGGAAGGTTATCATCCACGTTAACCTCCTGGAGGTATCTGCAGGAAAGAGTCAGAGTCCTGGGTCTGAGGGAACCCTAGGCAGCCTCCCTACTGTTTCCCCTTCCATTCTTTCCCAAAGGCTGTGAGGAAAAGAGATAAGAGGGTGGGGAGGGGGGTGAACAGAGAGGTGGGATGAGGAGTTTGGGGATGAGAAGCTCAGCTGTGTACATGGTAGGATGGTGTCACCCATCCTCCTCACCCTCTTCCTCTTTTCCTACACTCATGCACGGGGTAGGTTCTTTTTGGTATAATCCATCAAAGTGATGCTATGCAAGGTGGTTGTCTTGTAGCTACTCCCCTCCAAGAATGTGAGGATCCCTCATCCTCCCTTGCTCCCGTGGGATACAGGAGAATATCTCCCTAGCTTCCACGTCAAGGAGCAAAGACCAGATGGAACTGGTTCCCTTGAGAAGGGCAGAGGGAAGAAAGAAAAGGGAAGGGAGAAGTAAAAGAGACTCTCAGACCTTCACTAGAGGCTGCCCCCAGGCCCAGGGTTCAGGAAGGAGACACAGCGCCCTCCTGCAGACAATCAGTGCGTGCATAGATCGGTTTCCAGCGAGCCTGTTCTTCCTGATTGTGTCTAGGTTGTCCAGATGGGTTCCCAGACAGGACAGAAGGGCAGCATTTCTTTGGAAAATGGATAAATAGAGAAGGCCACAAGATCTTGGTAGGGCTTTGGTATAGGGAAGAGGCAGGAAGAAGGGGCAGATAAAAGGGAGGCGGGGGACACAGACAGAGGTCTATAGTAGAACATGGTGGAAAACCCCTCACCATGAGGACCGCCAACCACAAAGTGATGCATGGGAAGCCATAGCGCCTGCCTGTGTTCTCACCTGGGTTCTGCCAGTTGCCCTCTACCTGACTTCAGGCACATCAGTCCTTCTCCAAGCCTATTTCCTCACCTTTATAATGGGAGGGGCAGAAACAAGGAAGGTGGACCCACCACCCGCAAAGCTCCTTACAACTCCATCTTGGCGTCTCCCATGCCTTGTGATCCCCTCTCTCATGTCCTTGGGGGGAAGCCCCCCCTGACCACCAGGCCTGCAGTGGCAGCCTCAGGACCAGCGCCTCGTTCCTGAACGTAACTACCCATTACACGGAACCACTCGTTACCAAGCTAGGGCTCTGGCAGCTTTATTATAAGTTTATTACATGCTAATTCAAGCAAATAAATTTGCCCCAGCTGTGAAGCAGAGGAGATTAATAACCTCAAAGATTACTTTGCTGCTTTGATGAGTTTCTTGAGCAGAGTATATTTAGGAAGAGCAACTAGATTAGTCAAAACCCCCTTTAATTATTAGTGACACTGTGCAAACGACTCTATATGACTGGAATACCAACTACTTAACTCTCTGACCTTCATATTCAAATAAACACATCCTATTATAACAACATGCTTTCCAAGTCCACACACCATGGCAACTGCTGGCCAAGGACCTGGCAATGGGACAGCTGGCATGTGGATTCTATTAAGGGTGGGATGACAGCCTTAAAGGTATACATTCCCCTTTCCCTGTCTTCTCCCTTGAACTGGCTCAGGGCCACAGGGAATGCAGAGTGTCCTGGAGCTGGAAGAATCAGCTCTCAAGTGAGGGGAAGTGACTGGCCCATAGTCATACAGTGAATTAGCCACCTAGCCTCTACTGCTCTGCCACCTGGATCTTTCACTTCAAAATCTTTTTTTTTTTTTTTTTTGCTACAGGAGGTTTGTTCTGCTTCTGGTGGAAACTGTGAAGGAGATAAAATCTAATTCCAGGGACACTCTTCCCCCTCACTTCTACGCAGGTACATGGGGCCTTTGTTCGGCTTCATCTTCGCACTCTTCCTCCATGAAGCCTTAGGCTGCTTGAAAATCCCACCTCCCCAGTTTCAGAGAATGAAGGATAGATTGAGCCATTTAACCAGGGGTGCTGACATCTCTGCCAGGGGAGGGAAAGAGTGCCCCTTCTATTGATCCCCTGCTGCGTGACAAACCCAGCACAAGTCTCATCTCTGAATTTTAAAAACAAGCGCATGAAGGAGGTACTACCCTGTTTTCTAGATGTAGAAACCAGAGCTCAGAGAGTTTCAGCAACTTGCCCTGAAACGCCCATCCCCCACTTGTCTACCTGGAAAATACTCTCCGGTCTTTCCTGATTCAACTCACGTGTCACCTACTTTGTGACACTTCCTTGTGTGTCCTCCCTCCACTCTGTTCCCAGCGCTGATTGCACTTGATGGTGCTGATTTGTTTATGATTTGTCTGTTATTCGATTGCCTCTTAAAAGCAAGAAATGAGTTTCTTTTTCTTCGTGTCCTGTGATCCTGGCAGAGAGCCTGGTCTGTACTAAGTGCTCAACCAACATTGACAAAGACTTGAAATTGTTCTGCATAATCTTAGTCACATGGACCCTCTATGCCATACCATCTGTCTCACGTCTGACCCTGCTGATTGGCAATTTGGAAAAAAATTGCCATAGTTTTCTGATACTATTCAATAAAACATATTTTATTCAACAAAAATCGAAGGTATAAAAGAAAAACCTAATAATATGGAAAAGAACTACAGAAAAAAGATAAACATGTCTCTCAATTCAAGCATGGAAATAGAAACGGAATTCATAAAAGATATATCTGACTATGTAGAAGTTTAGATTTTTTCCATAGGCTAAGTGTAGTTTCCTTTCCCATATTGTGTCTGCATGTATTATTCCTTGTCAGCCACTTGATTTCATCCTAAGCTTAAAAAATATCGACAGGGTGAAAAATTTGTGGCAAAAATGCTTGGGGTTATATGATACTTTGGCTTATTATTTAGGGAGTGTAGCAGAGACAAGTCCCCCAATGAGTTACTTTCTCCTTCTTCTCTTAGTGAAAAGAACCCCTCAGATTTAGCTGAGCACCTGTTTTCTAGCAAAATACTGCATTTCCTAGTTTTCCATGCAGCTAACTGGTTAATGGGATATAAATAGAAGTTGTGTGTGCAAATTCTGGGTCCTGCCCCTAATGACAACTGGCCTCTTCTTCCCCTGTCCCTTTCTTGCTGGCTGGCATGAGACAGGATCTGGGGCGGCCGTCTAGATCACAAGGCGGGAGCCATGTATTGAGGGTAGTGGAGTAACAAGGCAAAAGGCCCGCAGAGCTGTCATATCAGCCCTACAGAGCTTCCTGGAACTAGTAAGGGAGAAGTCTGTATAATTGTGATTTTAGGGTCTTTGTTACAGCATCGAGCCTATATTCTAATTATAAAACACTTTGATGTAAATAACTGAGAATTGGCCAGAGTGTTGAAATGGAAGAACCTCAAGATTTTGGTGGCTACGCTACTCTGAGCATGTTTAGGACCTGCTCAAATTTTAATAGACTGGAATTTATAGATTTCTTTTATAATAACTTATTCTGTAGTTGTGACTCTGGAACCTTGTAAAAATTATTTACAGTTACGAAAAATAATTAAGAAACCAATCCATAAAAATTGAAATAAAAACAATCTAAATTGTGAAAACAAAATGAAAGAAAGAAGCCTTTGTATTGATTGGTATGGTAGCCTAATTATACTGGGACGAACTATTTCAAGTGACTTAAAGACAAATTAATTTGCTTATTATCCCAAGGGGAGGGTATACCTTGACAAAACTAATTGCAAAAAATCCTTAAATTGTTTATCCATATGCATAGTATTGATGATAGTGCTGGTAATTGTCATCTGAGGCTATTGGCTATATATTGTGAGGTAAGGAAGTGAATAATTATGATGGTTTTGTTGAGAATTGGAATGTTCAGTGTGAAAGAAAGGATTATTCAGATCTAAGACTGAAAAGGCTAAGTAAAAGCCCCGTAATCCTGGATCTGAACGGGAATACCAATATGAATTCAGGAGATACGTTGTTATTTATTTTTTTAGCTCTGTCCATTTTCTATCCATCACAAAGACCTGAGAACTATAGCCACCCCAGTAACAGTGAATATCGCTACATACAAGATTATGGTCTCTACATAATACTGTCCAAAAAAATGGAAATTTAGGCTTTTTGGAGAAATAATGAATTCTATTTCTGGGGCATGAAATGTGCAAGATAACCCTGGGATATTTTATCACATCAAAGATTAATAGGTAGTAGCAACTTGAAGAGGCTCTTACTGGTCAAAGATGGGATGATTTCACCAGTAAAAATAATAACTACAATAGATTAAAACATATCGTATTTGGTCATATGGGCACTCTATGCAATACCATCTGTTCCATGCCTGACTCTACTGACTGGCAATTTAGAAAAAAATTTAAGAGATGTTTCAATCCACAAGTTCATAATAAATTTTACAAAGATAAGAAAAAGAAAAACCACTGATTAATCACTCTTGGAGGTCGATAGGGACTCTACTAATTTTTTGAAAACTGGCAAATGAAGAGAAAGAATCAAATCTTTCCTGTCTTTCCTATATGAACCACAGGGTAAACAAATGGTTGATGAAAGGTATCCCTTCATACAAAGAATGAGAAATAGAATTAGAGTAATATTATTTGCAACTCTTCATGAAATCATCGACGACCAGATATCGCGTGCTCTCTAATGGAAGAAGACAGCACTACCAATAAAGTATTATTGCCAAATAACTGGACCTGAATTTTATCAAACCTCTAGATCTAACTTCCAGTTTCTTGTAAAAGAGAAGGAAAAGCATATTGAAGGATGCTCTGGGGATGCAATCAGCAAAATCTCAGTTGTGAAAAGTTGACAGAACCAAGAACCTAATCTTTTCAAAAAACAAAGTAGGTAGGTGTCTGTGTGGGGTAGGATGGTGGTGGGGGGACATGGCCTTGGTGGCATCAATGCATCACCTAGCCTCATGTGCCAGAGACTGAGTGGGTCAGAATGGTGTCTCTGTCGGGGGTGCCAGAGCCAAGCAGGGTGAAGACAGCCCCTGTGTGGCCTGGCACAGGAAGTGAGAGTCCAGGTGAGGAGGATGTCTGCAGTGGTGAGCGGCGGGTTTTCAGAGCCTGGGTGGGGGTGGGAGATGGCAACACTGGGCAGCTCAGCAGAGGGTATCAGAGCCTAATCAGGGTGAGGACCGTGTCCACATGGCAGCGGGGTGTGGACACAGGGTGTTGAAGCCTGAGAGGGCTGAAGAGGGTATCTACATGAGATGCATGGGGAATGACTACTAATGGGCATGGGGTCTCTTTCGGGGTTATGAAAATATTCTAAAATTGGTCGTGGTGATAATTGCACAAGTCTGTGAAGATACTAAAAACCATTGTATTATACACTTTAAATTAAATGGATGAGTTGTATGGCATATAAATTATATCTCAACAAAGCTATTATCAAAAAGAAAGAGAGAAAGAAAAGGAAAAAGCAAACTGCACATGCATGATTCATCAGTACATAAATTCCAGTGTAATCCTAATCTGGTGAGATCTGCTTGGGGAAAAAAATGAACCTGCTACCAAATTCAATTAAATTCAACACATATTTGACGTAGTTCCATAGTGTAGCAGTTAGCACGTCTGCTTTACACGCAGAAGGTCTTGGGTTCACACCCCAGTGGAGCCACCGTCCATGGTCTATGGCCATGCCACCCTGAACAAGCCCGATATCTGATCTTGGAAGCTAAGCAGGGTCAGGCCTGATTAGTACTTGGATGGGAGACCACCTAGGAAGACCAAGTGCTGCAGGCATAAATAATAATAAATAATTTTAAAAATAATAAAAAAATAAATTCAACACTTATTTGGTGAGTGCCTACAAAAAGGAGTGTTTTAAAAATTAAAAAGTCACCAGGCTCTGTGCTAAGGGTCTGAGATTCAGAAATAGGAGACACAGTCCATCTGTGCCCTCAAGGAGCTCAGACTGGTCCTCAGTCCCACCACTGCAGGATCCCTGCTGGCGCAGAAGGGAGCACGGGGCTGTGGGTGCTCAGGAGAGGGGTGCTCCGTCCATTCTTCCTAGAAGGCTTTCCCTGGGGCCACCACTTACAGCTGAGGGGAGAGGGCTGTGGAAGGGTTAGCCAGGGAGAAGAGAATATTGCAGGATATTATAGGCCAAAGAAGCAACTTGAGCCATAGAACAGAGACCAGGCACTGCTCGATGTGTTTGGGAAACTGCAAGGAGTTAATGAGGAGGGTGGGCAGGTGGGCGGGTGCCCAGAATGGAGGCCATTGTGTGCTGAGGGAAAAGGAGGCCCTGAGTGGGCAGAATCCGCCCTGTGCACGGAAGACAATAGAAGGTCATTTGCAGCGTCCAGAATGCTAATGGGAACAGGGAATTAGGAGACAATTGATGGTGCCCACTGGAGCAGAGGAGCAGGCCACAGTCCCCAGACTGTCTGTCCTTCTTTGAGTTAACTGGTACCTGCTGGGCTCCCAGGCCCGGAGGCTTCTCTGTCACTACAGATCACTCCACAGACTTGGTCTCACCAGCTTGGTTCCCTGGAGTCTGGCTGTCACTTGATTCCCCTGAAAGCCAGCTGCTGTGCAGTGGGAGGGGGAGGGAAGCAAGGTTGTAGGACAGATCTCCTTTGTGCAGAGCTCACGTCCCTCCCTGCTCCAGATGGAGGTGCCAACCCCTCCCTGAACAGAAGACAGGCTCTGAAGCTGTCAGGCCAAGTTGGCTCACCTTGGAGGCTCCTGGGAGAGGGGAGGGGGAGAAGGGCGGTAAATACAGGGCCTTTGATTCTTTGCAGGAGCTCGGTTCAAAGCGTCCCGTGTCAGGAGTGGGGGTGGAGGCGAGGGTGCAGTGGGGCGGGGGCTTGTATCTCAGGACCATTCTGAAAAATATTTACCTTCCCATGCCCCTTCTTCAGCAAAGCCTGTCGTGGTCTGTAGAAAAACCTATCCCATCTGAGGTATAGTTGGCGGCATGGTTCTATTTCACAGAAGGAGTGGCTGAGGTGGTGCGGAGAGGTTAAGGAACTTGCCCAAGATCACAACGCTGGCTTTAGACACAGGAGTGGCAGGTTCGAAAGCCTGCGTGGTGCAGGACATGGGACAGGACAGTCTCGAAGATCCTCGCAACTACACAGAACTAACAGAAGCATCACGGGAAATCTGAAAGCCATCGGCGGGCCTCGAAGGCATCAGGAGATGCTTCAGAGGGGATGGGCCTGAGCTCCATGCTCAAGAGTGGGCTGAAATACCAGATGGTCCATCCACTCATTTACTCCATGCATTTATATTTAGGGCCTACCATGTGTCGGGAACTGTTTCCAGCTGGCCTGCATGCTTGCAGGAAGCCAGGTGCTAGGGACACAAAGTCCAGTAAGTTGTACCTGCCTTGAAGCTGAGTGGGAGATAGACCTTTAATCCCCAAATGCAGGGGTAGAAGTGAGCACTGCACCGAATGAGAGGGTGTGTGAAGGTGGGGGTCTCCCCAAGGGAAGGGGGGCAGGCCTCTCAGACAGGCATGCATTGTCTCGTGGAATTCACTCCCATCTGTTTGCACGGTCGCACACCTGGTTTCGCCAGCACGCTGAGAGCGAACTTTTCTCTGCTTGCACACCTAGAACATAAAACAGAGGGACAATTCCAGAGGGCCAGCTCACTGACATCATCCGGGACGACCTCGGAGGCCAGATTATAACCAGAAGGTTGCTTGGCACGTTTTCAACCAGAACAAGTAGCAGCTGGATGGAGCAAATGTTTAACTACCTCAACTAAGAGAGGTTGATGCAGCTGTGTCTCAGTAGGGACGGTGTGAGTGTGGGATGGGAATGCTAGAAACCCATGGGCTCACAGTCCTATATCCGCTGTCACCTTGCAGATGCCCTGGCTGTGGCTGCAACACTTGAAGTTAACTGGTTAAGACTTCCTCTTCCTGCAAGAGGAGCAGAGGCCCCAAGACTCTCCTTGGTTCTGTTTTCATGGCTAAATGATGTGTCTCTCTGCTCACCTTCCATTTATAGTTTAACTCCCCAAGAGAGAGCATGATTCTCTCGTTGGCCGGCACTTCAGGAAAGCCTTACACTCACTCATCTTCATATCAGCACACCCCATAACCAATTCATCAAAAGACCGACTTCACCAAATTTACCCTATTTATCCATTCACACGCATTCCATGTTTCTCTTGGATATAGTCTTTACTGCAATTCCTGGTGAAAGAAAATTGTTCCACACCTAGTCTTCGACAGAACTGAGAATAGCTTTGCATGACGTGATCTACAGGCCCTCGGGGAAGTGAGATTTATCCACTCAGCTTTCCCTCCGCTCTTGACCACACATTCCTGCATTGTGCCTCCTCTCACAGTGTGGCTCAGATGCCCTTCCTCTACAAATGTCCTCACCGCAGAAGCGATCTTGGAACTGGCTGTCAGGGAAATAGCTCCTTCATTGCTAGTTTGAAATAAAATTCCAACAGATGGTCGCAACCAACTCATCTGAGAAGTTGCTCCCTCATCTCACTGGGTAGATTGGCGGGCTCCACAGGGCTGCAGGGGGCAGGGCTCCAGAGCTCTCGGGCCTTCAGACTTCCCACCAATGTTCTCCCCACTTTCTGCCGTCAGCCTCCCAGCCCAAGCCCCAGTTTCCACTTTTAGTCTCTGTCCAGGCTTGACCACTAGGCTGAGCTGCGAGCTGACTCAAAGCTGTCTTTCCCCAGCAGAGTCCCCACAGTCTGCCGCAGCAACCCTGCTTCCACAGCAAGTTGGCAAAGCCTTGGAGGGTCACAGGGACAGAGGCAGGTGAGTGGGGAAGGCAGCCTACATCTGAAGAAGGAGGGGCACTTCTGTCCTGAGCCCACTGTGACTCAGCCTGGGCATGTGACTCTCGAGTGCCATTCCAATTGTAAGGCAATTTGTTACCGAGAAGAGTTCAGGTGCCAAACTGGATTATATACACTATACCTATCCCACATTTCAAGACCTTCTCAGAACAGCACCATCATTCACTTGCTTCCCCACATGCCTTCCTGGGAGACCCAGCAGTGGAGTTACAGCCCCCAGGGAGTAGTGAGTCAGGTGGGTGGATGCCAATCTGTCTTTCTATCATGGGTGTGTTGTATGAGGCGTAAGAAGGGGTGAGTATGGCGGCTTTGAGCAATGTGGGGTGGAAGGCCAATCAATCACAGGGATGGTGGGTCCTGTGCTGTGTTTCCATGGCATCGTTTGTATTGTCATTTGTAACTGGAGTCCAGGGTCCCAGCTTGGAGGGATGATGAGGGGGGAGCTACAGACAGGGGCCGGATCAGCAGAGTCTGAAGGCCTTCTTAGGTTTGAGAAGTTGCTTATGAGCTTTCTTCTCAACTCTTTCGAACTCAACCCCTTTTTCTATGAAAACACGTTGTAATGACCCCTTTACTAGCCTGAAAAAAAATCTAGAAAAATATAACTTATGTACAAATGTATTTTCAAAAAGCCTCAATAAAATGCTCAATCTATAATATATAGGAGGAACGTAAGGTAAATAATTTATATAAAATAGTATGCATTTTAATATGTAAATATTTGGGAATGATTGTGCTAGAGAACATAACGAAGCGGTTAGATGCTCCTACGTGTGCGGTCACCGTGAATGTGACACTATAAATCCAGACTGACCGAGGGCCATTGCTATTGATGACTTGATTTTATGAATTGGTGAGTAACTCAATTAAGCTCTGAATGAAACAAAGCATACTCTCCTCTTCATTTACATGGTAGTTACACTCCTGCAAAAGTTATTATATACTTTGACTGTCAAATAAAATTAGACAAAAGGCCAGATAATTACAGATTGTTTCTCATCTACATGAATACCATCTGAGACCTCGAAGGTCATGACAGACCCAAGACAAGATGTCCTCATGTGGAATCATCCCACATATTACAGCACCTGCAGCTCTGGCCCTGTCTGCTAAACACCATCATTGGAAACCTCTTCGTGGGTATGGAGAAGGCCAGTAAATGGTTGACGGGCAGTGAGATGGGCAGATTTGCAGTGTAGCGTGCCATCTCTGGCAGCTGTTGAGGGGTAGATGGGGCAGGGGAGGACATGGGTGGCTATTGTAGTAATCCCGGTGAGAGGTCAATGGTAGGACGGCAGTGGGGGCAGGTTCCCAACCTGAAGCAGAATCTGGTACACACTGTGGGTCCTTAAATGCTCGTGGACCATTGATAGGGGTTGTGGGGCGGGGGCAGGCAGGGGTAGGATTTGAGCTCTGGCAAAATCTGGCAAATTGCTTTGGCCTGCAATTCTACAGAGCCGGAGTCTATGGTAAGGGAGGCCTTAGGCATCTCTGCCCCCAGATTCCCACACTGACTGCTTTAGAGCCCTAGCCCCAGCTCGCATGCACAGCCTTGTTTTCCAGGCCTGGCTCCCGGGGAGATAAATGCAGCTGCCTCGATGACTCAGACTCACAGCAATTCATTTTTTATTTCTTAAGGCTTCAGCAGCCACCCCATTGTCCTGTTCCTACTCCAATGATTAAGTGCCTCCATTTCCTCCAGGGTCCTGGTTAGGGGAGAGGTGAGTGCAGAAGTGATGGCCTCAGGTAGTTCTGGAGCTGACTTCCCAGGCTGGCCCAGTACCACATGCTTGACCCTGCTACTGGGTATCACTTCTGGGGAGACTTAAGAGATGTGTCTCTCGCCCTAAATGACACTGCTATAAAACCCTTAAGAAGCCAGGCCTTCTTGCTCCCGACTTCTTGCCCCTGTTTCTGTGTGGGGGTATATTCAAGGAACTATCTACATCCAAAAATTATTGAAAGGCAATTTAAATCTTTCCTGAAGTGTTTAAAAAAAAATCCAAATCATGGTTCTATTGAAAAATTTTTTTGCATTAGAAAGAGAAAGAACTTGGTGGGTTTCTTAGATCTTATAACAACCTAATGAAGCAGGCACTATTATCCTCATTTAATACACATGTACACACACACGCGCACACACACAGACACACACTCACAATCATGGCAGCTTCTTTCTCCACTCTCACCTTCTAAATTCAGCTCTAGAAAGCTCTTGCCTTTCCCCTCCCTCTTACCTTACATATCTGCTATTTTTTTTTTTTTTTAACTTATTAGAGGAGATTCTGTTTGGGCTTTTGGGCCTTCCCCGGGCAGGACAATTCTTCCCTTCACTCCAAATCTGCACAATTAAGACCCAAATGAGAAAAGACCAAATTCTCCTTGAGGGGTGTGGGAGCAGGTAGAGCCCAGGAGAAAGGCTGCCTTTTTCATCGAATGTGGTGACATAAGCATTAGTCAGGTCAGCCTTCCTATCACACCGTACTTACACATGCCCCCCGACACAATAGTCTCACAGAAACATCCACATGCGCTATTTTCCATAATCTCCTTCACCTAATTTTTTTATGGGCACTTTTACATTTCTTCAATATCAAGTTCTGATATTCATAACCATGACTCTGATTAGTGCAAGACTTCAAAGCGCCTTTTGAATCATTAAAGAAAGATTAAATTATATTCGGGATGGTTTCAGCATTAAGTGTGGCTGAGCTAATTCAGAGTCTCTGAAAATTGGCAATATGATAAATTGCAACTTTACACAAGCCCAAATATTCAGATTAGAGCCATCTAAAGGCTCAGCTGAGCTAGACTATTCTGGCTAGGCGACGAGTCCACAGAAAGCCGTAAATACAAGCACATTTGGGCAGGAACCAGAGCCAGTGTCCCACGCAGCCAAATGCTGTCACTACCCTGTAAATCTCCTGGAAATTCAAACAGTCATTAACGTTTGCCGACGTCGTAAGCGATGCTCTCATAATCGCTGCCATCTATCTGGGCTCGGCCATCGGGTCGTTTGGTTAATGCAGGATTCCATCTTCATTGCTTTGTAACTAGTTTTTAATCAGTGATGATTGCTGAGCTGGGATGCTGCGGGCCGGCTTGCCTGCTCTCTCCTCGGAGAGTGTCCATTGACATGTCACAGCCATTAACCAGAGACCTGTGGGAGGGGTGGTGAGGGCAGCAGGAGAGCCAGGTTGCTTGGTACAGACACAAACTCCTGCCCTTCCCCCAGGGGACTCCCTGGCCCCCATCCGCCTTCGGAGGGTTGGCAGAGGGCATCTGCAGACAGGGAATGCATGTCCTCCAAGGAGCATCTATTCCACCTGTTGCTTTCTTCCTGCCCAATAATTTAACCTCTCAGGGGGTAAAGGGAATGACATCTGGCCGCTCTGAAGTTAATTCTGACCATTGGTGAAAAACCGACTGGCGAACTGGATGTGATAAGAATCCTGGGGAGAGGGCCTTTATAATACTGTAGGCCACAATAGCTGAGGCAGAGGAGGCTTGACATATGGACGTATCCCTTGGACTTGAAGGAGAGAGAGTACAGAACATTCAGAAAATAACATATAGTCATTTCTTCATATTACAAGACTCTGAAAAGGCGGATGATGTGGGAAGGTGGGAAAGCTCTTACAAATGCACTTCTGATTAAGCAATCTCAAATGATCCTGATGAGGGAGAGATGGGGAATGTCCCTCATGATCCTAGTGAAGGCTGAACGAGCTTTCCCAAAAGACCAAAACACCGCATTTTTAGCAGCAATACATGAGCATCTTTTTCCTCATACTAACAGGTAATAAATACAGCTCTTTTCAATTTCTGCCAGACTGATGAGTATAGCTTGGATTTTTATTTCCCACTGTATTTGTAATTTTGAGCATGCTTTCATGTTTCATATATTGAGCCATTTGGATTGGCTCTTCCGTAAATCACTTATTCCTATCTTTCACCTGTGTATCTAATGGCTTGCCTTTGTCTTGTTAGTTTGTAAGGGCTCTGTGTATATATTATGACCTTTGTCCTCTGCATTACAAATATTTTTTTCCCCCAAATCTCTTACTGGTCCTTCTTAAGTTTAAATTTCTTCGCCATATGAAAAATTTGAGAATTTTTAATGTCATAATGTTAGATATATTTTTTTATGGCTTCTGAGTTTCTGATTTTAGTTAAAAAGCTCCTTGGTCATGCATGAATGGCATAGATTTTCTTGAGAAATTTTTTTTTAAGTTTTACATTTAAATCCTTAATATAACTAGAATTTATTTTTTATGAATAATGTAGGTTGGACGTCAGGTTTTATTTTTGTCTACTTGGAAAGCCATACATTAAGTAATCCATCATTTTTCAATGGAATTAATCTACTCAGTACATCTACCATACAGTATTAAATTCTTATTTCTCTATTTCTAAATTATTTATTAAGTTCTACTAATCTATTTGACTCTTTTTATACCTCTGCCACATTGATGAGAACAAAGTAATAAATCGACTTAGGTAAGTCTTGATATCTAGTGATATAGATAAGATTCATTATCTTTTTAAATACTTTTCTTTCTATTTTGGGGACATTTCTTCTTTTACATAGCTTGAATATTTATTTAAATAACTAAACACAACCCGTGAAGGTTTTTATTGGAATTATACATAGTATACGTAAAATTTGGAAGCACTGACATTTTATGATTAGATCTCTTTCCATTTGAGAATATGATCTTTCCATATTCTTCAGATCTTGTTTTATGGCTTTTAATATTTTATAATTTGATTATCATAGATCATATACCTTTCTTATAAAATCTATCCTTAAATATTTTTTTCCTATTTTTATTACTAGGTGCTTATCATTGGACAGTTCTATGGATTTTTGTATATATATCTCACATCCTTACCAAAGGTTTTCATCAATCTCAGTAATAATTTTTATGTATTTTTAGAAAGTTGGAATCTTGAAATTTCTAGGAATACAATTATATTTTTACTTTTTCCTCCCAATGTTTATATGATTTATTTTATCTTATTGTTTTCCCTAGAACCCCTAAGACATTATTGAGTATTAATAGTGAATGCAGCACCCCTATAATTTCCTTATTTTAATTGAAATAACTTTTGCATTTAACCATTTAGAACAATCGCCATTGGGTTTGGTGGTCTTTATTATATTTTATGTAATTGCTTTCTGTTTCAACAATTGCCATTGGGTTTGGTGGTCTTTATTATAGTGCATGCAATTGCTTTCTGTATTTAGAATTTTTGTATCTGAGTTCATAAGTTTGTAGATGTATTTTCGGTCTTATTTCTGTATTAGGTTTTGACATCAAGGCTATGTCAGCTTTGTAAAACAGGAGAGGTTTCAGTGTTTTTCTACCTTCTGGAATAGTTTAAATAGCATTGGAATTAACACTGAGATAAAACTGATTGGTAAGTTTAATATATTTTATATAAGTTTATTCTGGTTTCTACTTCGTACTAGTTTTAGTAATTTATATTTGCTAGAAACTTTTTGATTCCTCTAAATTTTAGATTTGTTTCCACTGAGTATTAATTCCTTTCTGTTATTCGTGGTTATGTCTCTTTTCTTGTTCCCTATATTGTGTATTTTTGCTCATTCTCCCTTTATTCAAGGTGATTTGTCTATTTTGTTAGTCTTGGTAAAAAATCCAGTTTTTGGATTTACTTATCCCTTCTATGACTTTGTTTTCTCTATTACTGCTTTCAGCTTCTACCAATTTCTTCTTTCTAGTTCTTTAGGTGCTATTTGCTACCTTAAGATGTATAGTAAGTGTCTTTGCTGAAAAAAATTTTCTATTGAAAAATTTTAAAGCTATGCATTTTCCTCTGAGTATAGCTTTTGCAGGATGTTACAGGTTCAGGTACAATGTGAGCTTTTTGTTGCTGTTCTAAGCAGTTTGTATTTTTAAAAATTTTCCTCTTTGATCTAAGGATGTACAGAATTGTGCTTCCTATTTTCTGTGCAGTTACAATGGTCATAGCCACATTTTAATTTTTAATTTAATTGAATTATGATAATGGAATGTGAATAAAATTGCTACTTATTTGAATCAGTTAATATCATTACTATGAATCAATACTTAATCATTATTATTTATTATTATTGCCAAGTACTGGGTTGATTTTTGTATATGTTCATAAATATACAACAAAAATACATTATCTACTTAAAGATTCTATATATAGTCTGATGATCACCTACTAATTGCATGTCTATTAAACATGTCTAGTTCTGAGAGAAGTGTATTAAAGTCTCTATAGTTGTATTTCAATTTTTACCAAGTTCTCTTTGCAGTTCTAATAGTTTCTGACTTAAATGTTTAGTTCTGGTAATTGAGGTAGTGGGTTTATCATCTCTATATCCTCTTGATACATCATGTCTTTTGCCATTACAGAATATCCTAGCAAATGCTTTTAATGTTAAGTTCCACCCTATCTGATACTGACATTTCAATTCTTGATCTTTTTGTTTGCATTTGCCTATTTTTTCTTTGCCACCCATTTATTTTCAGTCTTATCATTTGCGTGTTTCTATAACAGCACATAACTAAGTTTTGTTTTTTCTAAACACATCTGTTTTATAATGGTAGAAAATTCAATCCATTTATATTTGGATAATGATAGATCCCTTTCTTTCCACTCCTTTATTATGCTTCTTTTGGTCTTAATGTCATTTTCCCCCCTTTTTCTAGTTTTCGTTGATTTGTTTTCTATTTTTCAGTGTTTCTTCTTGAAAGCTTAGTTTTCTCTAGATCAATGATATTTTTCTGCCTCTTTGCGTACATTCCGTTGGCTCAGGTGGACACTTAGGTTACCCCCTCACCTCCACCAAGCACACTCAACACTGATGGTAATCTTTGTCACCAGGCTTGAACCAGGGGCAGGATGTCCTGGAGGTGAAATCTCAATTCTGTCATTCGGTGGTTCTATGACTGTAGGCAAATTACCTATCTTCTTTGAACATTAAAAAGTAGACAATCACATAGCACATGCAGGACTAACCAGACCACATGTGTGACCCGTCTAGCATACATGTGATGCTCCTGTTCCCTATTCTCTCTTTAGGATTCTGGAATGGGTTTGGGCCTCATCTTCCTTAAAGCTGAACAATCAGGATGAAGAGGATGGAGATGAGCTTTTTCCTGTCTCTGGCCCACTCCTCTTGGATTGATCTTTCATCTCTGCAGGACAACAGGAATTATACTCTCTTGTCCTTGAACGAGGTGACAAGACAGTGTAGAGTGCTGATGCTTTGCCTGTGGACACACAAGAGGTGGGCCTGGACCCCAATTCTCCTGTCTCCAGCCTCAGATGAAGAGAGGCACCGTCCAACTTCTCCTCTCGGTCTTTCGTGTGGCAGAAATGCCCATAAGATAAAGCTGGAATAAGCAGGAGACAAGAAATTGGAGGAGGGACCCAAGATGGCCACGCTCTGGGAACTAGGGCTGTACCCAAGGTCTGACAAAAGAGCCACAGGGACACTCTCGGGCCCCACGTTCTGTCCCTTAAAAACCTCTTGGCCTGGTTCTTTATCTCCAGTGCTTAAAAGCCAAGGAATTCCCCTGGTTCGGGTCCTGCCTTGACTGCTTCCAGCAGGTCTTAAGAGTTGCCCTCAACAAACTGTTTCAATTATTTGGTAGCCGGAAGGTGGAGGAACCGTACATGATCTATTTCTACAGCTTTATTTTTGCTTCTACAAAATTTGGTCCATTAAGCAAAACTTTTAGCTCCTTGAGGGCAAAGGGTGGGCTCCCGATGCCCTTTCACAGCCATACTCAAGGGTCATGGAACGCGGTTCGGTGTTTTCCGGCAGGCTGCGGATACCGAGCTGGGGCCAGCAACCTGGAGAGCCACTTAGCTCCTTTGGGACACTCCTACTGCCTGGGTCCTACAATCTCACAGGACCTTTGGTGGCTGTTCCCTGCCACCCATGGGTTCCGAGGTGCTCTTTCTTCTGTTCTTCCACCGCAATGCTGTCTTGTCACTTCATAAACACAGTCCCACAAACTCCCTGGAGACAGGGAAAGTACTTCTCTGCTAGAGGCCCTGCGGCCAACATTCATGCCAAGGGGCGAGGGGAGGCAGGTGTGATTGGTGATACCCCACTAAACCAAACCACAGCTCTCCCCGACTCCAGCCCTCTTCTGCAAGTGAAAACACTCCAAACGACTCTGTTCAAAACAGTTTATTTTATTTTATTTTTTTTTTGTCAGACAAACACATTGATTTCTGGACCACAGTAGAGGATGGAAACCTTTCACAAACTTATTTATTTGAAAATACAAATATAAAATTATACTTTCCACATCTGTGATGTGAGAGACTGCCATCCACATAGTAATTTTTTACAACAGGGCTTTAAGAAAGCCACACACAAAGACCTGAAAGATGCTTGAGATATATATATATATAGATACATATATATGTATATATATAAAAAAAATACTCACTACCAAAGTTGTCATCAGTTTCATACTAAAGTATAAAAGTAAGGGTGAGGTCAGCCACAGTGCTAGGGAAAGTTTTATTTAGATACATTTATGTCCACATGAAACGCTTAGACTTGCATCCTATTACATATGGAATTTCGAGTTTACAACACACCATGAACGGCAGATTGGCTAGCCCACGCTACTCAAGAGGACACTCACAGATTCCACATGGGATGGTACAGTATGTACAGATACAGTAGCAGAGCGCCTTCTGGGGAGGCTCTGGAACGTTTGTCTCTCAGTCCCCATCCCCCTCCCCCTCGCGCCCCTGCCTCCTGGAAATGAAATCCTGTTCGAGACAATACATTCTGATTATTTGATAGCTGAGTGTTTGGATTAAGGTTGCTTCCCCAGAGGGGTGGGTTTTATTTATATTTCTTTGAGCTTTAGTTAACTTATTATTATTTTTTTGGTAAAAAACAAAAAAGAAAAAAGGAAACAAACATATTACAGTATTAAAGTATTGCTTAACATACAGCGTCTCAGTGTAGTGTCTGAGCCCAGGACTGGGCTGAGCTGACTTCTGCTTCTTTTCTGCTTAGGGTGGGGTGGGTGGGGGAGGCTGCCAGTGTCTCTTCTCAGTGTGCTTGCCTGCATCTGTCCCTCTGCTCCCACTCTGCTCTCCCCTTGCTTTTGCCTTCCTTGGAAGGTAGCTTGGCTGGTGAAGCACATCCAAGAAAAAAAAATTCTCCCTTCCCCACCCACCCCCCAGCCTCCCTCTGTCCCTGCGTGCCACTCCCAACCAATAAAGAGAAGTATGAGTTAGTGTTTCTTTTGTAAACAATTTCATATGCAATATAATACAGAAAGCATGGCTGACCTTCAATAAAAAATGTAGTAAACTATATTGCTTTATTTCTGATTATGCTGCAGTGAGTGAATGGCAGAATGAAGCAGTGTGGTGGTGGTGGTGGTGGCTAAGTCCCTAGCCCTCGTTTGCACTAAAGATCAAAACAGGTTTTGTTTTTCTATTTGGAACCAAAACAAATTTTTTTCAAAGATCCCCAAATGAAAAAAGAAGGGAAAAAAAAATAAAACCAAAACCAAAAAAAAAAAACCAAAACCAAAAAAAAAAAAAACCCAAACAAACAAAAAAAACCAAAGAAAATAAACAAAAACCCCAAACAAAAAAAAAGAAAACAAAAGTAAAACAGAACACCTTTCAGGTCATTAGAACCAACAATTACCCAATGATTTTTATACTAGTCTAGTAAGATGTGTGTAACATTCACTGGCTGTGAATTGCTGTGCAGTGAAACATTAAATTGACAGCAATAGAGCCATGCTACCTTAAAGTCCAAGCTATGAGTTCAAATTAAGATGAAGGTTATGAAAGATAGAAACGCAAAGGCCTGTCGGGGCTTCGTTTGAATCAAGCCAATGAGCGACTGGGATAGAGTGAGAGGCTGTTTGGTTTTCCCAATGGGTGTGAGGAAGGCCACAAACCAGGTGTGCGAAATCTCCTGGACAGGAGACCAAGAGCTCGGTCATCCCCATCAGCTCCACATCCAGGCAGAACCAGGAATGGGTCCAGGAGCTAATGCCACTCACTCTCCCCTGCGTGGGAGGAGAGAAGTTTGGGGGTCCCAGGCAGATGGATCTGGAAGCCAGAAAGTCACCTGGTGGCTATATTATGATTCCAAGGGAAAAACCATCAGCCAAGAGGGTTTCTCCCCCAGGGAAGGCGAAAGGTGGTTCCCATGTTCGCCACTGAGCTTAACTGAAACAAAGACAAGGCTGAACATCAGTGCTAACATAATTTACAAAAATCTCTCATAATGGACTTCTAGATGAGTGGGGGGACTAACGTGAACCTTAACCTAGGTAGCCACATTAAAACATGTCAGATTTCCACGAGATTTGTGCTATGGGCTACTGGGTCTCTTCAAAAGGTATTATAAACATCTAAAACATATTCACACAGATTATCAATTTCTTCTGAGCATTCTTAAAAAAATATTTTTTTCTCTTAGTAAAATCATTTTAATATACCATGCCTCCCTCTTTTAAAAAATAAATTAAAAAAATCCAGTTTTGCATATCTAGCATTAGCATTTAAGGTAGTATGGCACACCCCTTCACAGTTGGGGGGGGCTGGGAATCTACAAAACGCCGCAATCTGCTGGCATTTGAACATCGTGAGACCTTGGGTTAGTTGAAACCACATCAGATCAGCAAAAATAAAATTAAAACCTGAAATTGAAAAAAAAAAATTGAAAGGAAAAAACTGCCCCAAAATGATTAGCCTTTTTTTTTTTTTTTTTTTTTTATAAATAAGAGAAAGTTCTATCCTTACTGGTCCTAAATCTGAATAACTATGTCTAATTTTTTAAACCTTAATTACATTATACCTATCAATATGTACTAGAAGAAAGAGGAGAAAAAAAGTCACTACACTAGTACCAGGACAGCACGCTTACAAGATAGCCATTTTATACATTATTAACAGACAGTGATCAACAAAGAGTCTTCTATGAGGTGATAGGGGATGCAGAGAAAGGCAGGGTAGTACAGTACATCACCAACATGGACAAAATAGTAATTAAATTCCCTAGTCTAGACACTGAATTTTGGGAATTTATTGTCTCTTTTTTTCTTTCTTTTTTTTTTTTTTTAAATAAAACTTCTATTTTGTTATTTTATTACTTGAACAAGTTTGGATATTTTAAAAGCGCCCAGCATTTTACTTAACCTGGTTGTTTGGAAATAAAAAAAAAGAAAGAAAGAAAAACAAAAAATATCTCACCAAACAACCTAACGTTTTATTGGAAAAACAAAGAACATGATTTTTTTTTTTTTAAATGTTGTTGTTTAATTAGAATTGAAAAAGGCCTTTTCTCTTTCTTTCTGAGTTAGCATTTTGGAGCCTTTTGTTTGAAGATGCATTTGCCCTACCATGTCTGTGAATGTCTACGTTAATCTACTTTGTTAGTAAAATTTATAAAAATAGGAGTGCAGCAGCTCTTTATAATAAATGTCGCATTCAGTGTCTCATACTGGCTGTGCCTTAAGTACCAAATTTATAAACGTAACAATTTAAAAAATATTAATAAAACGGCAATATCACATTTTAAAAAAGGAAAAAATATATATCCACACTACAATATGTTTTAATGCCATCTATTGAGTTGTACTTCTATAGTTGCTGTTGCCGACTTATTACCAATATTAAAAAAAAGTTAAATTAAAAAATATCCTTCATCATAAGTATTTTTCCCCAACTGAGGACCATATATTATAACAGCCAAATGTTAACATGTGCAAACAGGAAACTGTCAGTTTTTCCCACCAGTCACAGTGCAGCGATGTTTATACTTTTTATTTTTAAAATTCTGTTTACATCTACAATAAATTAAAAAAAAAATTCTTCCATAGCCTCTCTGGTGATCCTTGCAGCACTGAGGTATTAAAAAAAATATATAAACCAAAAGGTTGCTTTCCTAATTTGTAAATAGAAAGTGAATGGAGAAAAGGTTTCGTTAACGCAGGCTTATCCACTCCTGGCCCAAGGCCCCCCAGAGCTGGGGGTGGGTGGGGGGCAGGCGGGGAGAAGAGAGGCAAAGTGTCCTAGGGACCTTTGGAGGTGCTGAAATGATTGGACAATAGAAAATGATCAAATATTTAAAAATTAAGACTGAAAAAGGATGTCTCCCCACCCCTCCCCACCCAAGCCAAACAGGTGTGCTTTGAAACTTTAAATATGTTAAATATTAAAATTGTAGCTTTGTTTTTAAAAAACTTCTTGGGAAAAGCAGTTTTTCATATTTTAAATAAAAATCTAACTAGACGGTAACATTTGAAGCTGTGCACAGACGAGAGGTTAATATGCTGGTATGATGCTAATAGAGTTAGTTCTTAGGTCTATCACACAGACAAAAGGAGCTAAACAGTGTTCTAACTTTTCCCGGGGTCGTCCTGGCAGCTGGGTGTTCTCCAGTCTCAGTAACTCGCTTGGTTCACGTTCCTTTCCCTTCTCCTTCTACAGAGCATCAAACTGCCTGGGACCGACTCCCTCACAAAAATATTTGATTCTCTCTTTCTTAATAGTTTCTATGTAGTTAATGGAATTGTATTTACAACATTTCTTTTTTAGAATTCACAATTTCAAAAAACCTTATAATATCACCTCTTTCAACAGAAAAAAAGCACTTATAGAAAAGGAGGACACTCGAAACATGGTCGTCCTTACCTTATTGCCGAAAATAGATATACTTAGGTTAACAAAGAGACATCACAAAAAAGAACTGCCGTCGAGTCTGTTAATTAGCCTACTACATCTCACTTCTTATACAATGCAAAGTAGAAAGTCCACGCCCACCTCCCGCTCCACACTTCACGACTTCGCTTCCAAGTGTGCTCGAGTTCTACCTGAAAATTCATACAGTCTCAGAATTGGTACCAAAATATTGAGAGTAATATTACCATCTCAGCATCCTTTAAAAGTGAGAACACAATCAACACAAGCAAAAAAAATTTTTTTAAGAAAAAAATAATACCTTAATATAACAATTATACTATGGTTAGCTTTTAACTAGATATTAAAGCTATATGACTACTGGACTACGTCAAAATCACTACTGAATGTGATTCAAAGAGATTTAAAAGGAGAAGGGACATGAGAGCAGGGGAAGGGAAACCATCAAGAAAAACAAAAACAAAACAAAACCAAAATCATGGGTTATATATACATTTAAAAGCTGTTGTCTTATATTACAGCAGATTCATGAGATGATGAGATGTAGTCAACCCTCGATCCGAAGTGAGCCATCTCTGGTTGGGATGGGGAGTGAGGCTGGTGGGGGTCCAGGTCTGATGACATCACCTAAACAAAGGGCCACTCAGAAACTTCGCCCAGTCTTGCCTGGACATCCAGGTATGCTCTGCAGGGTGTAGCAGGTCGGGGGTGCCCGGAAGAGAACATAAAAGTATGGGGGGAGTACGTGATTTATTCCAACTTTTTAACTCTCGCTTTTTATGACTACATGGGGCTCCTGAGCATGCTTGAAATGGCCTGGCTAAACAGCTTGCTGGTGGCACAGCTTGGGAATCTGACACCTAAGCCATGCCTGAGGCTGGGGAGAGGGCAGCTGTACAACTCATTTTGCTGATTTGATACAGTACTGTAGAATTTGGAGGTAATGGCAGGAAACGCGGCCAGCAAATGTGGTCATGCTGTGTTTTCGACTAGACTGGTGAAATACACATTGATCAGCAACGCTTTTTTTCTGGTTAAACTTCTGCTTTCAAAGCTACACGTTTCAAAAACTTCTGACTGTCAATAACTAAAAATGCAAATTTCCACTGAAAAGAATCATATTGCATACCAAAGACTCAAGGCCAGGTCACTTATTAAAACATCCACAACGAATAACCAGCCTTGGTTATAGGAAATAAAAACAGGCCCAGGAGTCACAGACTTGCTAGTTGAGTCTCCCCTAATTGACTGTGAGCCAGGGCCCCTCATCTGCACTAAATATCTGATGGCACGAAAGTGTGTGTTTTGGTGCAGCCACGTGACTCAGTGGGCTCACTTAATCCATTTTGGAGGGGGGGATGGGTCGTTACCTCCTCTCTCTCAGTTATTTCCTCCTTTTGTGGAAACTGAGTCCTAAAGCTGCATGGAGGATGGGCTGGCAGCAGCTTTGCCCCACCCCCTACCCCATGGAGAGGCTGCAGTGGCCTTGGAGGGCATGGGCTACAAGTGGAAGCCCTAGACCACCCTTGTTTTTCAGGGGAGGAAGGGAAGGAGTGCTGGCGGCCCCAGTGGATCTGCCGCACTTGGTGGTGGTTTAAACCCCTCATCATCTGACTCCACAAAGGGCTGGTGCCAGCTTCCTCCTCCTGAGTTCCCAGATTTCTCAGTCTACTTTGGTCTCAGAGGAACCTTACTTTCCCTGGGGCCCCAAATCCAGTTTAATTAGTAGTCAGTAGCTCTCCTTCAAACTGTTAGTGGCCTCTGGCTCTGGCCAGCAATGGCTGGGTCAGTGCTCTAAGGGAAGTGGAGGCGAGGGGTTGGGGGGAGAGTCCACACATGGTTTATTTGGTTAAGAGAGGCAGTTGCGTTAGTTAAGGTGATTCCTTAGCAGCAACGTTAGAGAAATCCAAAAGAAATTTATGGAGCTCAACTTAACTTGGTCTCCCCACTGAGCCCACTCTAGATTCCTGGCTGACCCGGGGGCCTGGTGCCCCTTGTAGAGAGTGAGCCC